>NC_079362.1:17626331-17926331 GCF_029582105.1 Oenanthe melanoleuca | reverse complement strand
TATTCTGAAGTGTTTCATTCTCTTAAATCCTCTGAGTGACAGTTTTTACCCCAAGTTATCAATTCATTTATTTCTGGTTCCCATGCACACAAATTCTTCCTCCTCCTCTTGAAAGTGTTCTGCAATGTCTGATCCAGCAGAAACTTTCTTGTGGGAATAAATGTGGATAAATATGTATATATATATATATATACACCTAAAATATATATATATATATGCATATATTCTTACACAAAAAATATGTCTAAGTAACTAAACAAAAAAAGGGGTGTGGTTTTTTCAGTCTTGAGAAAATTCAAGACCCCTGGTAAAGCCAAGAGCATAAAAGTAATTTTCATTTCTTAAATTAGCCATGCACCTGGAGTGATCCCATTAACAAAGTCATCATGCCTCTTAAATTAAGTATTAATTTAACTTTAATTAGGTATTCATTTAAATCAACAGGGAACCACAGTACACATGAAACTTTGGAGGCTATTTTGCAGAAAGGAGCAGACTAGAAGTTAGAAATGGAAATAAACAGACGCAATTAACTGGACTTAGCCGAAGCCTCTGAGTGTCTCCATTTAAAGAGGTTTTTGAAGGACCAGATTCACTTGGGATGATTCCTTGCCTTTAGCAGGCTTTCTAACAAGTCAGCCATAGAGATAATATATTATAAAGCACTGTGAGCTTGGTAGGCTGTATTTAGAGATTAAACCATCGTGCTGGTAACTCAGTTAAAGATCCAGGCCTAAGTACATAGAGCTTGAACTGTGAGTGTTCTTGCATGAGTTAAGGTGCTAAGGCTGAGTGTGCCGTTGGGACACAGGTGGGATGTCACCTCATCCACACAGCCATGCATCTCTGGGGAGATAGGACTGGATCACTTTCTTCTTGGAGTTCAGGGAAGTAGCCCACTATTTTCACGTTGCAGCTGTCTCAAAATCTCATTGGAAGGTTTGGGAAAGGGCAGCAGGAAAGCCTTTCCCTATAACAAAGGATGGGCACCGTCAGGTGTGTGAGGCTTTGAGGATCGGGGAAAATATCTACACAATATGAGATGTGAGACTTGGCTGTCTGTGATTGATCTCCCAGCACACTTAGCACAGACATAATTTAGGATGAGGAACCTATTCCAAGACTATACTGCAGTCAGGCAGACTTTGTGAGTTATGTAGGAAATGGAAAGAAGTCCCAGCCCCTCATTTCTCATAGAAAAACTTAGTAGGACTATAAACACCTTGAATATTCTGGCTGATGAAAACCTCTCTTTTACTTTGCATACTACAGTTTAAGATTCCAAAACAGGAGGAGTAACCCTTTTCAAAGTGAAGCAAAATGTATTTAATTGATAGGTGATATGTCACTTAAGCGGCTTGTGGAAGATTGCAAAATCTAGTTTAATAAATATGTATTTCATTGCTGTCAGCGTGTATAACAGCTCTGGGACAAGAAGACATGAGACTGCACATCCAGGGGGAGGAAATTTGTTTTAAGCACTAATGCTGGGGAAACAGATATAAGGAAAAAATGATTTTGCATATACCGTACTCAATCTTACATTTCAGCTCACTGCCCAGATGAAGACAGCAATTCAGTAATGAAACAAACAAAATCCTCACATCTGTGTTCAGAAAAACTCTAGAGGTGCTTGAGAGCAGGGAAACCCTTTCTCCTCTCACAACCCAGTGTTACAACTGCTGCCAAGGGATCTGTAGTCCAGCCAGAGCTGCCCAGGCAGTAGAGGCACCCTCCAGACCCTTCATCTGGAGGCTGATGTGCTCTAGGAAGTGCTGGCAGAACTGCCATTGCAACATAAATCTGAGGCTTGCCTTTTCAGAAAAAGGTTTCAGTTTCAGTAAAATATTTTATATCCCCTTCTTTTAGAGAAGATCCATAATTTCATATATTTTGCCTCATTTTGGCAATCATAGTTGCTGTCCACAGGTCTCATGAAAGAAAAGAGAAAATGTAAGAGATAGAGAAGAAGACAGAGAAGAAAAGAAAGGAGATAAAACGTATTTATTTATATTTACTGAATATAGGTTCTTCTTCTATTCAACAGTTTTTTTCCCAAGTGCTGACCTGTTCTTAAAAGCCATATTGCCAATAGTTTTGTGTCTTCTCAGAGTGGCTGCTCTGTGTTGCCTAGAGGGGGAAAAACTCCAAAACAAACCAAAACCAAAAAGAACAAAAAAGCCTCGGCACTTCTCAGCGGAAAGACTTCCAAGCTTTATAAGTGCAATGAGAACAGTAGGTGAAACATATGGCATATCCTCAGAGCTGAGTGGAAATGTAGCAGAGCAGACAATACTGAATTAGATATGCGAGGTTCAGACACTATCAGGAAATGAAGGGTGGGTTATTTTTTTTCACCTTGAACCAGCTGAAATGCATTTGTTTATCCATCTGTGGAATCTTGAATTGTTTTCCAGCCAATCTGATCAGAATTTGTGTCTGGGCTATGTTACAGTAAGCCATGATTATTCACTTTGCCTAGACCTCTTCAGGAACTCTGATGTATGATATTATCCATAACAGAGTAAGGTTTTCAATTTTTTTCTCCCTGATCTCCCAGAGAGCTGCAACAAATGCAGAATTTGCAGAAACCTAAATATAAATGTTTCAACCTTTGTCAACCTAACAACCTAAATCAAAAATATTTATGTGGCCTAACAATGTATTTTTCAAAGGGGTATTTTTAATTGTTGGTTGATGCCATTTGTGAAACCCATTTTCTAACATGAAATGAGGGATGAGGGAGAAGGGACTTCATAGCTCATGTGGATGCTCCTGCTTTCCCTGATATTTCACCAGCCACTGGCTGACCAAAATTACCTGTATTAGCCAGGGCCTTCAGTGCAGCTTCATATTGATGGCAATCATGAGTCATAATTTCATTGAATTTCTCATGGAAACATTAGATAAATGAAAATAAATTTCCAGTGGAACATATTTAAAGTGAAAATAATTTGAATAGTTGAAAAACTGAATCTGACATTTAGTTTAATTTAAAAGAATTTAAAAGAAATCCTCCAGAGTACTTCACTTTTAACTTGCCTAAAATAAGCTGTTCATTATATCTTGGTTTAAACTCGGCCTTTACAAACACTTTACTCTTCATTAACAAAGCAAAAAACCAAAAACCCCAACAATTACTCCACACCCAACAGTTTTAATAGTTCCTCTGTTAATTAGGCAGTAATTCAGTTGTGTTTACACAATTTGCTGAGGTCAATCAACCACTGTAGGAAATCTAGTGCAGTACAGGACAGATAATGAAGATAGAAAAAAGGTCTTAAATTACCTGAAGATTTAAAGGGCTTTCATCCACAGTGCTCAGAAATCCACTGATGGTAATAAAATAGCAAAAAATTTTATTCCTAGAAATTTAGGCACAATTCAGTTTCATTTTTAAAAAATGTTTGCTATCTGCAGTCAGAAATCAGATTTTTTTGGTAGGCATGATACAATTTTTAAGCAAAGATTAAATAAGTAGCTAAAAACTAGTCATCAACCTGTTCTTGGAGCATTTTTTATTTGACACGTGAAAGGATTTAGAGAAAACTGCCTTGATGCCAGTAAGGTTTGTGTGGGAACATTTTCAATTATAGTAAAATCTCTCTTTTCATCTTTTCAACATTTTATTTTATTGCACCACATAACCTGAAAAATCCCATTACACACTGCATTCATTTTCACAAGTTTGGTTTTTCATAATTATTATGGATCTCTTGTTGTCATGACCTTGATCTTTATCTAAGAAAAATGCTTGAAAGAGATTGCTGCACAGAAGACAACACAGCTGTCTGATTGAGAAGAATCCGGACTTTGCAGCCCAATGAATTCCTTTAATTAAGACGAGTGAAACCCATGCATTATTCTCTAATATAGTTGATTTAACATGCTTAAACAGACCGAAATTTAACTCTGAACTATTTTATCTATTGATTAATGCACATCAATCCTCTTTATTTCCTTCAGCTTGATGAGAGCATTTGTGGTTAATCACTGCAATTGTCATGACTCCAAATCCCATGACATTTTGAGCACAAGAACTCAGTGATCTAGAAATTCCAATATTATTTTCTTATCAAATTTCATGATCTCTACAGCCAAGCATAACTGAGCATGAGGGGTCATGGCTGCTTTTTACCCAAGAAAGCAGAGACCTGGGAGGACCAAGTGCAGACAAGCCTTCTCTGAGGACAGGCAAACATTTCTGAGCAAGGAGCAGGGAAATAGAGGAAAGAGGGACTCTGCTTCTAAGTTGTTGAACTGGGCTGCAGCACTGCAGAATGCAGATATTTCTTTTATCTGTGATAAATCTCAGACCATTTAGCAGCTTCTGAATTTCTAGTCTAAAGTGCTTCTTTAGGACTTTAGGACTTTTACATAGGAACAACTTCTGGTGATTTTGGGTTAGACTGCCAAATTAAGGACTAATTCAGAGGACCTGTCTAACAAGATCAACATGTTTTATAAACAATGTCCACTTTCCATAAACAATTGATGTATGCTTTTATTTCCTATTCTTACAATATGGGTTCAGGAAGAATAAAAAAGCTGACATATTCTTTCTGAGCCTTACTTCACTATATATTGTTTATTTTGTCCTGAATACACCTGGGGAGTTTAGATAAGAAGCCAAACATGTTATTGGTAACCTCATCACCAGCTTTTAAGAAAGGGATCTGAATTGCAACCCACTATCATAGGCCATAACACTAACCATTCACATCAACCCCAAATTTAGCTGTTTGCAGCACTTTTGAAGTATGTGGCTAAGTGATGCTATTTCATTGAGTCCTCATGAATGGTTCTTAGACAGGGTTAGACCAGTGAGGATGCAAACTAAGACAAGTGATTTGGCACCTGGTTTAGCTAATAATGACTGTACGTTCCTACATTTATAAAAAACTCACAGTTAGATTTTTTAGCCCAAGGCAGGGCAGAGAGAGGAACTGGGGCACTTGGTACAGGGTTTTGTTGGGTGTCTTATACCAAGAGTCAACCTGAAACCATACTGAGACTAAGTATTTCCAACTCCTTCTTTGCTCAGGCTAAGACCTGAAAAACAACAATGACCAGTAATCCATGTGTAATGCCATTCTGCAGTGACAACATTGATAAGGTCCAAATACAAAAACTTGATGTTTTCAGTCTCTTCCCCTTCTTTTTTGCTCTTGTTGTGGTTTAACCCCAGCCAGCAGCTCAGCCCCTCACAACTGCTCACTCACTTCCCCAGCAGGGGGATGGGGACAGAATCAGAAGGGTAAAAGCTGGAAAAGTAATGGGTTGGAGTAAATACAGTTTGACAGGGGAAGCAAAAGCTGCTGCCACAGCAAAGCATTGTTCATGATAAAATTAGTTTTTCTGTATTCTGCTAGAATAAAAGATCAGGTTGCTCAATGGATTGGACACTATTCCAGAGTACATTTCTGTCTGAGAGCAGTTAAGAGCAGTTAGCAACAACAAAAAGTATTATTGTCAAACAATCAACCCAGGAGACTGTCGTTGATATAACTTGACTGGAAGTGGTTCAGGACAGAAGCTGTGTTCCCATTTATAGGGCAGAAATCTGCTCTCAGCATAACGGATCAGATGTAGAAAAGAAATATAGGATGGTATAAAACTATACTGCCCCAGAAAAGCCTCTGTAGCTGTGCTCTCAGTGTGCATCCTGTAGCAACATTATAGCTTTGGTTTCATGGGGGCACTAATTTATATTCTTCGGGGAGGGATGAAGCCAGAAATTCTAGCTAAATACATTTAACACAAGGCATAAATGGCACTATGAAAATGACCATTTCCTCCAGACTTAGACACATTGTAATTCATGTCCTCCACCTCACTGGGTTTTATGCAACCCTATTCTACTTACTCTGTTTCTTTTTAGGATCATTGGCTTTGTTACTTCCTTATCTGGAAAAATAACATTTTAACCCCTTCAGTACTACATGTATCTGTCCATATTAAACTGACCCTTCTTTCGGAAGCTTGCTTGGTGGAGTAATGAGCTAATCTCTACTTATGGTGCAATATAAATCCAGATAAAGTGCTCTTATACTTGATGCAGGAAGCGCAGAATCAGATTTTCCAAATGCCTCAGCTGCTCCTTTTACTTTTTAACTGCTGTCAATTTTACTGTGTCTTGAACCTGGAAAGAGGCATCGCATGGGTTTAAATAATGCCAAAATTTCTCTTCCTTTCTCTCTTCCTTTCCTGTGTTCCTCACCAGAGAGGATGAAATTAGAGACATGAAATGTGACTGGAAGGTATTAATCATAACACTCAGTGTCTGATAAAAGACACAGGCAGGATTCATATGCCTAATTTCATTACCTAAGGAAAGGGCAGATCAATCTGATGCATACAGTTACTTTACAGGCACTGGAGAACATCAGCTAAGGAATGGGTGGAACTTATTTCATCCTGCGTTCTGCACATGATCAGAAAAATCTCTTCCAGCTTTTTGTCCAGATTTCTGCTTAGCCTGACAAACTTTGATTTGGACTGAATGGCCCCCACCTTCAGGCTTCATTGGAAGGAAGGGGTGTTGGAACCTGCCAGGAAAGCAGCAGCAGAAATGAGGGAAGTATCTCCTAACTGGAAAAGTGAGTTGCTTTTTTACTATATGACTCTAAGCAGGATCCTTATTTCCCACACTGCTCAGGATTGTCCACTGAGGAGGAACAGCCACTGGCCATAGGTGGGCTAAGATAATTATTTGCAGGTAGATAACTAAAAACAACTTAAATTACACTCTGATATTTCTTTCACTGGTATGTTACTCTCTTCAGAGAACTAGTGCCATCACTTTGGTTTCAGAACAAAACTCTTCTTAAAATCTCTTTATGTGCTGCTTCTGGAAGGCCCTATAATGTTGTCACAGTGCCATGGTGCACCACAGCACACAAAGATTAATAATTTCTGTCTCCATAAATATGTGGTAGTAGTTCAGTGGCCATTGGGATGGGCACCTGCAGCATATCTTTCAAATAAAAACAGAAGTTTTTAAAGCAAATAGATATTTGAAATAATTCAGGGCTAAGTTCAGTTTTAAGAATGTCTTCTTCTTTCACAGTAAATGTTTAATTTTCTTAGATTTTCTTTTCCTGGAAGTACAGTACAGAGAGAAAGACATTAAAGAAAAGGTAGACACATTCTGAGTCTTTAGTTCTAGAGTAAAATTCTCAGTTGAAAATTCCAGGCAAATTTTCGAGCTAAACTTGGAGAAAACATCCAGTTAGGTGCTACAAACGAAACTGAAACAAGGGAAGGTCCAGACACAAAATAATTTAGTGTTGCTGTTACTCTAGTTACTCTAGTTGTCTTCTCTCCCAGGAATGAGTATAAGGGAAACTAGACAATGTATAATGAGAGTCTTGTTAAAATCCTGGTAGGATTTTAAATTAAAAAAAAATGTGTTTTGTGTCACAAAAAGCCATGATATCAAAGTTATTGACAGGCCTAAATGGTTTTGAGTGTGATGTATCCTGAGTACCCATATCCTGGATTAGTCCTACAAGATAACTGATGATATTTTATGCCGGCTGACAAAATACCAGATCTCTGATGCTCTGTGTGTTACTTCTAATATCAACATCCAGCCATGAGGTCCCCAGCGTGGGAGGGCATGGATCTGTCTGAGCAGGTCCAAAGGCATGCCACCAAAGTGGTGACAGTGGTGGAATATCTCTTCTACTAGAAATGTCTGAGACAGCTGGGATTGTTTAGCCTGTAAAAGACAAGGCTCCAAGAAGACCTTATTGCCACATTTCAAGACCTAAAAGGGGCTTATAAGAATGCAGAAAGCCTTTTTAATTTGGCATGAACAATAGGAGAGAGGGTAGGGATTTTACATTAAAGAGGGGTAGATTCAGACTAGATAGAAGGAAAATATTATGAGGACAGTGATGGAACTGTGGCACAGGTTGCCCAAAAAGCTGGTAGACTCCCCAGCCTGAACAGAGTTGGTGTTAAACAGGGCCCTGAGCAATCTAGTCTGGTGGAAGATGGCTCTGCTTTTTGACTGCAAGGATTTTGGACCAGATGAACTTTGAAGAGCCCAAACAATTCTTTGATTCTATGAAAGTCCTGTCTGATTTGAGGTACACAGTTGGTAGCAATCGCTTTTCTTTCTGTCTGGCATGAGCCTGTAATTACAGAGGGATGTAATGAAATCTGAGGTATGAAGGAACACTGCAGTTTGTTTCCAAAGCTTCAGAACAGTGTTGCACTTCACAAAAACACTGAAGGAAGTGTAAGGCAATAGGCTTGTCACTTCTGGGATTCTGGGGTATTTGCTTTAGTAGATATAATTCATAAATATTGTCGTTTTTTGTAGGTTTCACTAAGAATTTTGCCTAGACAACACCTTTTACTACTCTGTGTAATACAGCAAACCTTTTGTCCTCACAATTGGTTCTCCCATCTTCTATGTTTTTTCAGATCAGCAAACCTTGGCCATTGTGTGATTCTGTGTCTCTGTGACTCCATGATGTCTTCTTATGACAGAATAACCAACACAGCCACACAGGATTGTGTGGCCCTTGTGCAAGTGGCTAAAATACCCTTTAGAATCAACCAAACATGAGATTTGAGTTTTAATGATTATTCCAACCGAAGAGCAAAGCCATAATGAGCTGCATTCAACTAGTAGACTTTGGCACCAGTTCAAAGTAATTTCATCCAATTATATTTAGATTAAATTTTCCTTTTGAAATACAGTGTTTAATCTAAACGAAAATTAGATTTCCTATTTAAATAGCTATTAGGAGCAACACAGTTCAGTTGGCTGATTTTTTAATAGGCTTTTATGGTAACAGAATTAGTTCTTCACAGAATTTACATTGAGATATATCTTTCAGCATCAAGATGGTGGTGATGGCAATTTCTAAATAAACTATTTGAATGTTTATGCAGGAATGGCATCTAAATAAGTAGGGCAAAACAGTAATTTCAAAATATCTTCTCATCTGACTATTCTGTGAGCTTCTGTTAGAAATATTGTGATAATGAGGTTTATAGCTGTAGACAAGCTCTACAGAATTTAGATGCAGATCCCTAAGGAATTTTCTTGAAGAGCAATTTCAGGCAGTCGTGGTTTAGAGTTCAAGCTGGGATCCATCTCACGGAATAAGTTGAATAGGATATTTTATCAATGGATAATTTCTGTAGAAATAACGACCACAGTACTATGATATGTGGGGGTCACGATTAATCTGCTAAATTTGGATCTTTGAGGACAGAGAAATGCTGTATCCTAAAAGTAAGACAACTTCTGTTGCACAAAATGCTATTAGCAAGTTGAAAAGGCTGCCTTGCATTAAAACAAAACTTCCAATTGCCCTGATTAGGTGACAGGAGAAATTGATGAAAGATGTTTTGAGAGCATTGAAGAGTAAGTGATTTACCAAAATTAGAGTATTGGTCTAATACCAATACTCAACTGTGACAGACAAAAGACTCTCTAATAGTTTAAAGCTAGAAAGTGTATGTTTATTCAGCCCTGGGCAGCAGCGTGAGGTAATCCTCTAATACACACTGCAAAATCACAGGTGATCACACAGTCTATTTATTAGCAAAGGATTCAAACAAATACATATTCATAATAACAGCCCCTCCCATTCCCTGCTTCCTATGGTAATTAGCTGTAATAGCTATTAAGCATGAGTGATTGACTTTTTGAATTAAGTCTGGGGTTGTTTTTGTGGGGAAGGGTCTTAAAAAGGGGAAGAAAGGTGAGTCTTCCTCACCCTGAACTCTCGTCATTTTCTATCAATGGCAATACAGATGCTTCTGGGGGAAGTCCAGTTTTTTTAAGAATAAGTTTCTGGTTGCATTGTTCATGTTTCTTTGAATCCACTTACTAGCTTCATCTTTTCCCATTGCAAGCACAGCTGAGCAAACATAAAATGACAGCAAATCAATTATTTAAGTTTCAGATAGCAATCTCAAACCCTGTTTTCTTCTAACTTTTAACTAAAATCCTAATTTCTCTAAGATTAGTATTTCATAAGAACTATTGATGATTATTTTCTAGGATACACGAGTGAGTTGGTGTGTTTTTATGGATATCCCTTTCCAGAATATCATTCTATTCTTAGTTGAGGCAGCATATAGGAGCAGCAAATCTTTGTGGGAACTGTAACGCATTTCAGGTCTTGGGAATCTGGCTAAAATTGGTCTGTAATTCAGAAAATGATTTTGCAAAGGATGGTTGATTAATTTATTTAAAAATTACTTTGAAGCTAATGTTATGTAGCAAGACTTTAGAACACATCCCCACTGAGAATTGGAGTACTAGTGACTGAAGTCAGTGCATGTCTTAAGAATAATTCTCTTAAGCCCTGGGTGGGTGGTTTACCCTGTTGAGCAGTGATTTAATCAGCTGGGGAGTTGCAGACAGACACCTATATCCTACTGAATTTGATGGACATAAGCAGCCATTTGGAAGCTGAGTATGTGGCTAAGTGCTTTTCTCATCAGGGGCTCTGGCTGAGCTTTGAATTTCACTGTTATATGTCTTTATAATGTAATAAAAATATGTTTTCTGGATATCTTTATTACAGAATCTGTTCAATCTGTTCATTCTTTTGACACTCTTATTCTTCCTTTTCCCATAAGAAGTTAAATTGTCTTTTCCACAACATTCTTTTCTTCTACAGACAGTAACTGCATCTTTGGAAAGAGTATCAGGGATGGAAAACAGAAGAACAGATGAACTGTGTAAAAACTTTCATCCATATGTCCTTAATAATAAAGTGCAAGGGGAAAGAAGTTTAAAGCATGTGTAATGCATAACTATAATGATTTCTAAATAGGATTGTTTCCACATTTTCTATGAGTCATCAATAGCTCTTTAATGGCCCATCCCCAAACCCTGAGAGATGACAGAATATGCAATGATGTCCATCTGGTGGTGTGATGGGGTCTCATGATAGAGAGAAGCATTTTCATTTTACTTTATTTTTTTCCAAGAACGTATTCTTTTTCTTTCAGCATAAAACACTGCTTGCTAAAAAATTACCTCCCAAAACATATGGAAAGTACTTTTCTCTTTCCTTTCAACCAAATTCCATGTGAGCTTCTTCATAAAAGGAGTGTGGACGTGCATAATTCAAATGCCAGATCTTGCAAAACTGAAGAAAATTGTGTTTTAAATCTACGTGTAGAAGCTTTAGGCTGTGGGAGATCAAACAAGGTCAGTGTCTGTCAGTCAGCTGACACAGTCTGAATTCTAACCTTACTCTGTGTATTAACACATACACAAACTCATCTCAGAAAAAATACACGGCATAAGGTTTTTTTTGACCTAAGGTAGTAGGTGCAGGTCACCTGGGAACACAGATTAGAATTTTCTTAATTTCCCGAAGTGGGAGTTAAACATAATTCTATATTTGATAATTTGCATAACAAGTTCACATAAGTGGCCTTTAAAAATTAGGAAATTTTTACCTTTGAAGCAGAATGATGAATTTTGCAGTACTATCTCTAATTTTGCATTGTATCCTGTTTCTCTGGGTATGAACACCAAGGGTTTGGCTCTTTCTTTTTTTCAGAAGGTGAGAGGGGTGATTCTGTGTGTTTAATGTACAGGTTATTTGGTATTCTTTGATCCCAGTTCTGATGTTTTAGTAATCTCACAGGTCTTGCTGTGTTTTGCGTGTGCTTGTCAGGGAGTGGTGGAAAAATGCCCTGGTCACTGCTTAGACCTTTATGGACTGCTGCAGACACTTAGGGTGGAAGGAGGAATAACAGGTAGCTTGGCATAGG
Source organism: Oenanthe melanoleuca (assembly GCF_029582105.1). Classification (NCBI taxonomy): domain Eukaryota; kingdom Metazoa; phylum Chordata; class Aves; order Passeriformes; family Muscicapidae; genus Oenanthe; species Oenanthe melanoleuca. The sequence goes on along the minus strand of NC_079362.1, from coordinate 17,914,568 downwards.
AACACTGTACTTTGTGATTTGATGCTGTTTTCTAACCCATTGATGCCCATTTCTAACCTTGGATATTCCTGCTCTTAATGAGGTTATTATTACATCTTTTAAAGGAACTTCTCCCAAGGTATCTCATAGCAGAATTTCAGGCTTTAAGTCCAATCAAGTGATTTATTTGAATTGCACAGCAGCAGAAAGAGCTCAAGCTGGGTACCTCTGGAGAGGCACCATAACAAAAATGATTCCTGGGCAATTATACCCCCACACTGTGAGTTTCCAAACACTTATGTGGCTGTTCATACCAATAATTTTCAAGTCTGGTGTGTTCCTGTTGCTCATCATGTCTCTTCGTTGTCTCTGGATGGTCAATCTTTTATCTTATCTCTCAGGCAGTGTTTTCTGCTAATACCTGGTACTTCCTTTATCTTCCAGCTCTGACCTTCTCTGGGGTCCCTCTTTCAGGGAAGTAGATTAAAGCTCAAAAGTTCAAGATATCTGCATGAAAGTTCACAGCTCTCAGTCTAAGTCTTCAGCAGATTTAGTAACTAATGATAAGCTGTTAACTGCAGACAGCTTCAGACCTTTATCCAATATTCCTTAACAGCATTCATCACAGTCTGGCTCTTCACCCATCTTGCTGGTCATCTGGCTGGAACTCCTCTCTCAAATGGCTTGCCATAGAGTGGGAAATGCAAGGTATTACAATAAAAACTTCAATTCTTATATTAGTGTTAGGAAACTAAGTATTTCTTTACCATTAACAAATACACTGGAAGAAGGACAAAAAATTAATTATATTCCCACCCAGCCATTGTCTGCAGCAAAATTCTGGTAATACCCTATGAAAATGTGAGTATGGCCTTTGATATATCCATTGGTCCAATGATCCCTTATCTCATACAGTGAATGAATGCCCAAGTCTCGTGGCTGAGGTCTGTTCTGATTCTTACTTACTTTTGTTGGCTTGTATTTGTTTTGTTGTTGTTGTTGTTGTTGTTTGATTTTGGTGGTTTGTGGTTTTGTTTTTTGGGTTTTTTTTTACATTTTACAGTGGGTTCTGCACACCTCTGAAGGAAGATGGAAGTTTCTGACCTCCTCTCCTGTGCTCTGCAGGTTTTATCTTCCCTGTAGTGGATAATCCATGCATGGAGATGGCTGGAGGCAAAGAACAACCAGCACAGATTCAGCTGTATGGAGAAAATACTTAGCTAATTGTAATCAAATAAGTCCCATCCTAAGAAGACTTCATGGTCTGCTTTTCTGTAGAAAGCTTCCTGTCAGCATTTGCTCTGCTGAACAAAACCCCAAATCTTCTCCAGAAGGGATCCTATGGGTGAACAGGAAGACAAGACCTGTGAAACCACTTATGGGATCTGTTTGCTGTACTGATCCAGCCACCAGAAAACAGAGTTCATCTGACCTCTGTTTAGGAAAAAATGTTGGAAAAGGCCCTATCATGGCTTCAGCTGGTCTGCTGTGCTAGGTCCTGTAGTCAGAGCCATTCCAGGAGCTAAACCTGAGTGTCAGCAAAAGGAACCCCCTCCCCAGCAATGACTTTTTGCCAGGCTTGAGTAATTAGCAACTTGTGCTTCATCCTAAGGAACAAATCATATCATGTGAGATCTAGGAGCCAAACAAAATTAGGTCTAACACCTCCAGAATCCAGATCTCTTACATTTGGAGACCATATGTCAAGGGAGAGAGCCTGACAAATTCCTTCCTCTGCAGGATTTTCTGAGACTTTAGGGTATTAAGTATAATTTGAAACACCTGGGGTTTACCTTCTTCACTGCTTTTCCTCCCTTCTTCCTGATTCATCTAGTTAAATCAATCTCTGTATTAGGAAAATATGTTCTAGCCCACAGGACACTGCCCAAGTGGGGTTTTTCATCTCATTCACCCTGTAAAACTCCTGGATTTCATCTTGTAGTAGGAACACCATCTCCCTGTCTCTGTTTGCTTTTATGTGCTCAGGATGCCTTTTCTTCTCATCTTAAACTTCTTGTGTATTAGCTAAAGCCATAATTCTTATGAAACTGTCTACAGGAATGAAAACGCTACAATGCAAACACGTCCCTAATTTAAGAATATTGTGTCAGGGGAACAGGAAAATTATAAGTCCCAGATGGGATTTCTGACTCCACAGACTAGGAGAACAGGCTGTGTGAGCAACAAGAACTTTTTGCATGCAGCTGTGGCCTCTGAAAGCAACATGCTGGGTCCTGCAGAACTCCTGCTGTGACGAGGTTTCTCTGTAAGGAAGCACAAGCTGATTAAGCTCCTTCTGGTTTTCTAATCCTCACTCAGGAATAATTCCAGAATAGTACCTGAAATTCTGTTTAGAGTGTTGGATATCTTTCTTTTCCTGACCCCAATTCAAGACAGAGTTTACAGTTGAAAATACCTCACTGAAAATAATGAATGTACCTGGGACTTCTCTTGAAGAAACATGATGCCCATACATTAATTGCTATGTGGCAAAGCATGCTTGTTGTTGTTGTGTGTGCTCACTGTTATCTCACACACCAGAGGGAAGGCATATGCTTATTTATGTCTAAACAAAGTTTTTGTGCATGACCTCTTGTAGGCTGATTGCTTTGTGCATCCCTCTGCTCTGGAAAAGTTAGCTGGCAAGATCTTTTTTAGGTTCAGATTCATATTACTGAATGTAAAACCCCTTCTTATATCTTCTGTGAAAAATTTTGCCTTGCTTGGCTTTTCTGTGTACTGGTGTATTATAAATGGTAATAACTGGAGAACAGGCAGGATTTATTTTTTAAGATGAAGTTTCATTTGCTCCTTTCAGGGTATGAGGCACCACCCATTGTTGTAGCCCTCATGTCCTTTTAGACCAGGAGCAAATGACACTGAACTCACACACAAAGGTGCTTTTTGGCAGCAGCTGACTTGCAAACAGGAATGTGTGCTGCAGCTGAGGTTGAGGCCTTATTCTCTAACCTGATGCAGAGGAAATTTAGTTATGACTGATGCTCAGTAATGGGGAAAGTAGAAGAAAAATGGCATTCAGATGTGAATTCCTTTGAGGTGGATAATAAATTAGGATCTTGGAATTTGTGTGAAAACTGGAATCACACGCAAAAACATAATAATGTTCTATTCAAAAACCAATATATTTTTACTTATGAATAGAAGATACGAAGCATTCTTGCTAAAAGAATCAATGTTAAAGCCATATTATGCTTTATACTGGACTCCTGTTCACTCACCTCTTCCTGCACACACACACATAGAACTTGCCAAGATAAAAAAAAATTGGATTCCTAGATAAACTTTGAAATTTCAGCCTGATTTGCAGAAATCCTTGAAGATATATGGTATGTGCACTGCTTTGAAGAAGACTGTGATTCTGTGAAATGTTTGTTGAAACTACTGGGCCAAACCAACTCTCAAACCAATCAGGTACCCAGTTGTGAGCCACAGAATAACAGAATCTTTCTGCTTCTGTACAGGAAATCAGGAATTTGGTACAGTTTCATGAGATTGAGGGGTGTGCTAGTTTTGCAAATATGACATTTAGTGAAGAAGGAAGATGGCACCCACAGAAGAGACTTTTTTAGAGGAGGTGATGTGAGTTTCCTCTGTGTCTGATAAAAACCAATATATAACTGGTAAATTTGACTCTTTTTTTCCCCCCTACAACTTATGGAATGTGTATGGGGTGGATGAAATGTTCACATTGTAGACATGAGCAAAGACATTCATTCTGAAGTAAGCAGATGTTGAAGTAGCTATCATCTCAGGAGAAGTTTGAACAGAGACAGAGGAGAGTGATGAAAGGGAAAGAAGTAGAAGAATCTCTGTTCCCAGAGCTGAAGATGATTTTATGGGTTAGATTAAGAGAACTTTGCTCTGAACTACTCATTCTTAAACTAAAACCCTGTAAGTTGACATGGCCCATGAATTCTGCTGTGGGAAGGCTGAAATAATGGGAGGGGCTTTGCAATAGCAGATTTTCAGGTAGCTGTTATTAATGAAAATTAAATTCCACGAGAAAACAGTTTTCTTATGGAGAAGTCTCCATAGACTAATGAGAGAGACTTGTCTCCCTAAATTGGAGAAAGACTATTTTAGAGATGGTAAACTGACTGATTTGCTTCTCTAAGCTGTCAGAGTGAAAGAAAAGAGGGTGTGCAAGGAGGAGAGTTGTTGTGAAGGTTTTATCTGATTCCTATTATTTCTTTCTATTAGTTTCTGTTAATAAAATTTTCTTTATACCCTTCCAAGTTTGAGCCTGCTTTGCTTGTTGCCTAACCTTATTTCATTCCAGGAAATGAGTAAATAGTTTCTGCTGGGTGCACTGGCAATTTGGCCAGCATTAAACCCACCACAAGGGGTAGGTTTCAAAAATTAATCTTTTCAAAAATTTCATCTATCTTGTAACTAACATGACCATGGACTTACAGTCATTTCCTTTTTTCCTTGGCAAATGTGATTTGTGTGGCTTAAAACAAAATACTCTCTTTGCTATACACATTTCTGCAAGAAGAGGTCTAAGTGAATGTTTTGATACTTAGAGTGGAGCTTGGGGATTTGCTGTGTGAATAATTAAAATCTACTTTTAAAATACATTGAATGTATTATTCTAGATCAGTACCTAACTCATTTGTTCAAAGGGTTTGCAACTCTGTGTGATCCAAACCTTGCTAATGCCATTTCTTCCACCACCTGAAAAGTGACAACATTTTACAGCATAATTGCCAGGGGTGTGAATGTTGCATGAAATAATATAACCATTCATCATATGCCATTTTCCACCACAATGTTTTGATGTATTTATAGCTTTGATGTGTTTATTTTTCAAGTCCCAGATGCTTCTTGTTTTGTACACAGGAGATTGTGGTTTGCCACCTTTATATTTTTTCATTCTTCCCAAGATGAGGGCTTGAATAATTTTGAGAATAGGAGTTGTTAGAGTTAGGGTGTTTTGGTTAGTTTTTTTCCTGTAGGGGTAGAGAGAATGGCATGAGGATTTCTTATTTGATTATTTGATTGTTATGGTAAGGAACTAATAAAATACTTCTAAAGATTAAACCAAACCAATAAGAATAGACTTTCTTCGCTGACAACAAAAATCCACCATGGTCACAGACTTACATTTACAATTATTACTGCACTTTAAGACATCACATTTAAATATCAAAATGTTTCTTCTCTGCTCCTTTCATTCTATGTGAGAAGGTTCTCAGTTTGTCCATTGATCATTCTTGGTATTCTGCTGTGACCTGGGGCCTCAGGGCTACAATGTCAGCCACCATTCTCATCCAGATTCTGCTTTTTATCCTAAATATTACACTCTGGTAGATTTTTTGATGTGCAGAATGTGAGAGCAGTCTATTAGTTTGGTAATCAGCAAAAGATCGCTTCAGGTGCCTACTTTTCCAAAAGATTCCCATCATATATATGAATTTAAAAAATTGTTATTTCTGTGCAGAATACCTTGAAACTAGTTTCTGAACTGTAGCATTAGTGCATCTCAGGTAAAATAAGGAGGGTTTTGGCCTTAAAGCTGCATTGTGTTTGTTAGTACTACCATAAAAATATTAAAAAATATAAGAGCCTTACAGCAATACAGACAATGCTTTCACAGAGTGCAAAATTTTATGCTGCTTAAAGTAAAGCTTTACACTGCACTTTTACTTAAAACACAGAGCAGCAGCTGTAAAAAATTAATATGTTTTCTGGCTTCCCATTCTGTGCCATAAATCATAGTTAATGGAGTCTTACAGGCAAAGTCACTTGGGGATTAGGCTTGGAACAGGGAGCAGGAGCATCTTGATCCATTGCTCTTTCTGAGTCAATGAAAACCATGGAAAATTGGACAAGTGGATTTGGGCCTCACATTCCCAGTGAAGCTTAGTCCAGCATTGTGAAGGAATGTTTGTGCATGTTTGTCATAAGCAAAAGAAATGCACTTACCTTAGACTTTCAATATGTTGTCAGGATCAAGGTGAAGCACTGCCTAATTTTTATCCTCTGTGTGATGGAGCATTTGTACAATGCAGCATGCTACGCTGGTCATGAGAACAAGAATGGGTCTGATTCCTGATGATCTCTTTACTTTGGTGCTGTGGTTGGTGGGTTAGGTCTCTGAGAGATGCTTTCATCCTGATGAAAATATTTCAAGGCCCAACAATTAATGCCTCACATAACTGCAGGAGCACCTTACAGAAAACCATTCCAGAAAACACATGGGAAGAAGAGAAAATGGTGTAGCAGAAAATAAAATGCTTTTATTCTTCAGGCCCAAGTAGTGACTTTAAGTCATGATGATTGATAACTTCAGTAACATTTTTGCAGCCTTATCATACAAACTATGCTTTCTTCCATTTTTTTTTATACTTTGGGCCTGTGTAGTAATTTTTCATGGAGAGGCCGAAGGAAAAATATACAGTTTTTGACCAAGTCAGTAGAATACTTCCTTCCAAATGAGCCATCAATGCTTCTCAGCAAATCAATGGGAAAAATTCCACAGGTAACAAGTAAATAAAAAACCCAACCCCCAACAGAAGTAAAAGGACTTTGTATTCAATATATTTCAGCAAAAGCCTTTTGTTAGCTGAGTTGTACACTTTTATCCAACAAAAAAGATCATGTTTGGAGAAGCAAAGTAGAGGTGGTGAACTGTCATGAATGTCATCAGCCTTGGGGTTTATTTTGTTCTTAATTTTTTTTTTATTTGGGTCGTGGGGGGTTTTTTTGTCTCTTATTGTTTGGTTTGTTGTCTTGGGTTTTTGTTTTTGTTTTGTTGGGTTTTTTTTTTTTCCCCTTACGGGATCCTGCAGAAAATGCAACAAGCTTTAAAAATTTAAGAAGTAAGATTGACGCAAAAACATTTACTGCAGGAAGAAGGCTCTGTTATGTTAATTATCTCCTGCTTTATTGCAAGAAATAGTTACTGGCCCATGAAAAGAAATGCTGCTCAATCAAAAATGGAGAATAATTAACACCTCTCCCTGCATGGTTACAGATAGCTTATCAAAAGTGAAGGCAGACAGGAGGGAAATCACATTTTTTAATTGTCATGTTTAAATGAGACTTCATGAAACAAGTGTCCTTCAGATTTCCTGCCAAAATCATCCATCACTGTAAAAAAAAGCTATTTTTAACAGTCTTCTCCCAAAATTATAAAAACGAGACCGGAAGGAACTCTAGAAGTGTGGGAACTTTAAAAGGAGAAGCAGATCAGCAAGATGCTGAGACACTTTACTAAGACTTCACTGAAATTAGGACTAAATGTATGTTTTTGTTCTGTCACGGTCTCAGCATAACTTTTTTATCCCTGTTTCCCTCTTTCCCCTTTAAAAGAGTAATTTAATTAAATATCAGTTGTATTTGGTTGCAGGGCATGGCTACCAAGGCTGGGAATGCTGGCAGGTGCTGAGAAGGCTGCAGGTGACCACCTGCCAGGGGCTGGAAAAGTGAACTCTGCAGCAGGAGCTCCACACCACTCCCATCACACAGCTCAGGTACACCTGATGCAAAACTGCATCTCCCAAAACTAGCAGAGAGGAGGTTTTAGCGATGGAGACAATTTGTCTAGAGCAAGATCACTTGAGCACAGACCATATCACTGCTTATTGAGATACTTGCACGTGTTGAAGATGCTTCCCTGATGCTTATCCTGAAGAATTATCTTGTTGGTATGATGGATGGGGAATAACAACAAGGCTGCAGTTCATTTGGCAGGTTCTGAGGACACCATCCATCACCTTGAGCTCGGATCAGGTAGCACAGGAGTGGCAGGCTGATTCAGCAACACATTTACTTTACAGGCATAAAAAATTATTTATAATGGATGACTAACTTTAGAAATAATGGAAACCATGAAGATAATTCACAGTCCAAGTGAATAGATGTCTGCCACTTTTCCGTGAAGTTCTGCCTTTAATGGAAGTGTAGAATTTCAGATTCTGCAGATGTCAGATTATAATGACAATGTTTCTCCTGGTACACAGCTAATAGTGATTCAGTGGACAACTCTCCTGGGAAACCCAAGAGTCTGGAAGTCCTGTGTCCTGTTAGACTAAGGCCACACATTTGAACTGCTTATATATTCTGTTAATGTTAATGTTGGGAGTGTTGTGCATGCACCAAATGGGGGTGATGAGTTTAAGTGCTTGGTCTCCAAGGATATCTCTAGGGAAATATCTACTTCTATAGCTGCTCTTAGTCCTTAAAGAATTACTGAATCAATTTGAGCAACAAGCACTTCCTGTCCTCAGCATTTCTAAAATACATTTCTGCTACAGTAATTGTTTTAATTAACACTATTTGAAGGACAGCACATGCTCACTCAAAGTACTTCTCTGAAGTTGTTTCCTCTCCACCTATTCTTCTGACATAGTTTAGATTATTGATTGCCATAGTACCCTCACCTCCAACTCTTCTGACTTCTGTAATGACATGATGTTATCTAACAGGATGATATTCAGGGTCTCATCCTGGATGAGAAAAGCAGTTTGGATTCTGCTCTGTTCTGCTCTGACTCAAAGCAGAACTGCTGTTAATTTTCCTTTTATGAAACATTTATTTGCAAATGCTTATGCTGGTCAGCATGGTCCTGTTCTGCCTGGCAGAAGACATGTAAAAAAAATACTGAAAGTATGCAGTATTAATGAAATCTGTACAACCAGTATTCTTCAGGACTGTATATCTCAATGGAAAACAGTCAAGATTACAAAAGAGATCATGGGCTGCACCTTGTGCTCCTTTTGCATTCTCATGAAGCATAGGAAAGATTCAGAAATGTCTTGAATGTGATTATTCACTTCAAACATCTCACAGACATCAAATCCATTGACACTTTTGATGTCTTGCACTTAATCTCCTTCAAAAGCAGTAGCTCTTCTATCTACATTGTGGTGAGGTGCTTTGAAGCAGCTTGAGTAATTTTAAATAAACTTCCATAGGTCAACTTATACTACTTATAAATAAGAGTAATAGAAGAAAATGGAACATACAGAATAGATTTAACTTTTAACATTATACTAAAGCCTGACTAAATTTTTCTTGCCTTTGATGCAATCACACTCTTACATCCCTCACACTCATAATGAGCCTGTATTAAAATTGCACAAAATGGCTGTGCTTGCAGGGAATGACACTTCTCCCACTGAAATATTTCAGTTTCTTAAGTCACTGTAATGAGCAGCTGCTTCCAAGCTGTCTGCAGTCATTCTTCTTAGTCAGTCAGAAGTGTCTTATAATGTCTGCATAATGTAAAGTTTTCATTTTTCTTCTACATTCAACTCAATCACAGTTTGCTGGAATTTGAGAAATGTATGCTTATGGGGTTTAAGTCCCAGGAAATATAATGTTTTATTGGCTGCTGGCATCCAGACTACTGTAAATGTGCATTTATTTGTCTGTGTAAAAGAGGAAGTATTTGTTTTCTTTGTTTAGATGTGGCCTTTGTTTTGTCATAGATTCTTTTTTATTTTTTTAATGGAAATTACAAGCAGGCTCTCCCTTTTTCAAATATTACACCAATCAAAGAAGGCTCTCAAGCAAGTTCAGAAACACAAAGAACACTTAGAAAGGCCTCCAGTATTGCACATCGCTTGAGTTGCTCCCCAAAAACTGTGGATTCAAATATCTGAATTATCTACAAAACAGGTTAGATCTCGGATGCTTGTTTTCCTGTATGTTTAACTTAGAGTTAAAATTTAAATATTGTCCTGAACCTAAAGGACTAAGTTCTACCTTAAGAGGCAACTTTTAAGGTTAATTTCCTTGGATGAGACCAAATCAATGTCTTGCTGTGCCTTGCTCCAATCACCTACAAGAAAATCATAGCAAGCAAACTTATGTAGGATTCTTGGGCTTATTTTTGGTAATTTACACTAAGATTTCTCAACTGTGCTTCTGAAATGTAGGCACTTGGATATGATTCTGCAAGTGGCAATGAATTTTTGGAACTGCTTACTGATTATTGCAATTAGGTCATTAGATAATAAGATGATTAAACCTCGATTAGATAATGAAGCATAGCTGCCTATAATTCTATTCCAGCACACATTACTATTAAGAAAGAAATTAGCATTAAAGTGATGGATTAATCAAAAAAGTTTTTACTCCATAGAGGTTTTGCAGATTTCCATGCATTTTGCAGGAAACCATAAGCCATAATGTAACATAATAGTAAAATACTTTTGAAACAGAGTCATCAGTTATAAAGGGCTTACTCTCTTACTTAAAATTAAATGTACAAATGCTTCACTATTTCTCAGAAGGAGGAGATACTATGGGTTTACAATGTATTTTGGAATTGGAGCCTCTGACAGTATTTTACATTTTTATTTTTATTTCTTAACTTGCCATAGAAAAAATATCAGATTGCTGACGAACAGTAATGTGACTCAGAAATAAAATTAATTCTTGTCCTATAATAGAAGACTGATTAAAATTTCCTCTTGTTGTTCTCATATTTTCTGTGTTGTGAAAGACAGTATAGCCCTGTTAATGAATCATAAGAATTACTCAGTCTGATAAATGCAGTGTTTTAAATTCGTACTGTGAAGGTTTACCACAGAAATACCAAATAACAGTAAACCAATAATGATAAAGGAGTGAAAAAAAAACCCTAACAAGAAACTCCCTCTACTAAACTAAACTACTCTTGCTTTCACTAACTTGAGCTCTTCTGCAGTTTTTTCATCTTCTGTTTTCAAACTTCACTTGATATATCTTTTGACACCATCTTAGTATTAACTCTACTATAATACAGCTTGTGCTCAAATCTCTTCCCTCTTATTACTGGTAAATAGCAGAGCCTTCCACTAATTTACTCTAACCTGGTTAAAACAAGGTATTCATTTGCTTTCCTTAAGAAATAATAAGTGTGTAAATTGAGCCTAGATTGTGTTTGGTACACTGACCAATGGACACCTCTCTTATACTCCCTATGGATTCCAGCAAATTGAAATTATTACTATTTTTATCATCTGTATGCAAGCAATGGATTATCTTCTGTGGAAATGAATGGGAGAGTTGTGTTTGATTGACTGAAAAATGCTTAATTTTAGTAGAAGAAGATTTGTGACACTTCTGAGTTCATGATACAGCACCTGCTGCTAAGGAGTGCTTTTTTCTTCACTCCATTTGAAGAACTTCTAGATATGGAAAAGCAAACTGCTTGCCAAATGTTCCTTAGTGATCCAAAGCATGGAAATTTTTGTATACTGCTCCTAAAATCACTTTTAAAAGTTATTTAGCCATCACTAAAAAAGCCTGAGCTTGTTGTCTCAGAAATAGACAGTTTTGCTACTTAAAGAAGCATTCCAGTTTCAGTTCTATTAAGAGTTTTTTCTGCTTACTCTAAATTTTTATTGTTAACTATTTTTCTATATCACCACATTACATACCTTTTTTTACTTTAATTATACGAATAAAGTTTGTAAAAACCACAGAATGTAAATATAACATGACTGAAAAAAATCTGGTTTAGCCTGCAGGCTACTGAGGGACATAGCATGCTCTGCTTATTTTTGGGGTTTTCTTTAAAATATGGTTTATCTTTATACCTGAAAATCTTGGTATTTTAACACTCAGTTTTGAATTTTTATTGTTTATCAGTGAGCAGGTGCTGAAGAATTGTGTTATGTGTCACTTGTGGGTTTTGGGTTTTAATTTCTCTCTCTTCGTTGTCCCTTTTTTTCAATATGTGATGTTTCTGCTCTTGTTTGTTCATTTTCTTTCCCTTGTTAAACTGTTCAACTTTTCTTATCTCAACTGAATTTACCTTTTATCCAGTTCTCCTTCTCAATCCATGGGCAGATGGTACTCAGCTTCTGGCTGAGTAAACCCCAGCAGTATTATAAAGGGTTATTCAGTCTTTCTATCTCCTATATATTATTGCCAGAATATCCATACTTCTCTTTTGATGTATGAAGCTTGCTTTGTGCTCAAAGAGAAAATGCTTAAGCTACTAAGCATTACTAAGATAATTATTATAATTACACTTGTCACAAAATTTTGAAGGGTTATTTTTCTTAATATTACTGTTATAATCAGAAGATTCTTTTACTTCTGTCTCCAAACTGCTGTTACAAGAGATATTTAGAGATATCACCATTTATTAAATTTTTTTTTGTGGTATTTGAAGTGATATTTCTACTAGGACAAAATGGTACTTAACAAAACAACAACAACAAAAAGGACAGACTTAGTGAAACTGGTCTTCATTAACACATTTTTACACAACTGTATTCTCTTTGTCCTTTGGTACCTAACCCACAGCATGTAGATCAAGAGCAGTGCTGGAAACTGCTTGAGGAATCACTCATCTTTAATTTAATTTATCTATTTTATCATAAAACTCGGACCAGGGAGTCACAAACCCACAAATCCTTAGAATGGCTGAGGTTTGAATTAACCTCTGGAAGCCACCTGGTCCAACCCCCTGCTCAAAAAAGTCACCTGTCAGAGGATGTCTTTGACCACATTTAGATGGCATTTAAATAACTCCAAATATTGGAGGCTTCACATCCTCTCTGAGTGACCTGTGCCAGTGCTTGGTCACTTATATAGTGAAAAAGATTGTCCTGATGTTCAGACAACACCTCCTGTGTTTCACTTGTGCCCAGGCCTTTTCATTCACATATGCTTTCCTAAGTTCTGAATCAGAATGGAACTGTAGTTACAAGCACTATAAAAAACCTCTTGTTTAAACATTGTTCTAAACCAAGGAGAAATAATAGTGTTACTGCTGTTTTGGCTATTTTCTGCTTTGATCCTTGTCTCTGTATCTTTATATCCAAATCCAAATGCTTATTGGCTTACATTCCCTATTTCTGAATGCCACAAAATCTTAGCTCTTTCCAGCTAGGCAAAAGCCTAGAAAGTGAGAACCTTTTAATGCAGAGAACCTGAGAAACTTTACCATGGAAAAGGAAAATGTGAATTCATGAAGAAAATACTGTTTCCCTGTGCTACTCCAACTACTTGTGTTGGGTTGATGTGGCCAGAAATGTGTATTCTATCACCATCTGTTGAAGCTGGGTGGGGCAGTGATCCTTATCTCCATGGCACATACCATCTACTAATGGACCATCTTTAAGACAAGATGGGGAAATCATCTTTATCTTTTCCACAACCCACCCTCCCTCCAGGAAGATATCATCTGCTACTGGGCCATTCAGTCCCACTGTATGACTGATAAAATGACATCATCCCACTGGGAGATGCTCCAGCCAGGGGGAGGAGCCAAGCCTTTCCTACCTAGATAAAAACTGAGATTTTGGACAGCAAATCACCTTCTTTCCACTGGATGCCAGAGGAAAGCCGGACCTTTCCACATAATCCCTGGACCTACAGAGGAAAACTGCACCTTTCTACAAGAGCACAGCTTCAGCTGAACCACATCTGCCAATTCAGGAGGATGCAGCCACCATTGAATGGGACTGCTGCCAACACCCTGACTGACTGACAGGATGTCAGGTTGTATTCTGACTCTGTCAGTGTTTTGGGATTGCTCTTTGTAATACTGTATTTCTATTTTAATTTTCCCAGTAAAGAACTGTTATTCCTAATTCCCACATCTTTGCCTGAGAGCCCCTTAATTTCAAATTTATAGCAATTTGGAGGGAGGGGATTTGCATTCTCCATTTCAAAGAGAAGCTTCTGCCTTTATTGGCAGATACCTGTCCCTCAAACCAGGACACTCCTGTGCCCATCAGTATGCTCTGCTCTAAGTAGGAACGGACAATAGTTAAACTGATTGCCTTTTCTGGCTTGGCAGCTCAGTATCTAGGAGCACAAACCATAAGTGTTCAGAGATTGTGTTGTATGTTTCCTAACACCTTCCACTTTAAAAAACCCCTTGAATTAGACATATTAAAGTTGTACTGATAAATGCCTTAGAGTAAAATTGGAGTTTTATGTCAACTGATTTCCCCGCCTCAAGTCATTGAGGGAAACGAAAGCCCACGAACAAAAAGCCCTTCAAACCAAAGAAACCCAAACCGCAAAGAACTCCCAGCATGGATGCATGAAAAGGACAAGAACAAGTTTTCTTTTATCCCGAAGATAAACACATCATTGGCTGCATTTCATCCTAATCAGGAAGCCCTGTTTACTGGATGGCATACAAAACCCTGTAAGAGATAGCTTTTTGCTTGATTTTGAAATGTCATCATTTCTCATTCAGACACTTGAAAAAATATTATATTGCTTTGCTACAAAAGTGGCAGTGTGACCAGACAGCCTCTTCCAGTCCTTTTATCAAAGTGCTCTGTGCTCTGTTTTGAGGCCAGCTTTGAGGAATACACATCTCTGACAATGCAAACAACACTCAGGGGAGCAAAGGGCTTTGCATGAACAAAATTCTTGTGCTTCTGTTTTTTGTTTTTAGTTCTGGTACATGCTGTTCTTAACAGGGAGACTTTCCTTCCAGTGGGCCACTGAGAAGAAGAAAGCTGAAATAAAAACCCATACTCATTGGGAAGGCACAAGGTGCAGGAGAAATCACAGAAGCTGAATGCTAAATAGTGCTGTGGTTTCATCATAAAGAGGAAAATGTAATCAAAACAACAAAGCCTTGAAGGTGCAGAAAATATAGCTCTTAGGACAACCCATGCCAGTCAGATAACTTTATGAAGCCTGTTTCTGAGGTGCTGTCATTGCAGCCACATAAGGAAAATACAAGTTATGATTAGATATTGATCTTTGATGTACCAGTGTTGTTGCAGTCATGAGCAGTTGACTTGAAACTGGTTCCAAGGCTGTTGTGTTCACAGCACAAAAATAGAGAGCTTCCCTCGGTGAACTGCAAGGTTGTGAAAGCCAGAATATTTTGTTTATGTGTATTATACTAATATAAAAGTATGAATTTAGATTAGATATGCAGAAGAAATTCTTCCTTGTGTGGGTCATGAGCTCCTGGCACAGGGTGCTCAGAGAGGCTGTGGCTGCACCTGGATCCCTGGGAGTGTCCAAAGCCAGGCTGGATAGGGCTTGGATCACCCCGGGACAGTGGAAGTTGTCCCTGCCCATGGCATGAGGTGGAACTGGATGAACTTTAAGGTCCCTTCCAACCCAAACCATTCTTTGATTCTATGACATATATATACTTAAACATCAATGTAGATGTAACAGTTTAAACTTTTGGGGTATCCAGGGGTTTTGCATGGTAGTCATCTAAACCTGAGGAGGTTAGTGAACTGTCTCTTTTCTGAGCTTTCTCCCCTGTGCTAAAGTCTGAGCATTCACATCAGCACAGGTGGAATGATTTTTATTGGGAAATTTATTAGATTTTTCTGCTTATCCTGCAAACCATACTCCATTAAGGGCTTCAATATAAGCTTCAAAAAGATATTATTTTCCTGACTTGCAATGTGTTCATCTTGGCTTCTTGTTTAGAATAACTGTGTATGGAAATGGATTAATAATCTGCAGCTCACCCTGCCTCCTCATTTCACCTCCAGCATCATCAGCCATGTACAAAGTCTGCCTGATAGGCTGGGGAAGGGGATAGGAGGGGCAAATCAGACACTTTTGTGATTCTTCACAGTAAACCTGTGCAATGTTACCACTAAATGCTTCTGTGGAGAGCAGAGGGAAAGAGAATTCAAACTTGTATGCACCAATTTTCTTCTTTCAGTATGTAGGGCTACATAACAGGATGAAGATATGGTTGTATGTCACTGCTAAGCTAAGACTAGAGAAATTGCTGTCTGATGTTCAAGAGAGCTGAAATTCCCCAAATCATCAGTGTGCAGCCTACAATAATTGAAGGGTCAACTTCACCTGCACCAGTGCAAGTTTTATGAAAAGTGAGACAAAGGCAGTTGTATGACCTTCATGCCTTTAGATGTATTTTTCATTATTTTCTTTTTTTTTTTTTTTTTTTACTCTGTGGATGCCAGGCACTTCCCACCCAGAATGACTTCGTTTTCCTTCTCAAAGATCTCCCCTCAAGAGCAGAACCCCTCACCTAAGCCTTTTGAAATTAATTTTTCAAAGGTCAGGTGGCAAAATTCTGTTCCTGCTTCAGCAGGCTTTCCATTTTTCCTGTTGTGTTCATAACAGTTTGCAACTGATCCAGGTCAGGGTTCATTTGATGATTTGATGAACAGTTCAAGCCAGAGAAGGTCTAGGTCAACTCTAGCTTGAGCAGGAGTTGCATTATCACTGCAATGGTGTGGACTTTGTTAAAATACCAGAATGAAGTTTATTCAGCTTTTCCCATTTGAGTGGTACTTTGCAGTGTAAAATAATCAGCTGCAATAATCAAGCAGAAGTAAGTGAGTACCATTTGCTCAGATGTTGTTATTTTCCTTTCTATTTTTAGCTGGACAGTCTTTAATCCAATCTCTTATTTTAAAAATAATTTAAGAAGAAGAGCCTGTAGCCAGCACAATCGGAAAGAGCTGGGAGAGTGGTTTCACCTCTTGCAGGTTTTATTTCTTTTCATCTGTGCCTCTCACATAAGGCTACCAAACTGTAACTACCCAGGATCTTTGGATCTGTGAGCAAATACTGTCCTGAGGTGGGATATTGAAGGGAATTTTGAAGAGGGATCATAGATTCCCAGATGTGCCTCTGTCTCATGATATCTTTACTGGCTCATGTAATAAGAAATGGAGTGAATCAGATTTAATTTGCATCAATAGCTCAAAATGTGCTATGCTGGAATACTGATTTCATAAAAAATAATGCTTTTCTAATAGTTTGAGCTGAAATCTCATTAAAAGAGTATGAAAAGCTGCTATCCTTCAGTTTTCTTTGTCCTCCCTCTCCATTAATAGTGGTAATATATGGGATCTGTGGAAAGTAATTAAGGATATCCAGTCCCTTAAATAGAAACTGTCTTGTTATTATCTGGACCAAAGTGTGGGTCATCTGCTCTTTCATAACACAGACAGCATTAGAGCTGCATAGCAGAATACTCAAAGCAAAAATACCAATTGAGAAAGTCACAAATATTCTTAAATCACATCATTGCTAGCAATTGCTAAGTAAAATAGTCAGACTTTTCAATACCCAACACTGAATTGTGTGAGCTGGAGTGCAAAGTTTAAGAAGATTTCTGCCAGTGTATGGAATTATTTTATAAAAGTTTTCTTTGCTGGTTTCTCTCTCTATCCCTTTGCTTTCACTCGTTCAGTGGATCATAAGAGTCCAAATGAAGTCTAAGTGTTCTATGTAATGAAACTGACAAAGAGGTTTTCGTTTCTTTAAAAATAGGTTTTAAATGTTGTGGTTTTTTTGCTCATCCAATATCTGACATGATATCCAAAGTCAGAGGCCATCATGTCAAGCCCTAGAGGAATGAGATTGCTATCTAGTTATTTTTTGTTATGCTTTCCACAAAGTCAGTAAGCCTTTAATAGTTTGAAGAAATTCTTCAGAAGAAAGCTGGATACTGTGAAGAGACAATTTTTGACATATTCTGTAAGACTCATATATAATTCTGTCACTCTTAGGCTGTTTTCTGACACTGAGGATTAGGTAACTCAGAAAAGGCAATATGATTCACTCTGGATTTGTTTTCTCTGTGTATGAGTGCAGAATACTTATTTTTGTGTGTGTGTTAGGGTCAGAAGTGTAATGAGAAGCAGGAAGGTGGTGTGAGATATTAATGATGCTTGCACACAGGGATAGAAGTGGTGGTGTCAGTCAGTGGCATTTTTGTGAAGTGTTACTGTAAGCTCTGTAGCTATGCTGGCTCCACACAGAAGGATGTGATATTTCTAAAAATGAGCTGAGATTCTTTGGTCTAGAGGGGAGTTCTAGCATATTTTCCCACAAATACACTAAAAATTCAAGTGCAAAGGCAATAGGATAATAAAAAGTTACTGTCTCTGACTCTGCAGCTTGACTGTGCTATGGAAGATACCAGGAACTGATATCTCTGCTTGCAAACATGGTGATGGATGGCCTTGCAAAGCTTTGCTGACAGTGACAGGACAGACCATCAGCAAAGAGCTCCACAAAGCAGTTACAGGAAAAAACCTTTTAAATAGAATTCAGTGCAGATTAAGTTCAGCAATAGAGGCATGGAAAGAACAATCCTGACCTCACCTATGGTGGGGGGGGGGTTGTTACTACTGAAGAAGGAAACATTGAAGGTGTAACAGCTGCTGGAACAAAGTGACTGCCCTCAGAAAACATCCAAAAAAGTGAATTAATTAGAAGTCATGAGGAGAGGGATAATAAAATAATGCTGTTATTTCATGTACTACATGCCCAAATCTTGGATACTTCGAGCCATTCCATTCTCTCCCACCTCAAAACATATTTGCTTGCTTTCTTTTCACACATCCTTAATAAATGAAATTGTCTCCACAGTTCTGTATGGGCATGGGGGGGCCTCATTGTAATCAGCAGCTTTATATAATGGGTGTATTAGTTTCCAAAAAGATTTTAAAAAGTCGTGCATGCTCTAGTTGCAGTACATACTTTTCCTATAGTGCAGAGATAACATGGGAGATAAAACTCTCTGCAGCTGAGACCTGTCTGTGCCTGGGAAGGTGAGAGTGGCCAAGAGGTGCAGCTCTTCAGCTTGGATGAGAGATTTCCCTTTGCAGGATGAGCTGCAGAGCTCTGGGACACAGAAAATTGTGACAATGGATGACATCCACTTACAGGAAATGAAAGCTACAACAACCCTTGCATGGACCTCAGGGAAATCTGAAGGAAACAAGGGAAAGCTTTATTGCAGATTTAAGAAAGCAGTAATTATTTATCATAGATGTTTATTTTCTTGTAATTTTAGCTTTCCCCTATTGTTTTAAGTATGGGGAGTTGAGCTGTGTGATTCACTGTTCACTAGGTGGAAAGGATTACACGACAGACTACCAAAGGTGTGTTCAGCTCAGTTTCCCTCTATTCCAGAAGGCTGGTGCCTGAGACTGTCCTCACAATTCCCACTTCACTGCCATCACTGCCAGGAAGCTCCTTCCAGAAAACACAGCATATGACCAACACATAAACGTGTAAATGCAGGCCAGTCTCCTTGGATGTGTATGGATACTTAGGCAGAGTTAAAGTCAAAATGTCTTAAATATAAAAGGATTAATATTAAAAGATTAATATAAAAATATTCTACAGCTTCTGCTCTTTTAACTTTTGCAACACCTGATGTAAGTGAATTTCCTATAAAGTCAAAATTTTGCACCAGAATAGTGTCTGGAGGGTAAAGTGATGGGCAAGGGCATGTTTCAGATAACATGAATTTAAATGGGGAAAAAGCCAACAAACACAAACCTAAGAAACCCCACTGAGGCCTTCCAGAACTACTCCTCAGGGTAGATGGCATAACCTTCCCATGCTTGTCTTTAATCAGTACAATTTTGGGTCTTGTTTTTTTTTGTTTTTTTTTTTGTTTTGTTTTTTTTGGTTTTTTGTTTTGTTTCATTTTGTTTTGATTTTGGTTTTGGTTTTTTTTTTTTTTGTGGATTATTTATATGAGTACAAAATCTTGATAAAATTTACCTAATGAAAATTTTAAAGTTGTGAGGAGCTGCAATCAGAAATGACAGAAGAATAAGAATTGTTTGAGACTCAGGTATCCTAAGGTGCCCTTACTCTGGAAGACAGAAAACCATGGATTTCACAGGAACTTGGAGCCTTCTTGTTGGACCATAGATAAGTACAAAACAACCTCTGCTCCAAACTACTCCCAAGTTAGAGGGCTCAAAAGAAACTCATGTATTCACCTAATCACAAAGGTCTAATAGAGTGGATTTCTCAGCCAGGTTAGGTCTCTAAACTTTGTGTCCAGTGCATGAAAAAAAGTGAAGCATCTCAGAGTAAGTCCTGAGCTGACCCCTCAGGTTTTGACTGGAAGTCCTCTCCAATTCCAGTGGTGCAAAAGACCAAGGGGGTTATGTCATGTTGCTTTTATGTTGAGAAAGACCTGAACTGTTAGAAATTAGGACTCTCTGATATTGGTGGAATTTGGATATTTTTGGATATTTATAATATTACTGAATTTGTCTTGTAGTCAAAACATTTTTCAGCACCAAAACCTTGATCCCCGGTTATAATGACTGGATTGAAAACATGGATGCTGAATGCCTTCAATTAGGCATTCAGCATCAAAAAATATTGTACATCTTTCTCATTTTCAATGTCTGCTCAGGTCATCCCAAAAGCTGAGGTGGGTCCAGAATTTGACTGCTTTAATAAAGTTACAGACATAGCAGCATTTATATGTCTCTAATATTTAGCACATGTGTGAGTCGCAGTTCTTAGTAATTGTCACCACACATCTCATGTGCAAGTACCAAACTGCATTTTCATAAATGGTGAATCCAGGCCCAGCAGTTTAGCTGAGGTCATTGCAACTTGGGATCTGAATTCGGGTTTGCAGTCCCAGTTTATTGCTGGGGTCACTTGGCAAGCCTCTATCCTCAGAAAACAAATATTTCAGCTTAGTTAGGGAATAAATGAACACAATACTAAATCAACTTTCTTAGCTAGACATCAGGACAGATTTTATTACAACCCTAATAAATAAGATAAGCTCAATTGTAACGCATCTTCATTCTGCAGGACTTGTTTATATGATGAACAGTACAGTAAATCCTATCCCCCTTAGGCTTTTGGGTCTGTACCTGTCAGCACAATTTGATAGGTGTTTCCAGATGAGTGAAAAACCATCAGCATGCGGGAAGGGAGATTATCTGAAGTATAATGAATCTGTCGACTGCAACAAGCACCATCCATCACTGTCATACAGAGAATTTGGTAGGATCTGAAGATCTGCCATCCTCTGAAGCAGACCTGCCAGCCCCCTGAGTTCACCCTGTTTATTCTTACATGATTTTAGAAAAGGTTGTCTTTGATTTTGGCAGGCCTTCCTCTCTGTTCTGTTTATTTACATCTGATTAGTGAAATTGCAGCATAGCAGGAGGCCCTCTGCATGAGTAGGCATGAAATGAGAAGAGCAAACTCTCTTCCAGCAGTATTTTGGAGAATACTTAATGCTGTTTTCTGCACATTAATTTATGGAACACAAACAGCAGTAGCAGAAAACAAATAACTTTGAAAAACAACTCCTGTCCTGTGTCAATTCTCAGCTGGAAGAGTGTCTAGGTAAATTTTACCACCTAGAAGAGTTGAATACAAATTCAGGTAACTTATATTTTAATGTGTCCTGGACCAGCTTCTCCCACACATTAATTGCAGGGTTAGAGAGGTTTGTGCTTTATTACCAGGAGCAGATTTTTAAAGTGGTATGTGGGCATACTCTCTGCTTCATCTAGAGGCTAGGAAATTTTACTGAAGCCTTAACAAATATCTTAGTAAACACTGACAAGTTTTTAGTGACTTTAGTACAGACTGATTCCTGCTCATGTGCAAAGGAGGAAAGCCTTCTTTAGCTGATGGGAAAGCAGAGCTATATCCTGCTCAGCAGCTTAAACTGGTCAGTTGGGCAGGCTGTAATACCAATGTGTGGATAAGAGTTTGTAAGAGATGCCATTTAGGCTTGACTTTTAAAGAAATGAGCTTTCACCTCTAATTTTCTTCACCCTGTAGTGCGGCACAGAGGACTTTTGCTTTGCAGAGCAATTAGGCACTATAATTACTCTGAACTATGCTTCAGTGGCATCTATAGACTGGCTGTGCACTGGGGTTTGATCCATTATTTATTTATTTTGACATCAGAATTCTATCTTCCAATTGGTCTTTGTCCTCAGATTTGAATACACATTTCCTGCAACTGCTAAAATCCCTTTATAACTTTCGGAGCATAAACACCTTTAAAAGTTGAAAAGCAAGGCATTGTGTTGCTGAAATCTTGGCTGAATGGGTCACTTCTTGAGAATACTGGCTTTCCAGTAGCTGGTGTAAAGAGTCCCAGGTTTCTGTAGAATGGCAAATAATTATAAGAATGAGAGGTCAAATTACTATCAGGGTTTTCCAAAAGCACCCAATTTATTTCCTGCTTAGGAAAGATCTTTGTCAGGTCAAAATTGGTCTATCACTTTTATTGAGTTATTGCATCTGGAAGGACCAGGATTTCTCTATATATTTCAGAAAAAAATAAAAAAATAAAAAAATAAAAAATAATAAAAAATAATAAAAAAATTTTAAAAAGCTGGAGACTGCAATGCACATTGGTGACTGAATTCATCCAGGGGCCTGCTAACTTCTTTCTTTTCAGAAATGGCTGGCTGCATTCTCCTCTTGAAGTAGTCTGGGGTGAGTGTCCACACTCTTCTGAAGAACTGGATTAACACACCCTTGTTGGATCCATGCACAGTGCCCTTTCCCCTGTCATGGTGACGTTTCTATCCAAAATGGGGCAGTGGTCTGTGCACTGGAGGAAACAGAGAATACTAAGCTTGCTTTGCTTAAGAAGAGGCAGGAAAGCAGGAAGAGCTGTTCATATTCCACTTTGTATATTTCCTTTATTTTTAAAATGTCTCATCTTACTGCAGCATAAATGGTTTGAATAAAAAGAGGATTTATTCTAATTACACTGAAAACATACGTATGTAAAATTATTATCATTTCCCTGGTGGCATGAGGGCACTGGAGCCTTCAGACAGAGATAAAACTTGTGCTCAGAATCTGATAAAAGCCCTTCTTGCACTGCAGGAGCATCTTAAGCAAAGCTGTCACCAATTTTGCCACCAATGTATTCGTTCTTGCTGAGAACACCACAGCAGCTGTGTCTTTGGGACTACAATGCACTAACATGGTGAACCTCATAGCATTCTAAATTCCCTGCTCAAGGACCTTCAGCTTAAACTATTCCAATCATCTCTGGGAGGTAACTCCAGCTGTTCCACGTGGTGGTAGAAGGGTTCAGCAATGGTGGGATAGGTGGGTTTGTGTGGTTGTGTTCTTGATTGCTCTTTTAATTGTTTTTGTTATGTCAAAGACAAAAGAAACATGACTCAATTTTTTTCTTTCCTTCCTTGAAAGCAGGGGAAAGCTGCTTTTTGGATTTCCTTCAAATACTGCACAAATAATTCAAAGTAGAACAAATTGTAGGCAAGGAGTAAGGGACATTTCTTACACACAGTACTTAAATTTGTGCCAAGAAGCTCTGTTTCTGGTAAGTGGGATTAATCCTTTCTTGCTGACAGGACTAGGGTTGCAGATGTATTTCATACCACCTGAAGAAAAAAGATATGAGAAGATGATAATTTAGATCATGTCAGACCTGCCTAGTGGAGCAAAAGAGAGGGGGGAAAAAGTGGTTTTTTTCCATGGTTTTCCATAACCACAGGAAGAGTTATGGTTGTTTGAAACCATCTGGTGATATCTGGAGGCAGCAGGACAGAGATGACCATAGTGGTGCTTCCTCTGGAGTTCACTGTTTGGGGGATTTTTGATTCAAGCAGCATGGCAGCCTATCTCATGCTTTTGGGAAGTGTCCTCTGTCAGCTGTTTAGGTGAAAAGCAAATTTAATTATGGTGTAGGTGTTTCCCCAGGGACAGTTATATTAGTGAGCATCTCTCAGGGGAGCACCAGCAGTCTCTTCTCTTCAGGAAACTCTGTGTCAGCTCAGGCACAGCAGTAGATACAGAAAGCCTTCTATTCTGGAGGATTTTGAGAAAAGTTTTTTTGTTTGTTTTGTTTGTCTGTTTGTTTTTGTTTTGATAAGTAGTTTAAAAGAGCACTAGCTGATGAGTTGGAGATCAAGAAATAATCCAAAAGCAAATTTTCCCTTTCACCTCCCACCTTTAGTCCAAGTGCCTTACAGCCTCCTAAAAGAAAATGGATTACATAGAGCTACAGTTTCAGCTTTGCAGCAGGAGATGGTGCAACCAAATCTTCTTCTAATAAAAACTTGGATATTTTCTTTGCCCTTTTTAAAGGGCTCTGATTTGGACAATTTAGAAATTAGAACATTTGGATTGGTGGAAGATAATTTGGAATACAAATGAGACATTTTAGAAATATTATATTTTTCTCGTGAAATGTATCCGTTACCATTTAGCAGCTAAGAAACAAGTACTCTTTTTTCTTTCCCCGGCTGTATATAGGCTAAAGGATAAGTGTAGGAGAAATCTAAGTGACAGAGGGGTCTTAGCCAGCTCCCTGCAAGGGGCAGTAGCAAAATTACCTGCAGCTGAGTGCAATTAGCCCTTGCTGTTAATTGCAGGAACGGGAGGTCAAGACATGCAAAAGAGGCAGCTTTGTAGCAAAAGCAGCTGGTAGGGGACAGTGACATTAAAGAGAATAAGTGATAAGGACTGGGTGCTGAATGGAATGCAGATGGAAATGTGCAGTGGGGTTTTAATCATTGGCTGCTTAATTCTCTTTCTTGCAGGTGGCCACGTCTGTTTTCTGAACGTGTGAATCACAGCAAGTTTTTGGTCAGCACTTCCAGTGGCTTCTGTAGTTTGCAAGGCACAAAGTTATTTAGCTGGTGGAAGGCTGACTTTAATAAATGAAAATGGAGGCTGTAAAACCCCTGGAGAGATCTCTGCTTTTGCCTTGCCTCTTTGCTTGGAAGAAGAAGGAATTAATATTAATCAAAATACAAGAAAAGTTCTCTTGTATATTCCTCCTTTTTCTGGGGAGTGTTGATTTTTTCTGCTTGTGATGTAAGTGCCTAGGATATTTAATAGAGAATACCCAGTGATACAGAACTTTGTCTCTTTTTACTTTTTGCCCTTTTTGAATTTCCAGGTATCTCATTCTGATTTGCTCTATTTAGCACAAGCCTAAAACTTTCAGAAGAGTCTAACAACCTAAAGTGCCTTGTTGTAACAATTCTAAAAATCAAGAAACTTTCACAGGGCTTGATTTTCAAAAAGATGTTAATATAGGTTGAATATTTTCTAAAATTTCAGTCTTTTGAGTACGAGCATTAAGTAGTCCCAGTAAGACCAACTGATTTCAGCTATCCATCCTCTACAAATAACCCCATTTAAGGGTTTACCATCTTTATTGCCAGAACAAAAGAAACAAACATTTCAGGCACACTTGAAGATCCCATTGATGATAACACTGGAGGATCTGAACAATACAGAAACCAAAAGGAATTGTTGGGGCAGCTGGTGAAGCAGCAGTTTTTCCACCAGTAGGAAACATACCCATACCCTTGGCAAGTAATAATCCTCTTCAGAAGAGCTCTGCATCCCTCAGGATTTTGAGTCCAAAGTCTCCAAGCTGAAGGCTTCAATAGAAATATCTCAGTGGTTTTCTTTCACCAAGACCCAAACTACCATCACAAAACAACTTCTTGTTGCAAGTCTGAGATCAGATTTGGTTGTGTGACTGTTGTCTCTTTGGTTAATCACACAGAGAATGCCACTCTGTGCTGCCAGGCAGAATGACCAGCATTTGCACCACTTTTTCAACCTTATTTTCTTTGTTAGAACGTTCACATTTTGCAAGAGTGCATAAATTTTGCCAGATTTTCATCCAACTTTAAACTATATGAATGGTGAACTACTTACACTGCTCCATTTCTCCTGCAAGAAGGAGGATATTAATCTAATTCTTCCTCCTTTCCCTGCAGGGAACGAAACTTTCAAGAACCTGCAAGTGGTGAAGAATCAATGCTCAGCTCCACTGAAGAAGTTTAGGATCATTTAGTTGGCTTCCAGCCTAAATGAAAATAGTTATAAGATTTTTAATTGAAAGTCTTCTGGTGGTGAATTTGTCATGCAAGAGAATTTAGATTTGTTTCCTATGAATACAGAGTCAGGTGGCTGTAGTAACAAGCCACCTTGGAGTCTGTGCTTGAGTCTGTCACAAAAGAGTAAGTTGTTTTCATCTGAACTACAAAAAAGACTGTGAGAAAGAGAAGGGAAGGAGACAAAAAGACAAAGTAATGTGAGTTTTTGGGATGCTGAGAACAGCTTTATTTTGCTTTTTCTTTTTTCTTCTTTTAATTTTATCCTATTTACTAGAAAAGCATTTTCTACAGAAAAGAAGGTACTACAGGAACAAGAGAAAGAAAACTCACATTTTCAGGGTCTGACACTATTTCTGAGTGTTACAATTTGTCTTGAGTAGCTGCACAGGCATTTCAGGATGTACATTATACAGGAAATTGAAATTAATACTTAGTGACAAAATGACAAGGGTCAATTATTCATAGTTATTAATTTCATGAAGAAAATGTAAACATTTCTGTCTCTTCTGGCACTGGGAAAAAAATTCTTACGGGTATAGTATTTTACCTTTGGTAAATTGTGGTCTTTGTAAGTCTTTTAGACTTTTTTCAACTTTCATGAGTTTTCTGCTGGGCCTGTTCTAAGCCATGTCTGTATTAAGGTCATATGATATAATATCAGTGAGTATTGTTGTGATATCTGTCTAGAGAATTAAAGATTATCCTTTTATTTCCAAGTGCTAGCATTAAATTTTAAAAAATAAGCATATTAAAAGGACTTCATGGTTTTACTTCATGTTTAACTCCTAGATAAGAGTAGATTGACTAGATTCTCATTTCCTTCACGCTCACCAAAGCAAGTACTTTATCAGCTAGAAATTAACCTTTAATATAAATGCTTTATTAAAATTAATCGCTTATTTGTAACAGTTTATTAGAAATATAAATACTTTGTGTGTCAGGCAGTTGGTCTCACAGAACTTCTGGATAAAACTTTCAGCATGCAGCTTTAAAGGATATGGTCACAAAGGGCAGCAAAGCCATGACAGCTAGCAAAAGAAGTACTGGAAAGGAAATGTTTCACTGAATTAGAAAAACTTGCTGATTACTTGTTAAATGAGGGCCAGCAGTGAGATCAGGGTCAAGATTTAGTTTATGTGGTCTAAATGCCTGTAGGAAATGGCTCCTTTTGCCTCTTTAAGATACTGTTTCAGCGTGGCTCCAGTTTGAAAGGTCGCACTTTTGTCAAGCATGTGATATATGTGTTTATGGCTTTCAGTTTATGGATGATGCAAAGGTTTTTGTTTTTACCAGAATTTCACAACTGCCTATTGCAAATGCTTTGGAATATTTTTTTGCCTACTAAGTGGCATCATTAAAGACCTCTCTGAATTCATGCTGTTCACGTTACTGGCATTTTTTTTGTTTTTTAATGTTTATTTAAATGTTTACTAGTAATGAGGTATTTAATTGAGTGATTTATTCTGGAATAGAAAGCATTCTAGAAGAAATCTGGTCAAAATTTGTTTTGTTGCTTTGTTTTTTAACCCCTCTGAGGGTGCAACAGCCTGTTTCATCACTGCCTGCCTTTGAAGCTCTGTGCTTCCCAGCCTTTTTGTGTTGGGAGCACCCACAGTT
The DNA here is from genome assembly GCF_029582105.1 of Oenanthe melanoleuca. NCBI lineage: Eukaryota > Metazoa > Chordata > Aves > Passeriformes > Muscicapidae > Oenanthe > Oenanthe melanoleuca. Next base: position 17,887,389 of record NC_079362.1, on the reverse strand, counting down.
ACAGTTGCAGTGCTGCCACTTCTCATGACTGTGTTGTGAGCCTGATAATAGTCTTCTAAAGTCACAGCTTCTGGAATTATTGCTTCTTGAATTTTAAATAACAAAAATGTGAAGTTTCTGTGTCAGTAATGTCTTCAGTTTAAAAAAGAAGCTAAGCAAGTGCAACCCAGATGTGCACAAAGTAGCTCTGATGACGCTTCCAATTTCCTTAAATTTTGAGTTCATGATTTTTAAACAGGAACTTGCAGTAATTCAACTTGCAGTTGAATTAGTGAGTTTCGTGATGGATGCTTACTATCATATAGTGCTGCAATTAATAGGAACTTTTTTTTAACCTTTTCTATGAAACTAAACCCTGATTAGAAACGTCAACATATGCCAGCTAATGCAAGAACAGATTCCAGGACAATATAACTCTTTTAAGTCATGCAACCCCACCACACAGAGCTAAAGTGCTTCTGAGTTATGCCTTTCCCAGATGACCTGTCTTTCAGACTACAATATATTCTTCTAGTGAACAGATAGTTTTACTTAAAGTCCTAAATATCTAACTCCTTCAGAAGGATCCTAGAGAAATTAAGTGTCCTTTCTATTGCGAATTCAACTTGTGCTGAGACAAGAAAGTTGTGGTTATTTTAATTTGACATGTATCTCAAAATCTATTTCCTTCATCTGTTTGATTTGCTGATTACAGCAGTAAAAATAGAAGAAATTTCATAAATGTATCAGCTAATAGGTAACAATTTATGAAATTTTGCCTCAATTTATGCAGCAAAAGAATGAAAACAGGCTGTGAGGAGGGATTGCTATGAAGAATCTTAAACAGTCTTTTTCCTGCAAGAAGTACAGACACAGCATTTTCTTAGAAAATGAAAATTATTAGGTAAATATATATGAAATTTAATGTAATATTGATGTTCTTCTCTCTTAGTATGTACGAAAATGTATTTTCTAGAAATCCAGAGGGATTCCAGCTTCATATAATACAACTTCCATAATCAGAAGTCTTAATACTATGCCTTAGCTGGAGGTACAATACAGAGATTCCTTTCTCAGAGACTTCATTAATACAAATAACAGAGAGGAGGCTTCACTTTGAAGTCAACATGATTTTATTTTGTTCTGCTTGATTAAGAGCTTTGAGCATACTTATAGGTCATATTTTGAACTTGCTGGTTCAATTGCTAGATTCTTTTTATCTTTCTTTGTTATTTCAGTTGGTGTTGGTGGAGGAAAACATTATGGAGTTATACAAGGACAGATATCAGAGCAAGCATCACTGAGATTGATGTTTAAGTAAGGACTTCTCTGTTAAACCTCTGCTAGGGACTTGTACATGATGCTTCAGCTGTTAAAAAAAAATATCCCTTACAGCTGAATCTTCATTAAAGGTGTCAGTGGAAAGAGAAATTACGAGGGAGAAAACTCATCTAGAAACTCCTCATAATGTGTTGTCAATAAATTCTCTCTGTTATTTTGAATCTGGCAAACTCTACAGTTTTTTGTTTGTGGTCTTGAACCAGTTTCTGGAAGGTTTAGGAAGTATCCTAAGAATTAATCTCTTTGACAAACTTGAATAGTGGGTTTTTTGTTGTTGTTATTTTTTTTTTCTTTCTTTTTTTTTTTTTTTTTTTTGCTTGGTTTTGTTCTGGGTTTTTTGGTGGGGGTTTTTTGGGATTTTTTTGGGTTTGTTTTTTTTTTTGCTTTGTTTTGTTTTGTTTTGTTTTGTTTTTTTCTCTGATGAAATATAGATATTATACTGACAGAGAGAATTTCATGTGAGTGTCAGGAGGGCTAAGTCTCTCCTCTGCCATATTTTGAGCCTCTATTGCAGTCCACCAACTGCACGTAATTCTCTGCTGCAGCACTGGAGATATGACTGACTACCCTTGAAAATATTAATGTAAAAATGTGGTGGCTTTTTGCTTCCCCTCCAAAGAATGTAGTAACTACTAGGTATCAGTGGTCATCTGGGACTGGATATGATCCCCAAAAAGATTCTGAAGGAGCTGGAAGAAGAGCTCACCTTGCACTTTTCCATAATTTTTAGTCAGTTCTGGTTAACCAGAGAGGCCTCAGTTAACTGGAGGTTGGCAAATGAGATGACAATCTACAAGTAGGACTGGAAAAAGGATCCAGGGAATTACAGGCCTGTCAGCTGCCCTCAGTGCCAGGGAGGGAACGGAGCAGATCACCTTGAGTGCCACCAGCAGCAGAACAGGACAACCTGGGCACCAGGCACAGCCAGCCTGGGTTTGGGACAGGCAAACCTGCCTGACCAACCTGACCTCCTCCAGTGACAAGGTGGCCTGCTCAGGGGAGAGGGAAAGGCTGTAGGTATGTTTGCCTGGGCTTTACACAGCCTGGAACACCTTCTCCCTCAGCATCTCCTGGAGAAACTGGCTGCTCATGGACAGGGCCCTGTGCTCTGGGTGAAGAACTGGCTGAGGGCAGGGCTGGAGAGTGCTGGGGAATGGAGGCACATCCAGCTGGGCTGGGCACAGTGGGGTTCCCATGGGATCAGCACTGGGGCCAGGCCTGTTCAACATCTCCATCAAAGGTTTGGGTGAGGGATCGAGGGCCCCAGTCAGTTCTGACAGCACTGGGCTGGGTGGGAGTGTGGATCTGCTGGAGGGCAGGAGGGCTCTGCAGAGGGTCTGGACAGGCTGGATCCATGGGGTGAGTCCAAGGGGTGAGGGACAGCCAGGGGAAACGCTGGGTCCTGCCCTCGGGTCACAGCAACGCCTGCAGCTCCAGGCTGGGGGAAAAGTGGCTGGAAAGCTGGACAGGACCTGGGCGGGCTGTGACAGCAGCTGGACAGGAGCCGAGGGTGCCCAGGTGGCCAAGAGGCCGGTGGCCCCTGGGCTGTGGCAGCCGTGGGTGGCAGCAGGAGCAGGGCAGGGACTGTCCCCGTGCTGGCACTGCTGGGGCCACAGCTGGGGCAGCTCTGGGCCCCTCATGGCGAGAGGGGCACTGTGGGCTGGAGCGTGTCCAGAGCTGGGGAAGGGTCTGGAACCCCCGGAGCAGCTGGGGGGAGCTGGGAAAGGGGCTCAGCCTGGAGAAAAGGAGGCTCAGGGGGGACCCTCTGGCTCTGCTTAACTCCCTGAAAGAATGTTGTAATTAGGTGTTAATTTCTCGTCCAAAGTACCAAGTGATAGGACAAGAGGAAATGGACACAGGTTGTGCCAGGGTATGTGTAGGTAGATTTTAGGAGAAATTTCTTCCCCCAAAGGCTGTTAAGCTCTGGCACAGACTGCCCAGGGCAGTGGTAGAGTTACCATCCCTAAAGAGATTTTAAAAATATGTAGATGTGGCACTCAGGGACACGGTTTAGTGGTGGGCTTGGCAATGCTGGGTTAGTGGCTGAAGTCGGCAACCTTTCCATTCCAGCCTCAGTGAGTCCATGATTTCATGTTTAGGCTTAATGTGATATGAGGTCAGAACAATAGAGAGAAGATGACAATATAATTGATTTCCTTTACACAGAAATTCTTGAATAATGTTGAAGCACTGAAATATGACTTGTGTGAGGTAACAAAGTGAGCAAGGATATTAATACAGGGAAGAAGCTTTGATTGTTTCTGATCTCTCTTGCTTATTTGATCTTCTGATCTTCATTCTTTTTTCTTGTTAAAGAGAAAACATCAAGAAAATTACTGAAAACAGCCAAAGTTTAAAGAAAATTAGCTTTTCAATCATGCAATATGATGTCAAGTAGGGTTATCAAAAGCCTAATTGGGTAGTTGATAATGAGAACAGCTAGTTAAAACTGAGAACTAGCTTCTAATGATTTTCTTTGGAGCCGTATCTAAGCACTGAAAATCCAATTAGACCACAAAAGGAGATTTAGAATGAGACACTGCAACACTGAGCCTCAGCAGCGGTCTGGAAAAGCAATCTAAAATGCACAAAGAAAGAAGACTGGGCTTTGAATGGGCTTATTAAAGCAGGAGGGGAAGACTTCTTCTCCTAAATATTTTAGATTTAGGTCCATGTCACTCAGAGCTTAAGTCCTTAGCTCTAACACAGGTGAAAGTATTTTTCTTTTCAGGAAAATGACAGCTATGTTGGTTTTCCTGGAGTAAAATTCATAAAACGGCTTAGTCAAGTCTTTGCAAACTAGTGATGTGTCTGCTGTGATGAGTCAGCTTTTCTCTTTCTACATGACATTAAATAACTGAAAGTTTGGAGCCCTCAGCAAGATGTAAAACACCAGCACTTGTGTTTGTGCTCAGAAACTGAATTGAAGAAAAACCTGCAGGCTATAAACCCTGGGTAAAGAAAAGGAGAGAAAAAATTTTTTGAGATCTCAAGGAGAAGCTCTTCTAAGTGTCAGAAATCTGTTATGATTTACGCAGCCGTAATAGAGGGTGAGTGACTAACCTTTTTGGGATGCAGTTTGGAGATATTATTATTTCCTGTTTTGCATAAATCCCTAAGTAAAAGAAAAAAAAGCCAGTTAGATGATGTACTCTCAATAATAAAATATGCCCTAGCATGAAACAAAATTAACCCCCAAATTTTTAGTCTTCTACCCATCTAACAATAGGCAGGGATTTTGATTAAAACATTTGATTTCGAGAAGCTATGAACAGAATAAGAAATTAATCATTAAAAAGGATTAAATGTACTCATAAAGAATATCAACTAATCTATGCCATGAATGCTTAGCCTCAAAACTATGATGAATTGACTTCATTGCAATGTAGATTTCCCAGAGATAATCCCTTTTCCTTGTTGACAACAAAAGTAGCATAAACAGTCAGTCAGATGCTGGTGTTACTGCCTTATAACAGTATAGAGCCTCATCTTGTGCAGAAAACATGTTTTAGAGATAAAGATAGTTACAAAATTAATAAGAAATTCCTGGAAAAATTACAGCAGAGACTTGTAAATAATCCGGTGTTTTCTACAAGTCTTTTGCCTCTTATGTGACCATGATTTTTTTTCAGGATCCTATTTGGTAGGCATTTCAAACAAGCACATTCTAACTTACCAACTTACCTATTGCTGAGGAGATGCATGGCTTTCCCTCACACTCACACTCACACAATCACACACACACTCTTTACTTACGTTCACTAGGGAATAAAATCTCGGACAAATTTCTGCTCGGGATTATTGTGAGTCTATTATAGCTGAACAAGTTCCACTTGCACAGAGGTATTTAGTAGTGACATTTCCTGCCTTCTCCTGCTCATATTGGGTTATCTGCTGTCTGTAAATCAGAGGAGTTACCCTGCCTTCTATTCCTACCTTACTACAGAAATTGACAGAACTTACTTACCTGGCTGCTTGTACACACTTCTGTATATGGGAATAAAAAGAAATTACTCCCTCCTAGTAATAGATAGGGGATAATCCTGCACTAAAATGTAGTTTATATCGTATGTGAACTTAAATTCCTTTTCTCTCTATTTTTTTCCTTTGAGGTTTGTGTGACAGACTTAAAGACAGAGAGATGGTCCAGAAGAGCTGAAGGTTTTCGTCTGAGGACTCAGGAGAAACATCAGGTTGGAGGTCGTTTGAAAGAAGATTTTCTGCTTCATCTCCTGCTACAGTTAGGTTTAAGATGGAGTCAGAACTCTTGTTCTAGTGAAGAGATTATATCCCCAAATGACCATTCCAGCTGAAAGCTGCTGTCCTCTCAGATGTGCAAGGTGAACTGTTCTTACCCACATTCCTGAGAACTGGTTTGGGGAGATTGTGTGAAATTCTTTGCTTGAACATTCAAACATTTCAGTTTTGCATACGATATAATTCTTTATTTAAATGGGCACAAAAGTGAACTTATAAGCCATTGAATGAACTGCTTTGACAAATCAATGGTTTCTCAGAATTTAAAAAAACTGACTTGACCTATTTATGTGCCACTCCTGCTTCCAATGCTCATTTTTGCCCCAAGCTACAAAGCAGCACAGTGAACTGTGTGCAGCAGCCATTGCTTGTGGTGGACAAAGAAAAGTTCCCAGTGTTCTGTTTCCTGAGTTTTGGGCCTGAATTTTTGAACCATGCCATTTTATACCATGTAAAGGGATCAGGATTGACATTTGTCCCTTTATGGAAGAGCTATGAAGGCATTCAAAAGTGAAGGGAATCTAGTTGTAGTATCCCTCTCCTGGATAGAAAATTATTATTGTTTTTCCATATTCTCACCCAAAAATTGCCACTAATTCTGAATTTAAAGACAATGCTTCAAGAAATTCTGGATGACCCTAATTAATTTTGAAGTTCAGATTCATGGGCACTGTAAAATATAAATAAATTTTTCAGAAAGGTTATGGTCGTGATTCATGACAGGACTTAGCGAAATAGTCTGTCATGTTGAATTTCTGTTTTAATTTGTCTCTTTGAATCTCCCTACTATTCTTGCATGCAGTGTTGCAATTAACAGCTAAACCCTTGGTTCAGAGGATTTGTGTAAGTGAAGCTTTTTTTTATGAGAATACCTAAAAAAAAAGTCTGTATATAATTTTTTAAGGAGGTTTATTCCTTTTGTCAGTGCATATTTATGAAGCAGTTTGTGAGGACAAAGAAGCCATACTGTGAGTACAAGCAGCCTTGAATTACATGAGAATGGGTTTTTCTGAAAGTCTGTATCTTTCCAAACCAGAGGAAAAAAACAAGGGAGTGAATGTAATAACAAAAGCAATGCCATTTAACATCTGGCAGTAGCATAATGTGCATTGTGGAAACATATTTACACTTGGGAGTCTAAAACCTAGAAGCCACAATCCACATCCACAGTAGCCACAATCATTTATGCATGGATTTACAATCCTGGTTGGAAATAATTCCATGAAAGCCAGTTAGTGCTTGTAGAAAGGGGATCTTAATTTTCTTAGTATTGCTTCTGAAGTAACAAGGCGGTTGCTTTCAGTCTTGAGATTTTACTTTGTAATTAGGTGAACTAAGAGAAAAAAAGAGGACAAAATTACAACTTTCCCTTGTTTACTGCATTATATTTTCTCCTGATCACGACAATGTGCTTTTCAGAATGGCCAAATCTCTTCAGGAAAAAGAAAGACTCTCATATCCAATATTTTAAAACATGAGATTTGCAGACTGTCAGTTGACAGAAGAACAGCTAAAAAAACTGGGAGAGATATGAAGGAGGTAGATTAAGAGGGGAAAGATATGAAGCTAGCAGTAAGAAAGGATAACCTTGCTTTACTTTACTCTTTATTGTCAGAACATTATGTTTCTGATTACTGTAAGATGCTGCTCTCAAGCATATGAGTGATACAGTGTTGTAAGGAAAATTCTTGTTCTTCCCTTGCTGATATTTTATACCTTACAGATATCATACTTTTTGACTCAAAACTCCTCAATTTCCACTTTTATATGCCTGTAATATTTGAATTTTTGGAGGAGTTGTGAGCAGATTTTTGCCTGGTTTGTATTTATCCTGAGTGGGATAGGCAAAGTAGATCATAGGTGGAAAGGACATTAAAGATCATCTTGTCCCACTGAGAAATGTTTCCTGTAGATGTGATGGATCAAACATGCTGTTGTATTTTTTAGTAAAATGTCCCAATTCAGCAGTTATTCTGTAATTAATATTAAGGAAGCGTGTGTTTATGTGTATCACACTCTCATGTGTCTGTGTTCAAAAATTACTTCTTGTGTCCACTAAGTTTTTCTCTATGAAATGAGGAGAGAAAATGACATTACTACACTGTCCATTTTTTTCCTTTTATCTTAGGAACTGGACTGACATCTCTACCAGCATTTCATGGATGATATGTATGTACCACTGATGCTATTTATAAATATATTTTAAAAATTTGACCTTTTCTTTAAATATTGCCAAGAAGCTTCAACAAAGACTGGGAAAAATAATTTTCAGTACAATGGGAACACCTCAGTGAGCTAGACTTTGCCTGAAAACCATGAAAAAGTGCTGGGAGGTAATTCCAACCAAAATAAGGATTCCAACCATGATAAGGATTCCAATTCATTGTTGGAATTTGTGAGTAGGATTGCAAGTCTGTATGGTTTTGTTGTGTTGCCAACACAACAAATGTTTTAATTTAAAAATTAACCTTTTAAGGAAGAAAGATGCCTGTTCAAGCCATTTTGGCAGAATCATGTCTTCAGTACCCATCTGCACTCTGCAGTGTGATGCAGACTTGTTTTATTATTAAGAAGTGTATCACCATTGTTTTTTTTTCTTTTATCTTGTCTTTGTGGGGTTGTTTTGGTTTTGTGTTTCTCTTTTTGTTTTTGTTTTCATTTTAGTTTTCATTTTTCTTTTTATGTATAGCTTTGGTCTTGCATATATTTCCCTTTATTCTGCCTATATGAATTCTGATTCTTTTGTTAAGGATTCCATGTATCATCAACCTAAGCTGTGAATGCTTAAAAAGCCCATAATATTATACCTCCCAAGAATTTCCTCAGGCTTCTCAGTGAGCTGTATTCTCTCTGCGTGAAAACTGTTCCTTTTAGGATGTTCCTAATGTCATGAAATATGGAGAGATTTTTACAGAGAACATATTCTAAAAGGTGTTGTTGGCAACAACTTTTCATTTATCAGCACAAGCAAAATTAGGTGGAAATTTCCAGTTTCTGGTTTGTGACAATGACTTAGACTGTTACAGAGTTAGGAAAATACGTTTCTCTGCCCCACAGCATTAGTCAAAGGCTTCTGAATGTCTAACAGAGAAAGACTTTCCAGATTCTTCAACTAGTTAGGGATGCTTTTGTATGTTACTGCATTTACTTTCTTCAGTTATTGTTTTAGTATTCTTCTTTATAAGATTTTGGTTCTGCCTTTAATTGCTGTTGATATGATAGCAGTGTCTTCCAAGTCAGCTCAGGAATCTTAATGATCACTTTGTTTGCTTAGTTTTCTTCCCTCTTTTAATTTATCAGGTTTTGCAGGTTAATTTTTAGTTAAAATCCACATTTCTGATGCTTGAAACCTCCTGCAGCTAAATAGTCAAAACTCTTAGAGAGTTTTAAGTATTAATATTAAAATATCTCACAAAATAAAGAATAAATCACTGTCCTGTTGAAGAAATGCAGCAGTTAGACAGGTCTAGGTAATAAAACTGATTTCAGCAAGACTTCATTAAAGTGTGTGTTGAAAAGGTTATTTCTTTGTCCATAACTTTGTTTCAGATATGTTTTTCTTTTGTGATATTTCTACCAGTGCACAGCAACATGTACTAATAAACAAGATCTTTAAAGCAAATTTATAAATAACAGTAACACTTGCAAGCTTACTGTCAGTCACAAAGATTGTTCCTTGGTATGACCTTCTGCTTTCAAGGATGCCTTGGACAGTTTACTCTTTCTTTCTTTCTTTCTGCATTTTCAGAAGTTGACCTTTAGGCTGTCAAGTTCTGAATTTCGTGCACAGTTTTACTCTTGGAAATGCTCTTTTAGGCAAAAATACCATTGACCCTTTGCAGCTTGGTCTCTTACCTTTGACAAAAAACCATAAACATGAGGAATTGTAGAACTGGGAAACAAGAATGAAGCCCTCATGTCTTTTCAAATAGTCATAATTGTGAAGAAAAAATAAACAATTACTTATGTTGTTTTAGTGTTTGTTTTATGATACTTGAGGAGAGGTGTTTTTGTTGGTGTTATTAAGTAGGAATTGACATTTCTATCAAAAACTCTCACTGAAATCCCTTCTCTACTGCATGGAAAATGAATCATAGAATCATACTGGGCTGGAACCACCAGGATCATCAAGTCCAACTCCTGACCCTGGGCAGGACACTCTGAAATACACAACTTGTGTCTGAGAGCATTGTCCGAACATTTCTGGATGTTGTCACTGTATGATAGTGCTGAAAGATGTGGGTTCACATTTTAATACAGGTGTGTGTAGTCGGTTTTTGCAGTATGTGTTTGCATCTGTATAGGCATATATATATTTTTATCACAGAGGGAAAAGTTGCAGGAGACCTCCAAGATCACTGAGTCCAAATTGTGCCCTAACACCTGAACTAAACCATGGCACTGAGTGCCACATACAGTCTTTTTTTAAAAACACATCTGGGGATGGTGACTCCAGCACCTCCCTGGGCAGATCATGCCAGTACTTTATCACTCTTTTTCCTAATAATCATTCCATATTTCCCTTGGCACAGCTTAAGACTGTGTCCTTTGGTTCTGTCAGTTGCTGCCTGGTGAAAGAGACCATCCCCACCTGACCACAGCCACCTCTCAGAAAGTTGTAGGGAGGGATAAGGTCACCCTGAGTCTCCTTCTCTCCAGGCTGAGCACCCCCAGCTCCCCCAGCTGTTCCTCACAGGGTTTGTGTTCCAGGCCCTCACCTCGTTGCCTCCTCTGGACGCGCTCAAGCGTCTCAACGTCCTCCCTGAACTGAGGGGACAGAACTGGGCACAGCACTCCAGGTGTGGCCCCACCAGTGCTGAGTGCAGGGGAAGAATGAGCTCCCTGCTGCTGCTGGCCACACCATTCCTGATCCAGGCCAGGGGCCATTGGCCTTGGTGGCCACCAGGGCACACTGCTGGCTCCTGTCCAGCTGCTGTCCACCAGTGCCCCCAGGTCCCTTTGTGCCTGGGCACTGTCCAGCCACAGCATCCCCAGCCTGTAACAGTGCAGGGAGTTATTGTGGCCAGAATGCAGGACTCAGCACTTGGACTTGTTAAACCTCATCCCACTGGACTCTGCCCATCCACCAACCATCCCAGGTCTCTCTGCAGAGCCCTCCTACCTTCCAACAGATCAACACATGCTCCCAGCTTGGTGTCATCTGCAAATTTACTAATGGAAGACTCCATGCCCTCATCCATGTCAAAAATAAAAATATTGAACAGAACAGGCCCCAGCACAGACCCCTGGGGAACACCACTGGTGACTGGTCACCAGCTGGATGCAGCAGCTTTCACCACTCCCTGGGCCCGGCCATCCAGGCAGCTCCTAACCCAGCACAGAGTGCTCCTGCCCAAGCCAGGGGCTGCCACTTTTCCAGGGAATGCTGTGGGAGACAGTGTCCAAGGCCTTGCTGAAGTTCAGGTACACAACACCCACAGCCTTTCCTGCATCCATCAGGCAGTCACCTGGTTATAAAAAGAGATCAAACTGGTCAAACACAACCTACCCCTCCTAAACCAGTGCTGGCTGGGTGTGATCCCCTGGCCATCCTGTAAGTGCTGTGTGGTGGCACTCAGTATGAACTGCTCCATAACCTTACCTGGTACTTAGGTCAGACTAACTGGCCTAAAATTACCAGGATCCTCCTTCCCACCCTTTTTATGAATGAGTGTCACACTGGCCAGCTCCCAGTCATCTGGAACCTCACCAGTGACCCAGGACTGCTGGTAAATGATGGAGAGCAGCTTCACGAGCTCATCTGCCAGCTCCCTCATCAGCCTGGGATGGATCCCATCTAGCCCCATGGATTTATGAACATCCAAGGCACTCAGCAGTTCTCTGACTGCCTCCTCCTGGATAACAGGGGGACCATTCTGCTCCCTGACCCCATCTACCATCCCAGGAGGACAGCTGTCCTGAGGACAAGCCATCTTGCCACTAAACACTGAGGCAAAGAAGGCCTTGAGCACTTCTGCTTTCTCATCTGCAGTTATTAAATTCCCTTCTGCATCCAGTAGAGAACAAAGGTTGGTTTTACCCTTCCTTTTGCCATTTTTTATTATCCTTTACAAAAGTTGCCAAATTAAATTCAAACTGAGCTTTAGGCTCCCTTATTTTTTTCCTACAAGCCCTAGCAACCCCCTTAAGTACCTCCTGGGAGACCTGACCCTCCTTCCAAAGATGATACATCCTCTTTTTATTCCTAAGTTCCTTCAAAACCTCATTGCCCATCCAGGCTGGATGTTTGACTCATCTTTTGGCACAGGGACCGTTTGTTCCTGTGCCCTCAAAATCTCTGCTTTGAAGCACACCCACATTTCCTGGATCTCCTTTGTTTTTAAGGGCTGTTTCGCAAAGATCTCTCTAAATAAGTCTCCTAAATAGGCCAAAATCTGCCCTCCAGAAAGATAATATAAAAGTCTTATTGATGTTCCTCCTGACTTCACCAAATATCAGGAACTCTATGATTTCATGATCACTGTGCTCCAAGCAGCCTCCAACAACCACATAACCCAGCAGCCCATCTCTATTTGCAAACAACAGGTCTAACACAGTTTTTCTCTGGTGAGTCTTCACTCACCAGCTGCAACAAAAAATTGTTCTCCATACACTCTAAGAACTTGCTGGACTGCCACTTTTCTGCTGTATTAAGTTCCCAGCAGATGTCTGGTAGATTGAAGTCAAGAACAAGCGTTGATGATCCTGAAACATTCTCCAGCTGTTTGTAGAATAAGTTGTCCATATCTTCTTCCTGGCTGGGTGGATAATAACAGACTTCCAGTAGGATGTCAGCCTCGTTGGCCATTCCCTTAATTCTTACCCATAAGCATTCAACTTCATTGTCATTAGTTGATACCCATGGTGTCAAAAGCCTCCCTAATATAAAGGGCCATTCCTTCACCTCTTCCCCATTTCCTGTCTCTTCTGACAAGCTTGTAGCCATCCAGAGCAGTTCTCCAGCTGTGTGGGTCGTCCCACCACATTTCTATGATGGTGACTACATCACAGTTCTGCTACTGCACCATGGCCTCCATCTCTTCCTGTTTCTTATGTATAAGTTTGTACATGTACATATGTTCCTCATAAATGTGCATGAAGGCAAAATGAGTGTCAGTATTCAAAGCAGTTATGCTTTGAATCTGGTTTTATAATACTGGAATACCTTGCAGGAATGGGAAAATATCCCTGTTCTAGTCTGATGATCCATGCACCGTCAGGATATTTATTCCCCTGACTCCGAAAAAGCATGGATTATGTCTGTTCCTTATGAATTTTGCATGCAGTTTAGCTTGGTCTGCCAGATGGGTTATTGATCCCAGGGGAATTTATGCTCTGGCTAGTGATGTTCATGTTTTCAAGGAGCTATTTTACCTGTTATTTCTAGGTAGCATCTCAGTAGCTTTCTGCCAGAGAGGAATCTGATGCTCCCATTATTGTTTGTTATTTTAAGGAACAGTGTTTACATGTGTTTACTGTGTTTACAGTCCTAAGCATATTTCTCAGAAGCTCCTTCTGAATGGCCTTCATTAGCTTTATTTTAATCTCTGCTAGTGCTTTTTGCTATTGCACATCAATTTTTCATGTGATTGTCTGCCTTTCTAACATTCTCACATGTTAAGAGATGCTGTCACCTGCCTTCTTCCAGCTGTGGTCTAACAGTGGCAGTGCAATCACAGTGAGAGGCCAGGGTCATATCCAAATCACCAGCCTGTTTCTGTGTGCAGGAAGGGAAAACAGGCAGAACATGTGAGGAGAGCTCTGCCTTCAGGCAGCCTCTTTAAAAAAATTTCTATTTTTTTTTATTTTTCCCCAAGCAGAGAAAGAACTCTTAGAAAGTATCACTGAAATCAGCCCAGAAGGGCAGCACAGATTCCTGCTCCGAGCTGGAAAACACTGTCTGTGGATTTAGATTCTGTGAGGATTTGCCCAAAATTCTTCTGCAAAAGCAAGGCTTTCCACGGGTAGGTTATTCAGAACTGAAAATGGGGGAGCAAAGTAGAGGCTATGGCTTTGCAACAGTCTTTCTGGAGAATTTCAGCTATGATTTGCTGTGGTTTGCATTGCAAGTCTTCTCTTGGCATGGCTTAAAAATTTGCTTGAGAAAAGAACCTAGAGTTCCGGTTTTTACAAAGACTCCGTAGTCTATCTTTGGATTTAAGGCATATAAGGAGAATATCAGATCAAATTTGCATTCTTTGGAACATATTTCTTTTGATGTAGTTCCTTCCTATTCCTTTCCTTGCCCTTAGCTTGGGATGAGACATTCAAGCTGCCTGAAAGATACAGATAATTAATTCCTATTAATTAAAGAAACAGAACATCCATGCTTATCTTTGGAAGGTATTTACAGTGTGAATAATCAGTTTGATTTACTGCTCCAGACTTGGATAACCCCCTATCTATCACTGAAATGTGTAATTTTTTGGAAGGCCAGAGTGGAGAGTGAACATGAATTCCTTACTGAATAGCTTCACTGAAGGTAATTTTAAACAGTAAATAAAGCATCTCCAAAAGAAATATCTTGGAATTTCTTATTTTTGCTTCCTCTCCCTTTTTTCCCTTTTCTGACATTTTTTCCCTTTTTTGTGGCCAAGGATCTCAAGGGCCTCAATATATGACAGATTCTTTTCAGTGTCAGGCTGTCAACTCCCACAGCTTGTACCCAGTTTGTGCACACAGCTTTTGCTCATGTCAATCCTACATGGTCTTGAAGAATCATCACAGAGAAATATAATCCTTGGTTTTTTTCAGGAATTAAAAAAACTAATTCCACAAGAAGCAAGGCTTTAAGCATCTGCAGACATCAGCAGCTCAAAAAGGAAAATCTTTGCTTACCAAAATATTAAAAAAGAAGTAATTCCATGTCCCAAACTGTCCATTACAACTCAGGTATTATGTAGGATGCTGCTTTGTTTTTTTGTTTTGGTATTTGGTTGTCGTTTTGGGGTTCTTTTGTTTGATTGTTTATTTTTGGATGTTGTTTTGTTTTGTTTTGTTTTTTTTGTTTTGTTTTTGTTTTTGTTTTTTCTGTTTTTGTTCTTGTTCTTGTTTTAAACTGCTTTGGTTGAAAGTTTGTTTTTTTTAATATTACATGTTCTGAAAACAAAATTCTCTTGAAGTGCATGTTATTTCCTAAAGATACCAAACTATGTAGACTGGAAATGAAGATTTTTCTCACATGGTATGACGAGGCTGAATATAGCGGTGCTGGTGGTGAGCACTGATGTCCTGATGTCTTCATCTACCTAAATTTTTATCTCTTGTTACCAGCCCATAACAGCAGCTTATCAGAAACTTCTTAGTGAATCCAAAATTAAACAAAAAAAAAAAAAAAAAAAAAAAGGGTGATTTGCAGCATATGCAATCCCAACACTTTGCATTATATTTTCTGTAGCTGCTTGGTAAAACTGATAACTTTCTTTTGACAGCCAACTTCTGGTACTAAATGTGGAGGAAAGGATATCACTTTCTCTGAACATGTCTGTTTTAAACAAGTTTGACAGGAATGAGAAAAATTATTAAAGAAATCAAAATAAGCATGACTTGTGTTAAGTTTTGGGCAATTCTCTTGCTAATGTGACACATAACCAGTAGTTTCTAAAGAGGTTTAGAGTAGGTGAAATTGCTGTTGATTCTGTGCCACCAGAATAATCTGTCCCTTGGGTGGGAAATGGAGGCTTTCAGACTCAATTCTAATTAACCTCAACTGTCTACAGAAATCTGGCCAGAAAACGTGCAGGCTGGACTGTGCAGTCATGAGTGTGCTGCAATCCCTTGGTTCTGGTTACCCTTTAAGGCTTGTCACTTGAAAACCTGTGCTAGCAATGAAAGGATGTCTGATTTCATAACACTCTCACACAAACAGATAAAATTTCACTTTAACCATTGAGGACACTGTCCATTCCACTCCTGATTTTGTGAGATTTTTTTGTGCTTGATGGGCTTGACTTCGTGGTGTAGGCGAATGAGGCTTGGCACTACTGATTTCAGAAATGGTAACTGTATGATGGCATTTCTTGAGACTTGGAGGAGCTTCAAGGATGAACTTCCATTTGCAAAACCATACATGTTTGAAGCTATTAGTAAATTTGGGAGTGCTTTCTAGACCACATGACTTATATGCTGTTTTGAGAACACTGATTTCTAAGGAAACAAAATAAAGTGGTTTGGTTTTGTTAGAAGTAATTTCTTCTTCCTGAAGAAGTTGAAGAACTCTTGAAAGAACTTACTTTCAAAGTAACATATAAATTTTCCCTCCCAGAAGTTTATATTTCAAAAATTTATTTTAAAATAAATTTAAATTTTTTTCTTGGCGATGTTTCTTCCATCATATTAAAAAGGGAAACAATATAATAACAAAAGCCAATATATCAATTTATTCCAAAGGCTGTATTAAAAGTAACAATCAATTATGGCAGGTATCTAAGGAGGGTGACAGAAGGAACAGCATAAATTTAATTAAAAGGCAACATTATACACTGCCTGAAGGGTGACTTTAGCATGATGTGTCAAATAACAGAAGTAAAGCCCCCTTGAAAACCAAAATATCAGAACTTTTCTTAAGAGACACTGTACATACCATACATGTGTGTTTCTATCCAACTGTAGGTATTCAGTTAAGGAAATTAAAGAATGATAGAAAGAAAATTGAGAAGATTGAAACATTATAATTCTCTTTATACTACCTAGTACATTTTTCAAGTATTAAAGGTAGCTTAGAAAATAAGTATCAACCTGAAAAATCCTGCTTCCTTTCTTAAATATAGAAATGAAATATAGTACCTGCTAATGGTTTTATTTCCAAATACACTTTCAAGAGAAATACTGTGTTGTCAAGACTTTGCACTTGGATCTTTTGCTTGTGAAGTTTTAATCCTTTCAAGACACATTTCATGTCAGATTTTTTCCAATCCTGTAGGAAATCTTGGCCTTTAATACAGATACTTCTCTCTTTAAAGAGTGGGTTTAATGTTAAGACCAGACTGTCTGAAAAAGGTGGCCATTAATTTCAACAACTCCTTTAATTTATACTAACTTTGTTATATTAATGTAAACTTTTTCCTGAGAACATGCAAAAGAATTAAAACTGATATAATTATGCAGATAAAATCTGTACCGCTTCTGCTAAAAGTACCTTTAAGTTTGATTTATTTTCCTGTTTCTCAAAATCTGGATGCCATTTCCACCTTGAAACCTAAAGGTGGAACAGAAGTTTGTAGGTTGCTGTTTGGATGGTTGAAAGGACAATTTGCAGTTTTTCTCGACTAACATTTCATAGAGAGTGTAGCTAAAAAGGGAAAGAGGCAGAGGATTCCTGACATAATGTGATAATATGTGACCCATGCTACCCAGACCACTTCTTAACTTGCCATGACTGACTGCTTGGTATTTTCATCATCCTTATTTCTTCTTTTTCCTTCACCAGATTTGTTTTATTTATTTATTTATTTATTTCTCTGTTGAAGAACTGCCAAGCTCATGTAAGTAGGAAAAAAAGACAACAAAAAAACCAAACAAAAACAAAAACAAAAAAAACCAAACAAACAAAAAACTAAACCAAAAAAAAAAAAAAAAAAAAGAAGCCCTTTTCTCTACTCTGTGAACTGTGTCAGCTTGATTCCAATGAGGAAAAAGAAAATTTCTCTGGAAAAGACAGAAAAGAAAGCTCAAACACAAAAAGGAGCTGTCACAGTTTGGAAGTGTGGTGGCTGCTTGGATAATATTCAGAGTCTGTCTGTACTGTCCAGATATGTCTAAAGATGGGTGTTCTGAATCTTGGAAATTCTGGTAAAACCTACAATTTTTATGAAAACATGGACTTTGACTCAAAATTCCAGCCTGGTTTAAATTTTGAAGTGGCTAATGGAAACATATCTGTGTGAGCCCCATGGAAACTTCTGAGACGCCTCCACCATGGCTTTGATTTGCTTCTCCTGCAGCCCAGTATGACAATCCCATTGTCACCAGTGCCAGCAGAGCTTGGGTCCTTCCAGGGGCTTTCTGGGCAGCCTTTCCTCACCAGTGCAGAGTGAGAATGCTGCTGGAAGAGATGAGAGTCAGTGCTAGGCTGCTCGTGTGCAAACCAATGAGGGGGTGGAAATGGCGCTGTGAAAACACACCAAGATTTCCTCTCTTGTGAACCTGCAGAGACCCAAGAGTATATGACTGCAAGTGATAAAAGCTTTACTGCCAGGCTCTTCTCCTAATTACCACTGGTTACTGAAGCTGGGCCTTAACTCATTAGTATTCATATAAAAATTTCAAATGCAGTGTCGGCCATTATTAAAACCTGATGCTCAGGTTGCTGTTCATTAATCCTTGAGACTGCAGAATTCCAGGGCTTCATTTTTTAAGACTATTTATGGAGCACCACAATGTTGTCAATGTATTAATTGGCTCTTGCAAGAATAGGCTCCAAAGATAAATAACTTCATGGTAAATGTAGTTCTGGGAGGAGAGTTATTGCAATATTCTAATTCTAATTACCAAAGTTAATTATATTTTTTTTCTTCCCAAGCAGTGTAGGAAATGATAAAAAATACAGTTTACAGCATAAGTCAGTTCTGAGAAAGCTCAGCTGAGGAACTAAGGTACCTTGGAGTCTATAATGCTCTAGGAGCTGTTACAATGAAAACACAGAAATTAGGAAGTGAGGTTACAAAGAGCTGTAGCATGGCAAAAAGTTAGAGAAAAATGGTATGATTTCCTGACTTTATTATTTGAATTTATTATTTGAGTTATTTGAATAAAATACTCAGCTTCCTTCCTGCTTAACAATGATCATAATCTCCACTTTGTGATGCTGATTATTCTTCCTCTGAGAGATGGTTGTATGCTACACTTTTTCTATCCTCGTGTCACAGGTAAGCTAAAGCGTATGCAAGAACACATCCTCCATAATTATCTGTGCTGTTCACATACTTGCAAGATATTTATTGGTTTCTGATGCTTTCAGGTCTCTGTGTAACACCTTGTGGTAGTCACTGGACCATTACAATGCAAAGTCACGATTTTACTTCTCTAAGGGAGAATTGCTCCTGAGCATGTCTCCCTCAGAAATGGTTTCAGCTTTTGGCCACTTCAACATGATTAGTCAGTAAACATACTGTGAGGGCTGGCTGCTTCCCCACATCCACTGTTGTAAAATGAATGGAATCATCGTGATGTTGTTGAAAGCCACATCTGTAGGGAAATCCTTGTCTCATGAGCATTTTGCAAGTTTAAATGACACCTTTCCCTCTCTGAGTTTGTGCATTTCTCTGGAGACAGAAGAGAAATTGCTTTTTGGTGATGAAATTGGATTTTTCAGTTTTTTCAGAAGATTGTTCTATTGATGATCATACGACTCAGATTAAATCGCTTGAGAATTTCCCCAGGACCTTTCTGTTACAACTCTGTCCCATTTTACAGAAGTAATTACTATAACACATTGCCATGCAATCGTTTCTGTCTTTGGAGTTAAAGTGCTTGAGTGTGATTTAATTTTCTACCATCATGCTTGCAATTTGGAACTGGGATTATCACTGTGTTAATAGTAGCACCTACAATCCCAGAGAATGGGGAAGAAACACATGGAAGCCAAACATTTCCTCTTTCCACTGGGTTTTCATTAGATAAGCACCACCAATCTGCACAACACAGGGAAAATGTTTAAAATCTGCATGGTACTGGTTTACAAAGTCGACAGTGAAGGCAAGGCTAAGAGGTTAATAAAGTTCCAAATTACACATAGAAAACAGTGAGAATCCTCTGAGAACTTGATGGTACAGCCTGTAAGTGGTTTACTGAAAGGACACAGCATAAGAATGTCCAACAGTTTTATTATTTTTACCTGCCCACTGTGTAAGCCTGAGAGGACATGTCGATGTAGAAATTATTCAGAATTTAGACCCAAATTAAAATACATTTGATTTCTCTTTGACTGACTTTCAATCTAAACAATGCTAATATTAGTATGCTCATCATCTAACATGTCTAATATGTTCAGGAGAGTTTTAAAACTTTCAGAACTCTGGCTGTTTGCTCCTCTGTTTCAATTATTCATTGGGCTGAAAAACCTTTATGATCAGCAAATCGACTCTCTTTTGTATTAATCCAATTATTATATTTCCATTTGCAAAGATTAAGTAAAATTTGTATCAGCTTGTCCTGTGATTATATAAGGCAGAATAAATGAAAAGTGTGTGGAAAGAAGTTGATGACATCCCTGGGACCTAAAATCAGTTCTGCTGTGCAAAGTCTTTTGGTGCATTGACAACCATGTATGTTACTTATTTTAAATATGCAGCACTGTGAATTCACAAAAGATGGAGATACTTGTCCTTGAGACACTTGGAGATGTCCTTTTAACTACACTGGTAGCTGAACACATGCTCATTTTCCCAGAGTTTAAAAAAAATGGCTTAAAATCTTAAGCAAGCTTGAATACACTTGCAGATCTGCTGGAGTAGTAAAAAGTTACTGCAAAATCCATGGATAGCACTTGAAAGTTAGATAATGCAGGCAGGAAATGAAGCATATTCTTGCCTTTTGATCTCAAAAGGATTTAAACCATTGCAGTTAAACCACTGGCCAGGATAGCACTCAAGGTAACTCTTTGAGGTTGGTATCCCTCACTTTGGTGTTTGAGAGTTTGAGTATTCTGCATTATTCCTCTAAATCCCTAAGATTTCTCAAAACAGTCATGTAGTGCCAATTCCATTTGACATCACAAATCTCTATCCCAGTGTTGATGGAGTTTTAATCAGTTTTTTTGGTTTCTCACTTAATTTTTAAAGTTTCTGCGATAGAAAAAAAATCCCAATTCCAGTGAAACTACTGTATCCTGAGCATGAGACTGTGTTATATACCACCATGGAAAAGATCAAACCCTGAATTTCTATTTTCAAGAAAAACAGTAAAAAAATGTGAGAGGAAAAGAGGACTTTATTGTGTACTTGCAAATGGGAGGGAAAATGAAGGCAGGTATTCTGCAATAGTGCTGAAACTACGTGACAGCTCAAACATAGCTGTTAAGATCTCTGGAAAATTTCTCAGTTTTTCACCTGAGGCCTCCACCAATTCTAGAAAGCTGTTGAGGAGATCAGGCCTTTGTCTCGGTATGGGTAGAGGAGCTGGACTATTCTCTGCTGGGGACATGTCCTGATATGACAGTGGTGGGTTTTCATATATACTGACATTTAACAGTAAACTATTTCAGAAATGGATAAAACCAGAAAAATCTATACAGCCATAGCATTTCCAGATGGGAGCAATGCAATGCTGTAAAAATATAAACTTACTTACAAAGAAGAAGGATTTCTTCATGGTCATGGAAGGCAGCACCATTATGGGAATAAATCACACCAGACTGGAAATTTGCATAAGAGCTCTGTGATCAGGAACTTCAGAAAAGTCAGATAACGTGAAATGCTTGTTAAAATACGGTTCTAATTTACTAATCTGCCAGTTGAAAGAGCAAAGTGCATCTATAGATTTAAGCCCTCTAGTTTCAATCCTGTAAATATCACTGCACAGAGGTGGGATTGTATTGCATTTGAGCATGAGTTGATTTCCTAATTACCTGTTTGGCTTGGCTACTGATGACAGTTTATAGTTCCTGCTTGACACTCTGACAGGCTCAACTGTTTGCCTAAGATTAGAGGTAGACTCTATGTGCCTGGAAAGTCTTATACCAAATCCAGCTCATTTTCTGATCCAGCTGTATCAACCAAAATGGTGCCCTCAGAAAATCACTGGCACTTCCTTACAGAGTAACTGGGTCTTACTTTGGCTTTAGAGGAACTGGAGAACACGAGTCTCATGCTGTCTGAGAGCTCTGGTTTTAGTGCAGCTGGAAAAGCTAAACAGATTGCTTTAGTAATTAGGCCGATACAAAGCCTCCAGAGAAATGAAAACTGTTTGTTCTGTTCAATAACTATGAGCTCAGAATAAGACCAGATGTATTAAATTCCCTGTTCAGCTCTCATAATAGCATAATAAGTTAGGATTATGAATTCCCCTGTTCTGCTCATATTACAAGGGTGACATTTATAAGACACCAAGAGATGAAATGTATAGCTCTGCAAGATCAATTAATTTTACTGGTGTTGCTTTTGCAGCAGAATTTTCTGACCCAGGTATTCCAGAGGGGCAACTTTTCCCTTTGTCTCCAGTAAAAATTATAAATTACACATGACAACAGGCAATACCTGTAAGTGCTGGATGTTACCAGAATTTGGGGATAAGCCTTAAAAAAGGCTTTCAAACTCATATCTTCTCATGCACTTAGCAATTCCATTTTTTTTTTTGAGAGTGAGCCTAACCACGAGCTTCTTACAAAAACTGCTCATCTTTTGTCAAAACTTCAAGAACAAACATTCAAACACCTCATTGGAGAGGAGATCTCTTTGGTACCAATCGTCTTATAGATCACTCATGAATCTGTGTGAAGGCCTTAGAGGACAACAGCCAATTTGTTGTTCCCTCTCTCACTTTTAAATGTTTTGGCTGCAACCATGGATTGTAGAATTCAATACAGAGCCACTGAAAATGTACCTAAAACAATCTGAGTGTCTGCTGTGCCCTATTTTAATCCTTCCTTCCTTCCTTCCTTCCTTCCTTCCTTCCTTCCTTCCTTCCTTCCTTCCTTCCTTCCTTCCTTCCTTCCTTCCTTCCTTCCTTCCTGGAATTCTTCCTAATTCTTCCTTCCTGGAATCCTTCCCTCCCTCCTTCTTCTCTTTTATTCCCTTTCTCCCCTTCTCCTTTTTTTTTTTTTTTTCTTTTTCAGTCTCCTTGGCAATAACTGGAAATTATATAATTTTCATGGAGTCACACCATGCTTGAGGCTGGCAGGTACTGACCCAGCTTTTCAGACAGAGCTAGGACAGGTTGCCCAGAACACTCTGCAGTCAACTTATTAATGTCCCCAAGGGCAAAGACTCCGCAACTTCTTTGGGCATCTAATTTAAATACTCAGTGATTCTCTCAGGGTAAGAAATATGGTTTCTGTGGAATTTCTTGTACCTTCATTTGTGCCCATTGACCCTGATCCTGTCCTTGGGTGACATTGGGAAAAATCTCACTCCATCTTCCTTAATATCCTCCATCAGGTATCTGCACACTTGGATGAGACCCCCCATCTCTCCATCATATTTGAGGCTCTAAAACATAATTTTTTGCTCAGGCATGCTAGACCAGAAGCACTGATGGGATGGCTATTATGCCATAACCAGCAGACTCAACGATGTTGTCTTCCTGAATAATAACAAATCATTAACCACCCTCAGCTGGGTCGTATGCCCTAATGAATGTAGTAGTAAATGGCTCACAAATGTGGAGCTTGGACAGGCACCATTGACCTAGGTAAATAAGGTACTGTGCAGAAACCCTCTGGGCCCACATAATTACTGCAATTTCTCTTTAAATGATAGAGCAAGTACCATGGTCCCAGAGCTGTTATTCTTATTAATGACATCAACCTCTTTTTTTTTTTTCTCTTTCCCTTCCTGTTTATGAAATAGTTCCAGTTTTTTTAGCTGCATACTTCCTAAGAATTATTGCACTGTACTGTGTGGTTTGAAAAATAATACTGCAGTCATTAGACATGGAGGGAATTATTTAAAAACAGCTGCAAACTAACATGAGGATTTTTTTTCCCTTGTTCCATGCATGTTCCAGCATGCATATCTCTGGAGGCTAATTCTTTAATATTGTAGGCCAGATTTTAGAAACATAGCTACATGAATTTTTAACTTTTAGGCATATATATTTGTAATATGTTGATGTGTAAATTGCACCAGATGATTTAGGATGACATGTAAGCACTGTAATTACATGAGCAAGGATTTAAATTTGCAGTCTGGTACAAGTTGGTCTGATCTGTGTTTATTTTTGGAAAGTATGAAGGTACTTTCTGATGCAGTTAAAGTCAAAGTGAAATAATAGTAAAGCATCAGGGGCGAGTATGATTCAAGGCAATGTGGGGTTAGAAGATGCAGGCCTTTCAAAAAACCCTATTGCTTTAATTGCTTTAATTTAATTTAATTTAATTTAATTTAATTTAATTTAACTTATCATTTGCAGAAAGCTCTTACAGACTGCACACTCTTTTCTGCAAATTCTTGAACAATAATTTATCAAAAGTTCCGCTCTAAGTTCAGCCAGTTCCTCTGCTGCCAAATACAGCTTGGGTTTTGTCTCTGGAACAGCGAACATCTGGTAAACAGCAGCTGTTTACCTGCTACCCATATGTGTTTCCCATGCAATTGAGAATCACACTAAAAAATGTATCCTTAGGGCTGAGAGCCAACAGCCACAAGCATCTTTCTTGTCAGAACCTGGGGTTTGGATCTGGTTTTGTTCCTATTAAATTGCCTCAAACTCAGTTAAGACAGTATTGGGCATCTTGCAGTGTGCGGTGTTTTTTTAGTGTGCTAAGCACTTACTAATAGAGGTGAAACTTGCAGGTTCTGGCATCCATCAGCACTTTTGCCACCTTAGACTGATTAAAAAAAAAGAAAAAAATCATGAGACTGATATTAAAGTCAAACAATTTAATTTGCCTGCTGACTCTGGAAACTAAATGCATCATGATCATGAGGCTTTCTCTACAAATGCAAGTGCTTGGAATGTGTTTTTATCTATTTTTTTCTCCAACGATAGGCAAGGTAATAATTTTGTGAGTTTGGAACATGCGGTTTTCAGACTGATGAGGGGAAAAAATTAAATCTTGCACACCTTCTCAAGTGTTTTTAAGATGGTGATATTTTGATACTATTGTAGTTATTCACTTTCTGCGTAAGCCATACACTAAGATAAGAAAGCATCTGTCTTCACTCCCCTGAGGGCACTGCAGCACTTGGAAAATAAAATTCTAGCCAGTTCCTCTACAACTGGCTAAATATGTTGCATCTTGAGAACTTTATTCCAAGCTTTATTACATAAACTTTGGGAATCTGATAATTCTGGTTTCCATGTAACACAGACAAATAATCTGTTGTCAGAACCGAAATCTCCCAGATATAAACTACATAGAGGCACAAGAGCAAATCCCTGGTTTTCCAGGGATTTTTTTTTTGTTTCTTTTGTCTATTTTTATTGACTGTTGAATGTCTGTTTCCTGCTGGCCTGCCTCCACGCTCATCTTGAAATACACACATTACTTTCATGGCCTTCAGTGACCAGGCACTGCCAAACTGCTTCAAACTGACACAGTGATGAGAGTCATGTTACCTGTGGTTGGTTGTTGTGCTAGGTACTGTCTGCTTTATTACTAGGACCACATAATCTGGAAAGGTCAGATGACATCACTGAAAAATTGTAATAGTGCAGTTAAAACATCTTTGGATGCATCAGCATATTAGTCGCGATGAAATACATGTATTAATAAAAAACTAGTTGTTATTTTATTCTAGTTTTGTTGCAAAGTCAAAATCATTCCTACAGGAGATTGAAATAATGCAGATGAGTATCTGAAGAACTCCCCAAACTCTCTCTTGTTTGTAGTGGATGCTTCAAAGGATGTGGAAGGAGAAAGCAAGGGCAAAGGTATATTTTGTAGGCTGTTGTGACACAAAAGGAGACAGCAAGACCAATATATGCTGCCGAAAGAAAGGAGAGTTGTGCAATGAAAGAGACTGACAGAAGCAGTCTGAATTTTACATGGCATGTAAGGGAAAAGCTGTGATATATTCCATTGTTTTGGTTTTTGGTTTGGTGGGTTTTTCTGCTGTTGCTTTGGGATTTTTTTAGTTGGTTTGGTTTGAGTTTTTTGATTCTTTTTTTAGTGCTATGGTAAGGGAAACCAGATAGATAAAATGTTGGAAAGAAGATGACAGAAGGCAAAATCTGGGTTTATTAGCAGTAGAACTGAGTTTTGTACAGAAAGACTATGAGAAATTACAGTTTTGTGGTGTGAGAAAAATAATGCACTAAACTTGTGAGCATGAAGAAAGAGCGAGCAGGTTAAGGACATGAGTTATTGACGTAATTTTATTTCTTCATAAGAAGCAGGTCCTCATTCTTCATACTGTTTTTAATTTAATTTATTTTAACTCATCTCATTTCCTAGGATTGGGTGGGATAACGTAAAATGAAAGTAGAGTATGTTTGGGGAATTAATCATTTGGCTGTTACTACCTCTACTACTTGGGTAAAGTAAACTGCTCACATAAACACAGGGCAGACCATTAGGCACACAGCTTGAAAGCCATAAATATGTGAAAGCAAAAGCTCACCTTGATTTCAGGGGTTATATAAATTTGGCACAGAAAGGCCGAAAAGAAATTGAAATTCAAGGCAAGTGGCACAGAGGCCTATCATTCATGAATTTATCTACTCTACACTCAGATTTCTTGATCAATAGGAAAATGCAGATGAGAAAAAAAACGCTGATATATCACGCTCATAAAACTAAAGCATTAGCATATTTTTGAGTGTGAACACCCTTAGCATTGAGTAAGGTAAGGAATCTAAATTGATTTTGCATAGTTATCTTTTCTTAATTTAATACTCAGAGATTGAAAGCTGGTGTCCATGCAGTTTAGTGACTTCCTAGTTTTCATACTGCTAAATCTTCCTGGAGTACCCGTTTTCTATTATAATGAGCAATTGTAATTTCATGGAGAGCAAAAAAACAGGGTCTAAAATTACACTAGGGTTGATTTACAGCCCAGTGAATCAAAACGAGAAACTTGGAAGTGCTTCAGTGTGAATGGAAAAGTTGTCACTGCCGTGTATTCAGCTGAGAAAGATAAACGAGCTACACATGGAACTGATGAGCACCCTCCCTTCTCTTCACAACCCAACAACCTTCATGTCCCAATGGGACTGGTGTCCACAAGGATGTGTTCAGACAGGACTGCTCTTGGCACATGCTAGTGGTGGGTGACTGGTCCTCTCCTGTCCAGACTGCAGCAATAACAAGATTTGCCAGTGCACAAACAGCAAATGTCTCTTGGACAGACAGGAGGTAGAAGTATCCTGAGTGTTTTCCCATAGAAATCTGCAGTTCCCAAATAATTTCCCATGGCTTTTAATTGTAAAGAAATCAAATGTTTTTTCTCCTTGTAGTCTTATGATTCTCATGCTGGCCTTAAAAGCAACCTTCTAGAAATACAAATGGAAGGTCTTAAAAGGCTTCACTTGCTGTTTAGTCTTCAGGGCTTTGGTTGCTCTGAAAAAGCTGCTAATTGCCATCAAATAGGGGTGTTATGTCTTTACAAAAACACTTTTGGAAAACTCAGCATAAAACCTATCTGTTTGAAAATACTTTCAAAAGCACAACCACACATAGACCATTATTGCATAGACCACTGTAAAAAAAGTGAATGGTAGAAAGTATTTTTTCCTACAAACCACTAATGTACAGAGGCATTTATCAGGGTAGAAATCAATTGCAAGCTGTTGCTGCTGTCAGAGACAGGCATATGACAGAACATGCTGAGGTTCATGTGATAATAGTCAACTTTTATTGAGTGCCATTTTCCTCGTGGACATTTGAAGGTCTGTGCAGTTAGTCCTGATTGGCCAAACCAGTTGCCACCTGGCCACCTGGCCAATAGACTAGAACTGCTCCCCAATGGTCCAGACTGGTCAGGTTATATAATTAAGGTAATTATATAATTAGTTATATAATCAGTTATGTTCCAATTATAAAATTATAATTAGGATTACCCATAACTGTGAGGCCTTCATGCCAGCTGTTAGCCACCATGGTTCCCTCTTTTCTATTTTTAAATACAAAAGCAGTTTCTGTCATCTTCCTGCAGATGACAGGATGACAAATACAGCACAATGAATGGAGTAATCCTGATGTCACAAATAAAAAGGTTGAATGAGGCTTTCCACTCAGCTGGACAAGTCTAGCCTCTTTCAGCCAGTGATGTATCCCATGTACCATTGAAGATTTAACACTCACGTCCAGGACCTGTCAAATGGGATTACCAGCAATACAAATTCTCAAAATAGCATGTCACAGGCTCACTACTTAAAAGTTACAATTTTCCAACTTAACTCTACAAACAGGAAACAATTCAACTGTAGAAGAATACTGATAAAACCAAATACCAGGAGAAACAATTTGTCTTAATTTTAGGTTTGTTATTCATGCCATTAAACAGATAAAATCCTTAAGTCCTCATATTCATAAATATATATAATCTTAATATCCCTAAATAGATAAAAATCCTTAAATAAATTGTCCCATATCTCCATGTAGCAGGTGTACAAGTTGTTTAAATCACTGGTCCACAACATCTGCTGGGAGGTCATCAGGAAGGTGTTGCATCTGGTTCTGAGAAGGATGTAGAGCAGGGCATACACATCTGGCAGGTTCCCATCGTGTTCCAGTGTCTGTGGAAACACAAGTGTACCCACATTCCCAAAGAGGAAGATCCTATGGACCTTCCCATTTATTAGTGAGAACATCTCACACCATTACCTCAGGATTAGGTGACTGGGTATTACTAGATGATTGCAATGATAAAAAGTAATTTAAAATTACTGGATTCTGGGTATTTTCTAGTACTGTGAAGTGGTTCAGGGTATAAACAGCTTTTGCCACTCTGCTCTGTGGGGTCTCACCACACATTTCCCCTGTTTTTTAATCAAGTATTCATTTTAAAGTGCCATGTGCATGTTCCACAGTGGCTAGAACTGTTGCTGAGTAAGTGTGACACACTCCAAACCTGAAGGAATTGTCTCATGTTTTGTGAAATGTATGCAGGACCATTGTCTGTTTTGATGGAATGGGGGATACCCAAAGCAGCACAGCCTGAACTCCAGTGTGCAATGGCATCCTGACTCCTACTGAAGCCCATGGGATTGATGAAAATGTATCAATTGAGACACATATATATTTTAATCTGCCAGATTCAGGGATTTGAGTGGGATCAATTTGCCAGATTTGTAAGGCTCTCAGACCATGAAGATTAACTCCCATCTGCAGTGGTGCAGTGTGGCCTTGGCAGTCAGCACCAGTGTTTACTACATTACAAGCGTCTGTGTTTGACAGCAGGGATTGTCTCTGTAGGGCTTGAACACCTTGATGGAAGGTGTGTGGTGCCTTGGTTTGTGCCAGCATATCTGATTGTGGTGCTGTCCAGGCAGGGCTAGCCCAGCAATCTGCTCCAGCATTGCCCTCTGCAATGAGACCTGGTAAATTTGTGTGACTTTTAATATGCAGGATGTAGTAAGGGCAAGTTCTGGCCTGGGTGGTATGCCACAAAGGTTTTAGTAGGTCAAATAATTGTGTGTTGTCGATTTATTTTAAGTGAACTTGGTCTAATCTCAGTGTGATGTCAGCAACACAGGCAGAGTCAGTCACAGTATTTGAAGGAATATGGGGAAAATGTTGAAAAGCCATAGCTACAGCAAGTAGCTCCACCAGCTGAGGTGATCCACTCTGACAACCTTCCAATGTTTGCCATTCATTTTCCTCTCTCCATGTCACAAAGGCTTTTCCCATTTTCCCAGAACCATCCATAAATGCTGTAACACCTTTTAGAGATATTGAGTATTTAGTGGTTTTAGGGATGGTTCAGTGGTTCCACTCACTTGCAGTAATCTGTGACTCAGTAAGTGGTTACTAATTTGTCCCAAGAAATTTTGCAAGGCACCTTGTACAGCTGTGCTGTTGGCAAAGCACCATTCATTGTTCTTGTGGAACTGGTACAATAATTTTGGAAGGATCTCTTGCACTTAACTTAACTTTAAACATCTCTAAGCATTTGATGACTAATTGTGCAATTAAATTGAAGAGGGCAGGTGCTGTCTTTTTAGGTTGGTGAGGCAGGAACATCCACTCTTAAACATGCAGGGGTTGGACCACTGAGTATCCCACTGTCTGATAATCCTGATCAGATGAAAACTGACAATGAAAATAAGGACAGTAATGCAAACCTCTAGGCATGTCTGGTGGATTTGTCTCTTTGTGATGGACTGCTCTACTCTTTTGCCTCTGTGGTTAATTTTCTGGGAGAATTTAGATCAGGATCACTCCTAGGATGTTAAATAGGGGTGCTAATTGTGACGTGGTCGATCCTAGACAGGATCTGAGCCAGTTTATGGTACCCAAATGTTTTTGTACATAGTTAAAGTCTGAGGTCTTGTTGAGAGTTGAATTATTTGTGGCTGTATTGTCTGATCCATTATTTTGTGTCCAAGGTACTTCCAGGCTGGTTGCTGTTGCACTTTTTCCAGTGCTACTTGCAGCCCAAATATTTTTAATGCTTGCAACAGGCTTGGCTGAATGTGTGAAAGGTCTTTTATGGTTGGGACTGCAACTAAGATATCATCCATGTAGTGGTAACAGTAGGCCTGTGGAAATTGTTCTCTTACTGATGATAATACCTGAGCAATGTGTCATTGGCAAATTGTGGAGCTGTTTTCCATCCCTTGAGGTAAAACTTTCTATTGATAATGCTCCACTGGTGCAGGATTATTAATAGATGGCACCATAAAAGCAAACTTCGGGGTGTCATTTGGGTGCAAAGGAATAGTAAAAAACCCAATCTTTTAGGTCCACAATCAAAACATCCCAGGTGGCAGGAATCCTTGTAGGAAATGGCACACCAGGTTGCAAAAAACCCATAATTTCCATGACTGCATTGATTTTTCTCAAGTCATGAAGGAACCTCAATTTACCAGATTTCTTTTTTATAACAAATACCAGAGTATTCCAAGGGCTTGTGGATGGTTCTATGTGCCCTTGAGCTAGTTGCTCTTTTACTAGAGATTTAAGGGTGTGCAGTTTCTGTTTCTAAAGGGACCACTATAGTACCCACACAGGTTGAGTTGTAAGCCATTTTAGGGCTACTGTGGGATATTTTATGTCCTTTAACAGAGTGGCCCCCATTAAAAATCTGCCACTACTTGGACTCCCCATGCAGATAGGACATCCCTCCCCTTCAAGTTAAATGCTGAAGTGGTGATATATGGCCAAATCATGGGTGTTTGGCCCTCTGGATTTCTGACCAACACAGCTCTGCTATTCAAGCAGCTCTGTGTGGTCCCTCTGAGGCCAGCAATGATAGATCCCACAGTAGTGGCGGGCCATGATGAAGGCCAAGTGTTGGCAGAGATGATGGTGACATTTGCCTCCGTGTCAATCACCCCACTGACCTTTATTTTTGAAGGTCTTGCCTGTGGCATTGTGATGGTACTTACCATATGAGGTCTTACATTGCACACTATCAGGTCCAGTATACCTGGGGTTCTCCAGCTGACCTGAAGCCTCAGTCCCTTCCTACCTTAGGATCTGTTTTTGGGACAGAAGACTGCAAAGGGATGAATTGAGCAATTCGTGTTTTTGCAGGGATAGTCACAGGTGCAGTTAGGGTTAATACCGTAGTGTGTAACTGTCCTGTAAAATCAGCATCAGTAACACCAGTGTGCACAAAGATACCTTGCAGTGTGGTACTGGAGCTCCTGATCAAAAATGTGCTCAATCCTCTCCCAACGGGCCCCTGGGCCTGGAGAGGGACTTCATGGATCTTCAAAGTACTTATAGTTGAGGCTGAGGTGCAAACATCCATCCCAGCTGATCCTCTTGTCCTTCCTGTGAGCTGGTCACACAAGCTTGCACAGGAAGGCAGGAATTGTCCCTTATTATAAACTTTGTATTTACATTTGTCTGGCCGTATGACTGTGTTTCCCACACTGGTACAGCTTATGTTTGCATTCCTCTGTCCTGGAAATATCCCTCTTAGAATGTGCGTGTGAGGACAGTTCACTTTCAAGTGGCCTAGTTGTCCACATGTATAACAATGGAGTGTCACTTTTACAGCAGCTGCTGTGGAATCTGCTAATAAGGACATGTTGTGGGAATCAGAACCAACCTTGGCACAGGCACTTATCATCTTGTCTAATGATGGATTTTCATTTGGCAGTAGTTCTGTGATTTTTCAACAATCTTCATTAGCATTGTCCTTTGCAAATTGTAAAATTAATTGATTTCTGACCTCAATATTCATTATTTGTTTTTCCATGGCATCCTGCAGTCTCTCTATGAATTGCAGGTATGGTTCTCTGACCCCCTTGTCTGATCTTTGAATACCTTTGAGAAAGGTTAGCCATTTTAAGGACAGGTTTGCTATTTTAAATCATGCTTGCATCCCCAAATCTTTTAACTGTGCCAGCACTAATGGATTGAACCTGGGTTGAAGTTGTGGGTCCCTTCATGGTGGTAACAGTAGAAGCTGAGGAATCCTTGCCCCAAAGTGTGGGTCTTGTGGTGAGACCTTTAGGTTTCTTAGCTCCTGCTGTTCTGTACCACATCACCACATTGATTCAAAAACCATATATTGAATTGAGACAGATCAATTTTGCCAACTGCTTGATATCAAAAGGCGTTACTTCCTCAGTTGTTTAAAACTGCAGCATGTTGGCAACATCAGGAGACCCCAGTCCATGCGTGGCAACAAACTGTCGTAATTCAGAGAGAGCTGGCCACTGGAAAAGTGTGTATTTATCAGGCAAAGTTCCACTGCCTCTAAGCACTGTGTATAACTCAAGTGTCCTGGCTGCAGGCTCCCAACCACCCGATAGGAGCACATCAATTCTGTCTGCTCCCTCATAGCCCCCCCTTTACCAGTGTTCTCCGGGGGTTCTACAGCGGGGCCATGTCTCCATTTCTCTCTGTAGGTGTCTTTTGAATCTCTAGTTGGTTTATATCCCAGGGCTGCTCCGACTCTGGTAGTGGTCTCACCCAACAATGCTCATGGTGCTGAAACTTGAGAATCCTCTGTCTCGCCGCTACTTCTGGATATTATGTTGGCTTGGCACCTGGGCCTCCATGATGACACGTCTCCAGGCTCTGCCCACAAATTGCAGCATCAAGTGGCCATGCCAGTGGTGGCTGTGTCATAGGTGTGGTCTGGAGCTGAGCCCCAGCTCTGGGAGGAGGCGATTCAAGTGCATCCGTGACAGCAAAGGATGTGTCTAGCTCTGGCACATGCGGTTCCAATGGCCACGCAGGTGCACTTGGTGCAGCCACAGGGCACTCCATTTCTGCAGGAATTGCACGCTGCTGGGAGTGCTGTGGAGCGGCTGCAGGGCCAGCACGATCCAGCACACTTGCAGACTGCTCACCTGCAGCCTGCATGCACGCAGCAGCATGGCACAGCAGTAGGTGCAGCTCTGCAGCAGCTAGGCATGGCTCCGGCGTGCTTGGCGAGCTCTGCTGGTGATGAGTCCCAGCACAGGCCAGGGGCGCAGCTCTGCACAGCTGCAGGATGTTTCTCAGATGAGATGTCCCAGCACAGGCCTGCAGCGCGGTTCCATGGAGCCACAGGATGTTTCTTGGGTGAGAAATTCCGGCACAGGCCAGTGGCGTGACTTTGCCTGGCTCAGAATGTTCCTCAGGCGAGACATCCTGCCAGGTGCCAGTGGTGTGATGGGGCAATTTTGCCCGTCCTCCTGTCCCATGCACCCAGTGTGGCATCCACGCCTTCCACTGCCCCTCCCAGTGCCCTGTCCTCACCACTCACTTCCACAGGTGGTGCCCACATCCTCTCTGTCATCTTCATGTCCTGTTTGGTCTTTAACTATCTTAATAAGTCCTGAATGAGCCTCGAGGGCTTTATTACATTACTGGCAGTCTCATGGCCTAAGGAGGCTGCTTCAATTATAAATCCGACAGCCTGCTCCCATGTTTTTAAGTCCAGGGTGGCTCCTTCAGTCACATCCAATCCGTGGCTCTTGGACCACGTTAGCAAGGCTGCCAAAGCCCGCTCATAATATTTTATCCCCCATTTCTTTAAAAAAAGGTTCCGTACCTTGATAACAGGATCTTTCTGCACCAAATCCCACACTCCCATATTTCCCAGTCTCGTCTTCTATTCACAAAAGGTCCGGACCAACGTGACTTTCTCTGCCGCCTTTCCCAGCTCTCTCTGCTGCTTGCAGCTAAACCCTCTGCTCCACCAGGATTACTGTGACTCTCCCTGCTGCTCTCTGTAGCTCAGCAGGCTGCAGGCAGCAATCCACAGTGCCCTCCGTCTCCCTACAGTATCCGTGGCAGCTTGTTGAGTCACGTCGGCCATCACCACTTGTCAATGCTGTTGACAGAGCACACCAAGGTTCATGACACAACAGCCAACTTTTATTGAGTGCTCCCTTCCTTTTATAGTTTTGAGGGTCTGCATGGTTAGTCCCAATTGGCCAAACCAGTTGCCACCTGGCCAACTGGCCCATAGCTGCCCAAGTCCCCAACGCCCTAGGCTTGCTTCTCAGTGGCCCAGACAGGTTGCACTACATAATCAAGGTAATTATATCATTAGTTATATAGTCAGTTATGTTTCAATTATAAAATTATAATTAGGACTACTTGTAACTGTTAGGCCTTCAGGTCAGCCATCACAGTAAGCAAACAGTCAGATCTTGGTATTAATTCAGTGACTCATTCTTCACAATGAATATCCAAAGCTAAATTAAAAAGATATTTCAACACAGTCGGGACCACATCTTAGGGATTTTATGATAATGAGGAGAGTCCTTAGTTGGTAACTTGTCTAATTGAAAAAACTTAATTTCAACTCTAGAGATAAAAATTAATTTAAAATTGAAATTAATTTGCCTATTTCCCTTCTCCTTTAGACCCATTTGCAAAACATGAAGCATTGCACCACTTCTGAATCAGAGCCTGTTTTTTACTACTGCTTTCAAAAATGGAGCTGGCAGAGTTTCCAAGCAGTGCTATGCCATTGCTGTTCACCACATCCACATAAATTACTGGTAGCTGGAAGGCAGCAGGAATAGAGCTACAGTTGTGACCCAATAAAGATATAAAGATGATGTGCAGAAATTCTTGAAATAAGTACATAGGGATTTGGCTAGCCAAGCTCCTTAGGACTCCAACCCTTCAACTGGAAGCATCATCTCCACTTCTTCCAAGTTATTACAGCCTCCCATGGACATCTCTTAGAGCCTGGTTGAGACTGGATAAGCTCCTGCATCTCTGCAGGAGTATTGTCTTTATTCAGCACCTATGGAGATGATGATAACTTTTCTTCTGCTGTAGTAACTTAAGCTAAAACTGTGAAGCTTACTGACTCCTAAAATTTTGCCTAGATTTAAAATAAATTTTTATTTTAGGAAATATACACAAAAGTAACTTTATTACTAAGATTTTAAGTAAGAACATTTACTTTTTAATCTATGAAAAAAACCCCTGAACTTTCTTTCCTGAGTTTGTTTCTATGCCTTTAGGAATCGAAAACTTGGAAGGTTTTCTTAACCTGAGGCAGCATAAATAGATGTGTGGGCACAGAGTTCTCAACCTGACCCAGACCTGCTGGCTTGACCTTTTACTGCCTTTTCACTGGTCTGTGCCTGACTCATCCTGGTCACTCTCTCTGGCCACAAGCCTGACCTGGGACTGTCACTCTTCATCCTGACTCATCACTGCTCATGTCAGCCAAAACAGGGCTCCTGGCTTTCCTGCCCCCATGGTGCTGCTGGGCCCTTCCCTGACACCCTTTTGAAGGGCTGTGGAGAGAAGCTTTCTGAAAGTGTAGTCATGAGCCAAGGGAGAAATTGTGGAGCTGAAAAGGGTAAATTTTAGGGTCCTTCACTTCTGACTCTTACCCTTTGGAAAGTTTTGAGATAATTTCAGGTGTCAGGAAATGATGTTGGTATTAGACTGAAGTGGCTCAGAAATGGGATAAACTGTATTTATGACAAAATACTGAAATGTTTCAACTACATCTACCTTGCATTAAATTAACTTTGTCCATTGAGAGCAAAATGCTATCTTTGGGCTGTGGTGTTTTGGAGATTTTTTGCCTTCTTCTCATTTGGTTTTGTTTGGTTTTTGACAAAGAAAAATTCCGTAGAAAGCAGTGAGTTGTAAACATTTCTACAGACACAACTGAACATAAAAATGCCAAATAAATAGTAAGTCTTGCTAGTTTTCCACAGCTGAAGAAGACTTTGTACAGGCTATGGATAAGCTAGAACCTGATCCATGCATTTTTAATCTATACACTTTTTTTTCCCTTTATCTAAATCAGTTTATGATAGCTTCATTCACAAAAGACCTTGAACATTGGAAGAGTAAGCTCCACTACAATTCTAATGAGTTCACTGAGGCTAAATGATGCAAGATAACACAATCTAAGGAGATATTTTTTCATCTTTATTTTTTTCATGGTGTTCAGGAAAGGCTGTAAAATATTCTCAGACAAAGATGCTTCAGACCTAAGTGTTCTCATAATGAGGAAAGATTATGAAAATTTGAACTTATTCTTCCTTTGGTAGGCAAAGCTGAGAGAAAATTTTTGAAAATTTGTTCCAGATTCATAAGAGTTCTACAGTTCTCCAAAGCATATTTTGGTGAATATGTATTTTGACTAGAAGGCACAACTTAACACCCACTGATCTCATGGGGGTTTGTGGCAGCTTCAGTCATCGCAGATATTCCTCTTCCCTGAAAGTGGCTGATGAGTTTTGTGAAGGAAATCATGTCTCTGCCCGCTCAGTGGCCTAAGTGCTGTAATTTTGAGTAAGGCACCATTACCCTTTCCATATATGAAAAAATTTCTTGGTCTCTGTAGGCAATTCAGAATTCCCTATATAAGAGAATTTCCTATAATGAAAAATTCTCAAACATCTGTATAGTAAATGGACATCTGCTTTACTACTGGAAATCTGTCCAGTATCCTTCTGAAATCAATGAACTTAATTTGCTGCTAAATCATTCATTTAATTCACATTTCCTGAACCTTTTACTTCTCTGTTTTGATACTTTAATTTTAATACCCAAAGTATCTGAAACTTTTTGAGTACACTGCTAGGCTTTCAAATAATGTGTTCAATTAACATTTTTGCTCTCTTTTCACAGAATATTATTGAACTCCAGCTCTCTACAGCCTCATATATTTGTTCAGTCTTTCTTTCACACTGTAATTCTCCAAGGCCAGTCTTCTAGTCTGTCTCGCTGTCAAAAATGCCAATCTCTTTTGCATTCCATAAATTATCACCAGAATACTTTGCCATATGGCAATATGCCTTGCCATTAATATGCTTTGAGCTTTTTTCAGATTACTCCCTCTCTTACATAACTGTGCTGCAAGGTGCTATCCATGATTACTCATGCCTGAGCTTAATTTTCTCCTTCAATTAAAACCATTAAATTGGTCAGTCAGGAAATCTATTAATTATTTTTCCTTAACTCCAGCCAAGCAAGAAAGGAGAATAGCAGTCAGTGAGGAAATATGTTAACTCCTGAATGTGCTGGAAGTATAACTTGCAAGGATAGCAGTTACATCACATACCATCACTGCCTTTAGAATGGACATTAAAATTAACCATACCTGAAAAGCTGACCGTGGGTTTGGATAATACAGCATTTTTCTGATGCCAAGGCCTGTATGACACTTGTGTTTTAGTGTCTGTAAGCTTGCCTTCTTTCTGGGGAAAGCCCACTCTGAGACTCTGAAAAACATATTAATAGATAAGAGAATTGTTCATGAAAAGATGGAGGAAAATATGAACAGTGGCAGAAAAGCCTCTCTGGAAGAGTAAGGTGTTGAGCAATTCGAGTCTCACTAAAGACAGAAATCAAAGCACTAGGGAATGAGAGCTGGGTCATTAAGAGATAAAGTCACATTCCCTTGAATGGAAGGGAACAGGACTTTGTAACATTCCAATAAGGCTCCACAGAATGAAATTATGATGGTGTTTGTTTTAAATTTTTTTGAGTTCCCTATCAGAGACTGACATAAAACATTTAAAAATTACACCAGCTGGGTGGGAGGAAGGAAAAGGTTTCTTCTTTACTCTCAAGTGCCACCTCTCAGAGCCAGCAAACTCAAGAGTTTGGTCTGAGGAGGACCAGAAAATGAAAATGGATCCTGGCCTAATACCCCCAACTCCTTGAGCCCTTTGCCTGTTAAAAAGATGAAAAGACATCTGAAGTGAGTATTTCACTGCATTTGAGGGGGATTTTTCACGGGTACAACTTGCACAGACTCTTTATGTCTGTGTGTATGCAAGTGCAAATCCAATGCAAGTGTCCTTAGGTATGTTAGATTTGTATTCAAGTTAGACTTATAAGTGAGTTATTGTCATACTTGTAGCAAACTACATAGAATCTACTGTCAAATTTTTTAAATTAAGCCTTTGATTAAGTGCTGTTAAAACCTTTAGGCCTAAACTGTTATGTCCAGGGCTAGGTTTGGCAAGGAAGTCCACTCTGAATCTTATGACTCAAGAGGATCCCTTCATCTTTTTTGTCCTTACCCTTTTACATTCTTACCTTGTTTGCATTCCCATCCTCAATCTAGATAATTTTTGTTGATTTTAGATTTTCAGTCTGATTTATTTTAGATTTTAACATTTTTTTTTATGCTTCAACCATCCAGTAAATGCTAGGGTGAACCTTTCCCATGAATTTGTCATTGTTTTTACTTTTATATTGATCCTTCTTTTGCCAATACCTTTGCTGGTGATTCTTTGAGTGACCTAAACTATTCATTTGTAAAGAATTTTGAGGGTGGATGAGAGATCCAGAAAGAAAAAGCCACTTCTTCACTTTCTCTTGGGAAAAAAAGAAAAAGTAAGTGTGTTTTCATTTACATACAGAACATTTTCCCTCATAACTTCTGCTGTTTTATTATGAATGTTAAACACAGTGCATTTAAGTAGTCAGAACACTACACTGCATAAATAGGCTTTGTTTTAGGAAATTTCATTTCCACAGGAGAGGACACTATGCCTACAACTTTTCCTCATAGCACTTTCAATTACTTTGACTGCTTCACTGGCTCACAGCTGTCAAATCTGGTGTCTTGCATCTGATAATCAGATTATCTGCAGCAGAGGACAGAGAGGATGCTTTTTCATCCTCATACTTTGTTTCAGAGGCCAAAGAGTGGTTCATTTCCAATGTCTGATCTGTGAGTGCTTTCTAGAGACTCACCTGAAGGTGTAGCTGGATGCAAAACTGATCACACTGCAATGAACTTCCCACTTTAAAAAATAAACTGGTGACAGATGCATCATAAGGTGTGTAATGCACAGGAAGTGTAAATGCAAACCCAGTTATGTGTAAGGTTTTTGACTGGGGGTAGTCTTTCTGTTGAGCTAAGTGTGAGAAGGGACAGAGAAATAACAACACCCCTGGACTGCGGCTCACTGAGATAATTTTTGTTGGATTTAATAATGGTTACTGCAGCACTGTAGACATGGATTGCCCAAAAAAATGGCAGTAATCAATCACATAACTAAATTTTTCATGGTTTTGGTTCTCTGGTTTTTTTCTTACAGCAAGATTACTTTTTTATTTTTTCTTCTGAGGGTGGTATAGATAGGTCTTTAAATAGCTGTAGACAGAGAGATTGCCCAGGCATTTGGCTGATCTGCCATGGCATGGGTGAGGACTTGGTTCTGTCACAGCTCTATTGCCCTTTCACTAACCTTCTGTCTCTTCTTCAGAGATATCCAATCTTAGAATATTTGCCCTTGCTTTGAAACATTTTTCAAGCCTTTTCTTGTTTTACACAAATACTTTTACTTCTGATCCTTGCAGTCAGGGTCATAATCTCAGTCTCAGATGTTAGCCTTGCTGCAGATGTGGGCTGTTCCTAACTGTATTCACTGGAACACTGTACTGAGAATCTCATTAATTGTTAGTGTGTGTTAAACAGACAGGAAGCCTGCTGGCAGAGAATCACCAGTAATAAATTCCTTCACAGACTATTAGGAATAAAGGGAAACCTTTGCAACAGGCATATCACACTTGTCACAGTGCTGGAGTCCTCCTGCTATTATTTTCCTTTTGTGCAGTCTCATTTGACCCAACTAGACAGATGTGATGTTATTAGAGACAGTCATGTATCACCTGGCAGCCATCCTCCTTTTGATTTTATGTCTGTCAATAAAGTACTGTGGAGTTGCATGGTATAGCAATGTCAAAGAAAGAATGTCATCTCTCTCTATGTTTAGAGTGATTTTAAAGTACTCTGTCCTTATGTGTTAGTCAATATAGTGAGGTATGGAAGACATTCTTCAAACATAGAACTGGCCTATTCTAACAATTTTCTTTGGGAGAGCATCTGTGAGGTGAATTTTTAGTGAAATTTCATTCTATGAAACCTTCAACATACATTTTCTACAAAGTTCTTTCCTTTTCCATGTCACTATTCTTAAGAATCTGCTTACTAGAATGATATATAGATTGCTTAGAAATGTTTTCTTTTGTTTTATATGCTTTATAGGGACTGTAGAGCTCTGGGGCCAAAGAAGAAGGCTTTGATTTTTGCATTGCTCATGCCACATTATCCCTGTGTGTGCAACACAAAACCATAAATATTGTATGAAACCTGATAGCTTTATTGAAACAATGTGTTGTGCCCCTTCTCTTTTTGATTACATCACATCACATGGGAAAGGACTGGAAAATGCCCTCAGTAGTGTTATATTTCAAGGTCTTTATAGGTCCAGAATGGAATTGTGCTCTGATAGCCACAAACTTATAATGTCTTGAAAGTTTATTGGTATCCCACTGAGACGATGTCATTTTTATGCTCCTCTCTCATTCAGTTTACAACTTCTTGTACTCTGAGCTGGCCTTTTAAAGTGTCTTCTTTGCCTGGGATACAGAAAGAGCACAGACTAATATATGTTAAACTCCCTGGCATTGGTCAAATTAGTATGTCCCTTGGACTGTTTGGTTTCGTATTTCTCAATTCTTGTTTAAGCTGAGGAAGAAACAGTGTTCTCTGAATATGATGCAGTCAAAATGGGGGAAGGAAGAATGAAAAATCAATATGAAAAATTTTTTTCATTTAACACCTCAGTTGTCTGACAAGATCATTACACTTCCTTTTTTTATTTCTCCTTTAGTCTATTGAAAGCTGAATTGTCAATTTATAGCTGGAGAGGTGGTGGATTTATTCCCTTCCTGCATCATATAATTCACAGCAAAATCCATTCCTGAAATAAAAAAAAAAACTGCTGAGAGTGTGATATGAATAAGACTGGATTTAACAATTAAAATCCCTCCAAAGAATGAGTTTCAACTTCTATTGAAGCCTTGTCAGTGAGAGTGGAAATCTACTAACTTAATATATTGCCAATTCTATGAATTTCACTAGTTTATTATCCTGTCAGTCATTTTATACCTAAGTCTATCTAGCAGTTGGATACAATTATTATAATGATTTCCTATAATTGGTAAGCTGGAAATGGGAGCACTTAACAGCTGGATAGAATCCCTAAAGCTTGAGAATAATAGCTGTTTGTTAAAGAGTTGTTCT
Source organism: Oenanthe melanoleuca (assembly GCF_029582105.1). Lineage (NCBI taxonomy): Eukaryota > Metazoa > Chordata > Aves > Passeriformes > Muscicapidae > Oenanthe > Oenanthe melanoleuca. The sequence goes on along the minus strand of NC_079362.1, from coordinate 17,846,572 downwards.
CTTCAATCTTTAGATTACAGCCCAGGATCCTAATGGTATGTCTTGAACCAGTCATGAATCACCAGTCCATCACCACATCATTTTCTTCCACTTCACCACTGAAAAAATTAATCATTTGAGCAGACAGTAATGCTTAAACACATTTGGATATTATGCTAGAAAATTGCGCCTAGCCATCCAAAATGCCTAAAAGAGTTAACTTTATAAATTCCAGATAAAGTGAAAGGTGAATTGATTCATAATATGCCTCCATAGAGAGGAAATATTGATGTGTGATTTTTTATCTTACAGGAAGAAAACTCTTGTTGTGGTTGTTTCTGGTTTTGATTTTTTTCTTTTTTTCTGAGAAACCCTCAGGTATCCAAGCATAGGGGCTCCAGTTGTGATGGAAACTAATCATTATAGACTCATTTTCCTGCCATATGGACAACTAAACCAAACTAAATGATGTGATGTTTTCTACTGGTTTATTTTCCTTTGGCTAGACCATGTGAAACCTGTTGACAGTCTGTCTTTCTTCCTCTTCTCCCCCAGTGAATATAGAAGAGGGAAATTGTATTTTTTCTGATCCATTTTACTCTTTCACATATAACTTTCACAGCTATGCATATGTTCATTATACACACCTACCTATGCACAGATGAATATTTGTTCAGTGCTCTGACTCAGAAGATTAATTTCCAGTAATGATACTTATCAAGAGGACATGTAAATTAGGATTTATGTCATTGTTGGCATCACAAACTTATTGAAACTGTGAAGAGAAAGTACAGGATGACATTAAAAAAGATTAACATATGGGGTGCTGAAGGAATTATAGGCAGTCTGAAATGGAGTCACAGTGTAGAATTTACTGCCAAGAAAACCCATATCAAAGACTCTGCACCTCATATGAAGAGGTGATGTGTGCCTCAACAAGATGAAGGAGTATCCAAATATTTACAGAAAAAAGTTGCAAATGGAAAAAAGAAAGCTCAAGCAGAGAAAAGCCTTTAATGGAAGTGACTTCTCCTTTGCAAATGGCTACATTATTTTACTGATAAATTCAAGAAGGAACTTATTTTTTGCCTATTTATTTGTTTTTAGAGTTTAGCTGCCCTATTCCTTTATTGATAGAATAAGAAATCTATCTTGAAGTATTGAATCCATACTGTGGTGGCATTTATTAACTACTCTAGAAGAAGGAAAGTATATTTGCTATACCAAGATTTTAGTGATTTTCTGTCTTTTACTCTCTTCTCACTGTTATGGTGACTAATTACTGAGAACACGCTGCTTTTACTGGGCTCTCTCAAGGCAAGCTAATTACATGGCTCTAATTAAGTGATTTTTAATGCAGACTTAACTTTCCCCATTTCATAAAAAGTGGCTTTATACTGTCTTGAGAAAGTGTGGAGAGAGCAGGGCCCCCTGCAAGGTCTCCTTGGAGAGCTATCCCCCAGATAAGAATTGCTTAGCCACAGTGACCGACCCCAGGTTACAGAAGAAGGGGTACTTCTAACATAAGCAGCAAGAAACCTCAAATCTTGATTTTGCTTCCAGTGGGAAAAAATGGGACTATAAGATACTCCACCAATATTTTTCTTCCTGAAGAGAGTAGGATGCTGACAGTATCCTGATGTTCTCTTTTCGCACTTTTCACTTTGTAAATTCTAATCTCTCTGAATGAAGGAGCTTGCAGTTACACAATACGGTAAGAGACATTTAAATGACCTTTAAGCCAGGTGGCTTAAATAACCTACTCATCTCAATTTATTTTCCAGTAAATGGCCTTACCTGCAAAACACAACTGCATTTAATACCATGTGCAAGGATTACTCCTAAAAAAGACTGGGATGTATAATAATGCCATGCATTGCATTTGCTCCACATTTTGAAAGTCTGGGGAAAATTAAAATATATTATTGCTTGTTTTATTTAAACAGCTTTAAGATCAGTGAAAAATATATAAAGATTGTGTATGAGATGATGTTATCATTGCTGCAAGCAACTTATACAAATCCATTTCGAGAATTAACAAGATTTAAAATGAAATTGTGTTCTTTAGAAATGGATGGTATGATAGGATAGAGCTACAGCTTTCACATCAACACACATCCCTGTGATGCTTTTAATAACACATTAGTAATTTGACTTACATGCTTGCAATATAGCTGTCCTTGTCTCAGATTATTGCACACTGATGTTGCAATATTGAAGAAATTAAGAAATTAAGGTACAGGCTCGAATTTACTGTTAAATCTAACTATTTGATTTGTTAACTCCATTAAAGTGATCCATAGATATCATATGGACATAGTTTTTTTCTTTTTGGAAAAGATCTCAGCTTGCATAATGTTTTTGAATTCCTCAGTTGTTCAGTTCTTAGTGTACAATTTTTTTTTAAAATATCCATGAAAGATGCCTCACAAAATTATAAATTATACTTATCATTGGTATAAAAAATTACTATCAGTATGCCTTTATCAATTCTTCCTTGGAACTGGAGAGAAAAGTAAACAAATATTCTGGAATGATAATGGTTTATGCTGGCTGACATGATCTGTGAATGAGCACTGGCACTCAGCCTTTTTAAAATACTCAGAATTTTTTTTCTTTAAAGACAGGTATGATGGAAAAAAATGGAAAAGAACGCTTTGATGTTTTAGTAAGTTCATATAATTTATTTTCCTTTGTTCTCTTTTTTCCATTTATACATTTCTTTCCCAAACTAAAAAATGTTCTGCTTTTTTCTGAGCTATGTGGTATTATTAATCATCCAGATAAATCTCTATAAATGTTTGCTATAACTAGTGATAGTATTTACCAGGCACTAATCATCATTTCTCCTGATGTAAAAAAGTAATCAAACTGTTTTAACAGCCCATTTCTTTTTTTATCTAATATTATATTGGCCTGCCAAATCAGAAATTTGATGAATGATGTCATCTATATTCAATGGGCACTCATAAAAGTGGAAGTGGTTTTAGAAAAAGAGGGGAGAGAGAAAAATGTGTCTAAAACAATTGGAAATTATGAGGAAAACCGCAATAGAAATATAGGTAAATGATAATGTGTTGAATATTAGGCTAAACTGGCATCTTCCCTAAAGGTCAGTTCAAAGGAAGTTCTACCTGAACTCTATACCTATGGAAGAAATTGGATCCCATCACTTCATTATGTTTAGAGACATGAAACCTAGATTAATTTGTTTTGGTCAAAATTTTTGGAACGTTTTTGTTTGGGAGAAACCTTTAAACCTTGCTACCCTCTAAAGAAGGTCTCCTTCACACTTCTAGAGCTCAGATGGTTTTAGAAAAACTGTGTTTTATCATATATTGTGCTAGTGAATTCTTCTAGGTAATGAAGTGAAAGCTTGATGCTATGCCCCTTAAAGCATTGAAATCCCCCTCTTTGCAGTGGATAATATTTGAGCCTTTCTGCTTTTTTGATGTTTTGATACCAAACAGAGCATTGGAAAGGTTTCATAAATGATACTTGGATACCTAACCTTAAGCATTTAACATCAAATGGGACCAATGCAGGCCCATTTTTACTGTCACTTTTCATTATCACCTAGCTCAGCAGATGCATTGAGATGACTAGAAATAGCAAATTAAGTAAACTTTATATATATTTTCACCAGAAATCAGAAGGTTATGATCTCCTCCACAAAAGGAATCAATTTTATTGCAAATGAATATGATCTAAAGACAGCATTTTGCATCTTCCCTGCCAATTTATATTGATTTAAATTATTATGTAATATGATTGTAGATGTTGAATTTCCTCTGGTATTGGATGAAAATATATACTTTTTTTTCTTAGAGTATTTCTTCTGAGATTTTTTGTTTCAGGCATTGGAACAAAACTGATACTACTTATGCAGGGAAAGATGGATTCCTCTGAAATGACACTGCTCTGCTGGGAAATCTGAAATAAGGTCATTGATGAACTGCTCAGCTTCCCACACATTTCTTGCTCTGGTGCAAGAAAGGCTGGTGGCATTTGCAGCAATCTATCTGTGTTTGCATGCTAAATCTGTTGAGTTTTTTTACCATCTGTTTCTTGCAAGAAATCGGGCTGACTGGTTCTGGACTTTCTTTCCACACTTGCTAGAATAGTAAATCTTGGCACTTTAACTGCTTTTGTTCTCTGGTAGCTTTCCATTTCACATGGCTACTCCCATGACTTGCAAATCACAGCACGGCAGCTGTGACCATCCTGTGTCTGCTTTAATTATTGCAACTTTTTTCTCATCTCTTGGAATAAGGGTGTTAATATATTGTGAATGGAGTCCAGCCAACTGGCTGACCAAAACTAAGATACTTTTACTTCATATATTAGTATAACTTTTCATTCACAGTAAGTGTAACTTACAAGAACCACAGTACATACGTACAGTATTCTGCCTGAAGTATCTATAAAAATGGCAATGTAAATATCAGATTACTTTTTCCTTATTATAGTAAACCACTTTAACAAGTGTGTTTGTGTGTTTTGAGGTTATTTTTTCCCTTGAGTTTTTGCTGTGAGGGAATGAAACCAAAGGAATTGGTCTCAACATCCCTTCTGGGACTGCAGGGATCCCCACACATCAAACACTAAAGTGTACATTTACCCTTACTAATTAGACCAATCTTGGATTTATCCCTCATAAACCATATGAAAACTATGAAGCAAAGATTTGGGGATGCTAGATGTGAGTACCAGCCTCTCATTCTAGTGACTCCATCTATGTGCACTTTGCAAACTTGCAGAATTATTCAAGAGAACTTAAAGAATGAAACAGATTTTTGTGTCTCTTATCTCCTCCCACAAAATCCCTGATGTTTCTGGTAGTTCAGTGTCTCTGCTTTACATAGCACGTTGCTATGGCACTTTCCCAACAGGCAAAAATATTCCTGTCTTCTGCTCCCAGATTCTAAAAAACAAATGAAATCAGAAAAAATAAAAGTTTTCAGAGGTGTTAGGACAAAAAACAAGTTTGTGAGAGCACAAACTCTGTCTTGTCACTTGATTGTACACGGGGTTTGCCAGACCATCTGCTTGGAGAAAGTTGCACTTTGGGAGGTAGTTTTAAAAACTATTAATTGGAAAAAAAGTCGTGATTTACAAGATTAATGTTTCAATGAGAATCTTAAGGGCTTTCTATTTTCTTCCTTCAGGAAAACTTGGTGAAATTGTAGCAGGAGATGGAATGGAAATGTTTTGTGCTACCTCAGAATTTAAGGGGCTGCTGAGCCTGAAACTCCTAGAGTGAGGAGTGTTCATAAGCTTTTGTATATACTTTCTAAAAGAACATATCTTAAAAATCACAATATGCTAAAACAATATTTAATACAGTGATCTCGGAGTTCTTAGGCAATAGAATGGATCAAAAAAAGGCTTGATGAAACCACAGAGATGTGAATTCTGCTGTTTTGAGAAAAAAAAGACACATTCCTTTTTCTAAAGGGTCCAGCAAAGGAGGTCTGACTACAGCTTCTCTGGAGTGGATGGGATTTCAGCTGTAAGATGTAGAAGTAGTTTTGAAATTCTTACTCCCCTCTTCAGCCTGAAAAAAACCCCAAAAACTTCACCCTTTGTAAGGTTACAAAACAGGTGAAGACTGTGGAGGCAAATTAAGGTGACTAGACTAAAGTGGCTGATTTTTCAACTGTTGTTATGATTTTTTTTTTTTAATTTTATTTTTTAAATTTAGAAATTCACTGCAGCCTGTAAGGAGAAATAGGTATTTTTTAGGCACTTCAGGAACTCAGCCTAGTGCCTCTGAATTGCCATTAACTGCAGAGGGCATCTCAGAAAATTACCTTCACTAGGAGGAATTTGGGCTTTGTCATAAATGGTAGCTGTGATTGAAAAGAGATTACTATAAGCAGCTTACTGCTGATTGTGGTTTGGTTAAGCAAAACAAATTCACCCAGTAAAAATAAGTTTGATAAGGTAAAATACACTTACTAATGGCTGTATGTGTGTATGTGTGACCTCAGCTTGAAAAATAAGGGTTGTATCAATCAGGGCAGCTTGTAAAACACTTCATACTTCTTAATTTGTTGGATCTATATTTCTACCCTCTATCCTCCATCCAGAGAGATAGAGAAAAATAGTAGCCAAACATAACTTCAAAATCAACAGATAGAAAATCAACAGACTGTGATAATATAAGCAATTTTATAATTCCACCTGTAGGATAACTGAAATTTGGGAGGTAAGAACTCATGTAGCTGGCATTATCACAGTTACAGCTTAGTATAATTAAAAAAAAAAAAAAAAAAAAAAAAAAAAAAGGAGGGAAAAAAATGAAGACAAGTTTTATGGAAAAGCACTTGGGAAGAATTGTCACTACTCTAAAATCTCAACTATATGAGATTCTCAAGGCAGTTGATTTTATATTCTCTCAGTGCTCGTGTCTGTGAGTAAAATAAGTGAAGTACCTGGGCTTATTTAGTTATAAATTGAAACTTACTTGGTTTAGCATGAACTAGTGTGGCTGAGAGCAGTTAAATATTCTTGTGGGAGAATGAGGAATCTGGGCAATAGAGTCTCTCATTCCTAAAGTATTAATAACTATTCAGAGTGAGATTTTTCAATAGAGAAATATGCATCCTGAAAATGCTCCTGCTCTCATCACAGATGATACCATCTACTATGCTGGAACTGTATCATGTTTAGTAATGTTATTTTTTTCCTCTCTCTAAAGTTATTTATTTGTGCAGTTCAGGCAAATCTATCAAAAGTTAACACCAAATGCTGAGCCAAAGTTTTAAAATTAAAAATTAATTTTAAATTTAAATTTTAAAAAAAGAAATCTAAAATTGCTTTTGAATTTTGCCCTTCTATTTCTACAAGAAATTGAAATTCTTCACAAGAAATATTTCAGTTCTTTTGTGATAACTCTATCTCACTTCTGCAAAATCACAGTTCTGCCTTTTTTCTTTTAAGGTGAAGGTTCAGTGACTTTTTGTCAGGGTTTTCCATTTTGTTTTACTTTGGTTGGCTAGCTGTTTTGGGACAATATCTTTGAAAAACAACACTTTAAAAGTAGTCAGTTACTTGTATAGAAAATGCCACAGGATTGTTTTGAATATCACAGGATCATTTTGATTGGTTTCATAAAATCCTTGATTAGGAATTAAAATGTTAATTCTCTCTTGTGAAAGAGAGTTAAATTGCTGTTATCATATTAAAAAGCTGATGAAGGTTTTCTGAGTATTTGTAAGTTAATTGTGTCTTAAAACCTTTCATGCTTCACTGCAAGGAGAATATGAATTTAAACTTATCAGTTTGACTGAAATGTTACAAAAACATCAGTGGTGTTCAGTAAATATGAAAATTCATTTAAAATGATAAATGAATTTGGGAGAAATAGCAGGAAAATAAATATATTATATAGGCAGTACTTTGCAGAAAAGAAAATAAGAAAAAATAAAATCCAAAAGCAATGTAGCTTTTTAAATTTTAATTTTAACTTTTTCAATGGTGGTTTAAAATACTAGATTAAACTAAGTCTTCCTTTAGAAAATGTGCATTTCCCTGGAGTTCCTTCTTTTGTGTGGAACTGATTTTACTTCATTTAAACATGTCCAGTGTAGTGAAATCACACAGATATTCTAAAATCAAAGTTTAACCTTGAGCTTAATTAAAGATTATGCCTTGCTGTGAGGTTTGCGTGTGTGTGTGTGTGCATGTCTTTGTTGATTCTTTAGAGAAAATAGGGAGCATATTATACCAAAAAGAAAAGCCCATTGTATTAATTATGAGTTTCTTATTTGATTCAGCAAATATCCCCTGCTGAATATTTGATTTAGATTAATGCCAGTGTTTATATCCCAGACACCTACCCCATTGCTGAATTTAAATGGAAAATAACCACTGCTGATTTGTAACTCTGAGTTATCACTGAATAGCACTCATAACACAATTGTCTTACACTGCTCCTGCTGGTTTCTCCAGGCCCCAGTACCACTGGAAATGTCCAAATATCCCTTTGAATCCTGTCAATAAAACTCTTTTATCTCTCTGCCCTTCTTTCACATAGCAAGCCCAAGGTATCCACTAATTTGGAGAGAGGTTTTTCTTATAACAGGCAGCCAATGTGCAGAACAAAGGAGGGCATCTGAATTACAAATGTCAAGAAATTCTTTCCAACCTAAATTATTCTAGGAATCTGTGACATATTTAAAAGCCTTGCATTAAAAATTTATTATAACTCATTGGTACTTGGGTAGAAAAGGTATTCCAGTTTCCAGATTAATCAAACAACCAACATGATGTGTCTGAAGAAGAAAAGGGGGACAAGACAGAGTAAAGAGCTGTCACAAATCTCTGAGATTCTGAGATGACTGCTTTATGTCTTAGAAGGAGGGGAAAGGACAGATTCTAGCAATGAGATTTCATGTTTAGTTTTAGGGGATATGTTATATTCCTAGCTCCTTAGTACAATTGAAAAAAATATAAAGGAAATTAAAGTTTTCTAAGAAACTTAGATTTAATTGAAACCCCATTGCTGGCTAGTATTTTTCCAGTTAGGCCCTTTCTTTTTCACTGTTGATAGTAATATTCTGGTGTTTAACAGTGGCAGCCATCCATAAAGGACAGATGACAACATCTGTTGTGGCAAAATGTAAATAACACGAGTGAAGGATTAAACAGTTTGTAAAAATCGACTCTAAGAGCAATGTCTGATGCCCATTCATGAAGAGCAGTTCATGGGTAGTCTCATGTACCTGAGCTCAGAGGGATGCAAAGAAAACATCTCAAGACATTTCTTTATACTATCTAAAAGTGTTTTACCATGGAGCATGTAAGAACCTAGCTATTTCCTGAGAGATGCAGTCAGCCTCAAGAAAAAATCATATCTAACACTGGTGATTTGAATATGGAAGAGAATGTCCCAAACATTAATATGTTCATCCAGCTGTCTCCATGGTTGCAGCTGAGATCAAAGCAACCTTGCTTAGAGTCTGTCCAGGTGGAACAATATTCACTCACACTACCTGAATGACAAACAAAGAACTTTGCCCAAAGCCTTCTTCAGCAGCTTCCTGAGCCTCTGACATGGCTAAAGGCTATTCTGAAACAAAGTCTAGAAACCAAGCCAAGGCCAATGAGATTTAAAGAATGGAACCCACTAGGAGACAATGGAAAAAGTACTGATTATATCTCCACAATATTTCTAAGATGAATACAGAGAATGAAAATCGCAAATCTAGAGCTGGAGGCTTAGCAGAGCTTCAAGACTACCAGCCTACTCTTAAAATGGCTTGGCATTTGAAAGTCTATCACTAATCTACTTAAAGCCTCTGACTTTGACAGTTACTTAAAACTAACCCCAACTAAACATGTCCCTGATACTGTGCAAAGTTATACCTGTGGTTGGAGGCCAATCTGTACTTCAGGGTCAGTTGTACATTGTTCTTCCAGCCGTTATTGTGTCTGTTTTCCCTCCTAGTCATTTCCCTTTTTTCATTATATTTATTTTGTGACTTCCTTTTGGTTTATTTCCATTTGAAATTTACATCTGTTGGCCAGATGGAAAGCTGGTTTCTAAAGCCATTAGAGAGGTCCCAGACCTTTTCCAGGTAGAGGTACAACATCTACAGGAAGCCTGGAAAGCAAATTATATCCTGGACTGCAAGAAAAGAAGGCTGTCCAGCAAGTCGAGGGAGGCTGGTATCCAGTTTTGGGGTCCTCAGCACAAAAATGATGTGGGTCTGTGGTGGAGACAGGTGGAAAGAAGTGAAAGAGGAGAAAAAAAATATTTGGCAATGAAGTTATCTATTATCCATCTCCTGGTCGATTTTTCTTTACTGAATTAAAACAGTTGCTGCTCTTCTTTTACTTTTATTTTAAAATATTTTGAAAGAATAAGATTTTAAAAGTAACTATTTTTCCTCCTTTCTGAAAAGGTGATTTTAAAATTTCTCATTAAAAGGCAATTTGGCTTCTAAACTTTCTTCTGTCATAAACTGAACTACAAAATAGATCCCTCAGCTGTTAAATCTCTTGGTGTCCATTAATCTCAGTCATGTGCTACTCCTGAGATATATGACTCTCATCCAGCACTATTATATTGGTTTCTCTTACAAGTCATTTTTGTTTTACTCTCCTAGGATAGTGTATCTACTAGACATACATTTTCAGTAAATTCCCTCAAACTGGGCACCTCCAGCTTTTTTAATAATAGGAAATAAAGACTATTGCTTTATAAAATATTTTTCCAAGATTTAATAATGGTTGGAGTTACTATTTTATCCTTCAATAATATTATTAATAACAATAAATCTGTTCTCAAACAATTTTATTTGATTGAGACATAAAGTTATGACTCAGTACCAAGTTTGCACTAGACCTTGCTTGTCTGCCAGAAAACTTATACTCTGGAGGTTGCCCTGGTCAGCATCATGCAGCACAGAGAAACAGAGCAGATGTGCCAGTGGCTGGACAGAGAGGAGCACCAGAGGCAGGCTGAGAGCATGGTCCTGTGTTGAGACCAGCTGCCTCTGCTGCCCACTCTACCTTTGGCATCTGCTGTTTGAGAGTGTGCAGCTGCAGCAGGATTTCCTGTGGGAACTGGCGCTGCCAACATCGTCTGGGGACTCTGTGAGCCCATTGCCGTGTCCCCCAGGACCTGAGTGCCACCCATGTTTAGGCAGGAGGAGAAAGGCAAAGGCATTATAAGGGAGAGAAAGAAGCATCTAGCAATTGTGTGTGGAAAATAACAATTTTTTTCCTTCAGTAAGGAGTTGCAAGAGCTCTGTTAGAGTTGCCAGCGGGTTGGCCTCTTGCAGGGCTGGGGAGAGTCCTGGGGGCTGGGGACCCTTCTCTTCACTGGGTGCAAGGGTCCCCATGGCAATGGGTCCCAGCCCAGGACAGGGGTGCAGGGGTTGTAGCTGCTGTCCTGGCCAGAGGGATCAGCTGCTGTCACCATTTCCTGCCGTGGCTGCTCCTGGGGCCCATCCCACGCCATGAGGACAGGCACAGGTGGGGGGTGGCTGGGACCCCCAGGGAAAGCAGTGCCAGCTTCCTCCTCCACACCATAGACTTTGGGGCCACGGGCAGGAGCCCCCATCCAGGAGCTGCTGGTCTGGGAGCTGCTGGAGCTGGAGCTGGAGCTGGAGCTGGTGGAGCTGGAGCTGGAGCTGGAGCTGGAGCTGGAGCTGGCACTGGCCACAGCGCCATTGTTCTCGTCCCTGATGGCACCAGAGCGCAGCAGCCTCTGGGCCTCCTGGCTGCACTGGCCCACAATGATGCTGATGGCGCCGTGCACCAGTGGAGCCGTGTGGTGCTCGAGGACAGGCTGCAGCCCCTGGACCAACACCTGGGCATTCAGCCCCTTGACGCACAGGTCGTGCAGGATGGAGCTCTCTGCGGCCTCAACCAGCCACCACCAGTGCCGGAATATCCCCTGCAGCTGCTGGCGCAGCCAGGGCCGCACGGGCTCCAGCAGCTGCGGCTGACAACGGAAAAGTCCGGCCCACACCTCGGGCAGGAGGCCCCCCAGGAACTCCAGCCCTGAGGGGCCCTGCTCAGCTGGGGACAGGGTCCCCTGAGGAGCAGCGGGACAGGACGCCACAGGGCCGTGGGGGCTGTTCTCGTCCGGGTGGCCGGGAGATCTCCCTGCCTGGCTGGTGGCCACTGGCAGCTGCTCGGGGGCGGTGCTGGCTGTCTCCAGACACTCGTCTGCATGGTCAGAAAACCTGACGCTCTCTATTGGTGTCCTGCAGAGTGGGCACGAGGGATTCCTGTGTGCCCAGCGCAGGATGCAGCCCAGGCAGAAGCGGTGGCGACAGGGCAGAGCACAAGTCCCGTCCTTCTGGGAGTCCTGGCAGATGGGGCAGTTGCCACCCGTCTCTGTGGCCATTTCACTCCTGATGGCTCCGGGACTGGCACCGAGATCTGCCAAGAACAGGCTGTGCCCAGCACCAGAGCTTGGCTGCCTGGATCCTCTGGGCCTTGCAGCCTCGCTCAGTAGAGTTCAGGCTGGAGCCAAAGTGGCCCTGCCAGTGTCTGAATGGAAGCAGTGAGGGGCACAATGTCACAATCCATCCCCCTGTGATGTCACAGTCCACTGCTCTCTGATACCAGCCTCCACCCCCACTGACAACACAAAAGGCATTCCAAGTCCTTGGAGCCCCAGGATAAGCAGTGAGGGATGTGAGGTCACAATCCAGCACTACCTGATGTCACCACAGATAACATCCACAGATTGGTGACATCAGAGTCTTGTACCCTGTGGTGAGAAATGAGGTAATATTTTGCTGAAGCCAAAAGGTTATTAGGTAAAAGAACAAAAGTTGTTGGTTCTACGTGTTGTTATTTATGATTTGGATTTGCTGTGGTTAATTTTTTGGGTGTTGCTGTGAGCTTGGAAAGTGGACAGGTTGAAGACCTGACCAAAAATGAAGCAGCATGAGAGGGGAGGGGGAGGAAAAGTAGGTAGTCAGGAGAGAATATAAATTCCTGAGTACCCACCCAATGGGAAAGGGGATGGGAGCCATCCTTTGCCAGGAAATGGCATGAAATGGCATAAAATGTAGTAATTTTTTTTTGAGGGTTTATGTGTTCGTCTTCTGGGGGAAAGAGGGCATGCATGCAGCTTGGGTGAATTGTTACTCTCTTGGGTTACAATACAGGATGTGACCAGAAATGTGTATTCTATCACCATCTGTTGAAGCTGGGTGGGGCAGTGATTCCTTAGCTCTGTGGCACATACTATCTGCTAATGGGCCATCTTTAAGACCAGGTGGGGCAGTCATCTTTATTTTTTCCACAATCCATTCTCCCTCCAGGAAGATATCACCTGCTGCTGGGCCATTCAGTCCCACTGTATGACTGATAAAATTACATCATCCCATTGGGAGATGCTCCAGCCAGGGGGAGGAGCCAAGCCTTTCCTACCTGGATAAAAACTGAGATTTTGGAGACCAAGATACCGTCTTTCCACTGGATTCCAGAGGAAAACCAGACCTTTCCACATCATCCCTGGACCTTCAGAGGAAAACTGCACCTTTCTACAAGAGCACAGCTTCAGCTGAACCACATCTGCCACTGCAGGAGGACTGTAGACACCATTTAATGGGACTGCTGCCAACACCCTGACTGACAGGGTGTCAGGTGTATTCTGACTCTGTCAGCATTTTAGGATTGTCCTTTATAATACTGTATTTCTATTTCAATTTTCCTACTAAAGAAATGTTATTCCTATTCCCATCTTTGCCTGAGAGCCCCTTAATTTCAAAATTATAATAATTTAGAGGGAGGGGGTTTACATTTTCCATTTCAAAGAGAAGCTTCTGCCTTTATTGGCAGACACCTGTCCTTCAAACTAGGACAGTTACTAATAAACAGTTTTCTTTTGCCTCCTCTTTTGTCCCCATTTAATTTTATCTAACAGTTAGTTCATTTCTAACACTCTGATGACACAGCACACAGGTACAGGTACACATCCTCAGGAGGAAAAACAGAATACTGTTTCCTAGTTTCAGTTTCTACTTCTCTGTGATGTTCTCCTTCAGACACCTACATCACGTGTCCTTGGCCCTGTCCCTAATCCCTGCTCCTGACACCTTGCCATGGTTTCCTGGGGACAGTCCTGGTCTCTATTCACAGGGCCTCTCGTCTGCCTCCCTGGGCAAGGCCATCACATCCAGGCCTTTCAGGCCAGGCCCTGCACAAGATTTTGTCCCTTTTGGTTTTAATATCAGAGTTTATCCTCTCTGCAGCCCTGCTGGATCAAGGGTGATGGGCACAAGGACGCTTTACAGCTGTGTTTAGGGCTGTGGAGCTTTTCTGCCTTGCTTGCCCTGTAAAGTGGGTCCCTTTAGTGCTGTCTAGGGGGGCTCCAAATCTCTCAGTCTTTTGTTCCAGCAGCAATTGCCTCATCAGCACAATGACAAGGCCAGGCCTCCATCCTGGGAGCACTCCTGAGGTGACAAGGACAGTCTGAAGGACAGCATGTGGGCCCCTGGACAAAGGAAATCTGCAAATACACAAATGGTGCCCCAGGGGTGCAGCTCGACTTTTCTGCTCCTGCCTTTCCTGAGTTGTTCTCACCACCTGAATCCTGAAGAAGGGGAAAGGCACTGTGCCAGCAAAGTGCAGTCTGACACTTCACTGCTGACCAAGCAAAAGCCCCTTCATATCATTCAAGCTACCAAACTGTGTAAATAAATAAATAATATGTCCAAATCAGTGCAGCTAGGCTCTCAGCAGGGTCTTGTGGGCTTCCCTGTGTTGTGGGACACCTCACGGGAATTGAACAAGTCGATGACAGCTGGAAGTTCTGCTGGAGGAGAAGTTGGGATTTTTCAAAGATTGGGACACTGCAGTTAAATGCTCCAATTCAAGGCTGCTGCTGAGGGGGTTTGATTCTCTTGAGAGACAAGATGCCATGCAGAGAGATCCAGAGAGACTGGAGCATTGGACTTCCTGGGGGAAAAGTTGCTGCCCACATGGCCCTGGCCCTGGGCCTATGGCAGTGCCCCACAGGCCATGGGTGTCACCCATGGTGAGACACAAGGGGAAGGCTGAGGAAGCAGAGGCCAGAGACTGTGTGAGGGAAATAGCAACAATTTATTTCTCTTTTCTTAAATAAGGGTTTAAAATGGCCTTGCTAGTGCTACTCCTGGGGGGATCTCTTGCAGGGTGGGGGAGAGTCTTTAGGGTCAGGAGCCTTTCTCTTTAGAGACTGCTGGGGCCGCCCAGGTGAGAAGCATGTGCCTTGGGTGAGACCAGAGGGTCTGGTGCTCTGGACAGAGGGACCTGCCTCCTCCTGGGGCTGGTCCTGCTCTGGTGACACTGGCACTGCTGGGGGGTGGCTTTGACCCCTGGCAGGGGTGGCGTCCGTTGTGGCAGCTTCTTCTTCTTCCTCCACAGAGACTTCAGGGCTGCTGGCTAGAGCCCGTGTCCAAGAGCTGGAGAAGCTGGAACTGGGGCTGTTGGGGCCAGGGGAGCTGGAGCTGTTGGGACTGGAGGAGTTGAGGTTGTTTGCATTGTTGGGGTTGTTGGGGATGGAGAAGCTGGAGAACATAGAGAAGGTGGAGAATATGGAACTGGAGCTGCTGGAGCTGCTGCTGGCTGCTGGGCTGTCATCCTCATCTGCGGCAGCTTGGGAGTGCAGCAGCCTCTGGGCCCCCGAGCTGCAGTGTCTCACAATGATGTCGATGATGTCCTGGACCAGTGGCACTGTGTGCTCCTCCAGGACATCCTGCAAGCTCCGGATCAAGTTATCCTGGTCTGGCCCATACACACAGAGAGCATACAGAATGGCACTCTGTGTGCTCCTTGCCATCCACCACTCATCCCTTTGGATGGCCTCCACCCTCTGGCTCAGCCAAGTCCGCACAGGGTCCAGAAGTTCCCGTTGTCGACGGAAAAGTCGTGCCCAGACCTCAGGCAGGACACCACCAACAGCTCGGGATGGTGTCTCTTGAGGAGAAGAGGGATGGGGCAGCACAGGGGGATGAGGGCTGTTCTCATCCTGGACTGTTCTCCCTGCCTGGCTCGTGGCTGCTGGCAGCTGCTCAGGGGCTGTGATGACAATCTCTAGATAGTCACCTGCATCATCAGAAAACCTGACAGTCTCTATTGCTCCTCTGCACAGTGGGCATGATGGATTTGTCTGTGCCCAATGCAGGATGCAGCCCCGGCAGAACTTGTGGCCACAGGGCAGAGCAGAAGCCACATCATCACAAGAGTCCTGGCAGATGGCACAGTTGCCACCCATCTCTGCGGTCATATTTGGCCTCTGCAGCACATGGGGAGAGCTGAGGATCAGGAGCTGCTCTCAGTGCTGGTGTCACAACCTGCAGGAGAAGGGAGGAAGGAGAAGACAGTCTTACTTCCCTAAATCCCTGTCACCTGCTCAAGTCCAACTGGGGTATATTTCCTGTCAGTGCTGCAAGTACACACTGCCCCAGGTAGGCAGGGCTGGGGAAACCCTGCTGGTTGGTCTGGGACTGGCACTGGGACCTGCCAAGAACAGGCACCACTCAGCACCAGACAAACCTGGCTCGATCCTCCATACCTTGCAGTCATGCTCAGTAGGAGCTCAGGCCAGATCCAGACTGGGCCCAGCTCTGCCACGGCTGTATTTAAGCAGTGAGGGGTGAGATGTCACAATCCCACACTTGCTGATGTCACAATCTGCCTCTCGCTGATGTCACCCTCTATCAGCAGGTGACCAGTGCATGTCCCCACCAGTGTATGTTGTGTGGAGAAAGAAGAAAATATTTTGTCATTTTCAACTTCTACATTTCCATGTTGCTCTCCCTTGTCCATCTGCATTATGGTCCATGGCCCTGTGTGTCATCCCTGCTCCTGACACCTTGCCAAGGTTTTCTGTGAGGAGAGGAGTGGTGGGACCTGTCAGCATGGACTGCCTGTGGCTGGATGATGCCTCCTCCTGTCACTGCCTTTTCCTGGGCAGTGCTGGGATTTGGAGATCCTGGGTGCTGGTGGCCAGCCCTGGGTGAGACTCTCCCACCCTGTGGGTTGTGTCCCCGCTTCAAGGAGAAGCTGAAGGGAATGTTTTGCTCCAGCCCCATCCACTCCCACTGGGACTGCCCACAGTTCGAGATCCCTCTCCACTTCCCAAGTCTCTGTGTTTCTGGAAGCCAGTGCCTTTGTGTTCCTCCCCACAGCTTCAGCAAGGAGCTGGATTTGCTGTCCCAGCAAAGTAGAGTGCACAGGCCAGAGGAACTCTGTGACAAGTCAAGAGAGCCCAGGACCCATGGCAATGTGGGCCATGCTGTGCCCTCCTCCCTTCTTGCCTCTGGCTATTGTCACCTCTCAGTCATCAGCCCAAGCAGTTCTTTCTTCACTTGGAACTAATTTCTCCTAGCTTGAGGGTTGGCTGGTGTGAGTCAAGGATGCTGTGTGCAACCACCACGTGGCTCTGCCTCAGGGTGCACAGATCTCTCCTCAAACCTCTGCAAACGGAGGATGTCCATTGCTGTACTTTGGTGCTTAACAACCCACATGGAAAAAGATGGAAGTTTGGTCATCAGGCCTTCTTTGTGTTATTATTGGCAGGGATGTTTTTCCTTGCTTGAGTAAGTGCCTCTTAAAGTATGCATTATATTGCTTTTCACATGGAATTGGACTTTTAAAGATGTAAACATGCAGGCAGCATCTGAAATTTCAGAGTGCCAAGATATTCCCTCTTTTCTGTGGAAACTAAGGCCACAGATACTCCAGGAGATGCATTTCCTGCTTTAAAAGGACTCTTCCCCAAGGAGCTGAGTTCATCTTGAGTTCTGTGCCCCAGAACATCCCCCCATTAACTCACTGCCACGATCGTATTTAATTCCTTTTTCCCTCCTGTCCCAGGTGCCCTGAAATGATGAAATGACAGAAAGGGTGGGGATGGAAGAGACCTTTAGAGATCATCTAGCCCAAGCCCCCTGCCATGGTCAAGGACACTTTCCACTAGACCAGGTTCCTCAGATCCTCATCCAACCTAAACCTTAACACTACCAATGATGGGACATCCACAACATCCATGGACAACCTGTTCCTGGATTTCACTCGGGCAGAGGGGCAGAATTCCCTCCCTTGACCTGTTGGACATCCCTCTTTTAACACAGATACAGAGGAGCTTCAGGACTGCAAGCACACAGTGCCAGCTCATATCCAATGTTTGCTTTCCCAGTATCGCCCAGTCCTTCTTCACAGGGCTGCTCTCAATCCATTCATCAGCCCTAGTGTTTTGTTGTTTCCCATCCAGATTGATTGGTGTGGAAGAAAAGCCTAGTGAATACCATAAAATTCACCTGTTTCTGGATGGACTTTGAAAACAGAGTCTTAGATGTGACCCAGCACCTGTAGGCCAACACCTGCTGGAAGAAACATAAATAAAGAATAATTCATGAGGGGAATGGTTGGAAATTTCATGAAACTATGTCCAAAAAGAGTACTTGTGAAAGTAAGTAGTTCTTGAATGACATGCCTAACAGGACAGCATCCTATCAGATGCTGAGCAGCTGCAGGGGGTCACTGCAGACAGCAGAGAGAAGGAGGTCTGTAAATGCAGGGTGCTTGAAACCACCCCCAGGTGACCTTTGAAAAGTAGTCCCTTCACGTGGCAGAAACTCAAAAGCAGCTGTGACTTACCTTCACCTGTTGGGAGGAGATGGAGGAAGATCAAACAGATCTTTTAGAATTTTCTGCTTTCCAGAAAGCAACCACACTTGTCTGCACTTTGATGCAGACAAACCACAATTTGAAGATTTGGTTGGAGCTCCATTCTAAATGTTTGTGTTTTCTAAGTGCTGTTCCTGAGAATATTGCAACTCTGCTCTGAAGGAGCCTGCAAGAGGGGAACTGGAATAACAGAAGAGAGAAGCTGAGCCCTCACCAGCTATTTCTGCACACTGTTTACTCCTGACCAGCACCTGGAGACTGTAACATAAGCCACTGTGTTGCACAGGGGCTTCCAGGTTCCGATCAGCTGCTTTACAGGACTAGATATGGCAGCCAGCCCTGTACTAAGTGTCTTTGGTGACACTGGACAATTCATCAAACACAGATGCTGGGCACTTGATTGCAGTGAGGATGTAAAGAGACACAAATATAACCATGCCTTGTGCAAAAGGTTATGAAGCAGACTCTGTGTCCAACAGAGGGCAACAAAGGTGAAGAAGGAACTGGACCATCTCTCTTACAAGGAAATTTTGAGGGAGAGGTACAGCCTCTTAGCAGTCTCTCCTAAGAAAGGACTTCCTCCCTGTCTGTCAGTGTCTGCCAGGGGATCTCAGAACATGGATTAGGCTCTACTCCAGGGGGCCGAACAATGGCACCAGAGGCATGGGCAAGAATTGGTGCCCAGGAAATTCCACCTAAACATGAGTAAGAACTTCTTCCCTGTGCGGTGACTGAGCCCTGAAAAGATTGCCCAGAGGGATGGTGGAGTCTCCCTCACTGGAGATATTCCACCCATGTAGACATAATCCTGTGCCACATGCTCTAGGATGACCTTAGAGCAGGGAGGTGGGACCAGATGACTGTCTGTGGTCCTTTCCAACCTGACCCATCCTGTGATTCTGTGAAATCCTAACGCACTTTAAATGGCAAAATTGGAGTGAATGTGTAATGGCACTTCGTACATAAAAAGAGACCCCAGGCACAGGCTTAACTTTGTCTTAGTTTTATGTTCTTCAACTCTACTTTTAGGTGACTGCAAGATTTGTGTAATAAAACAACCCAGATAAGAGGATGTTTTTGTTGCTGAAGGTTAAGCAGGCTTTTGACTCATGGGAAGGGAAGAATTTGTGACCATTTTTGAATTACAAAAGTGAATTATTAGAAGGGCTCAGGAGGGGGATATATCTGGCTCCAATGGTGGCTAAAAGTTTGTGTTTTCTGCCTTGCTCTTTTTCCCCTCCTTTCATTTCACACAGATTTCAGGGAATTGGACTCAGCGATTTCTGTGTCAGCCTTTTTAATGTACCCTCAGGGGCTGAAACCTGACATTTTAATAAAATCTTTGTTCATAGCAATTGTTGTTTGAAGTCAATGTTTGTGAAAAAGTGAAGGTTTCTATATAATTGTAAGAAGAGTCTACAATGTCATATAGTGGTGTAGTAACTCTCTCAATTACAGCTCAGGCAAAGGCTGCCTTCCAGTTTTACATGTTGAACCAAAGCCCCAGGGAGCTGTGTCTAACTCTTTCTGGCCATTCCCTGTGCAATCTTCTTGTCCTCCTGGGGCTACTGCTGAAGTTCTCCCTTGTCCTCACTCAGCCGTGGGAGA
The DNA here is from genome assembly GCF_029582105.1 of Oenanthe melanoleuca. Classification (NCBI taxonomy): domain Eukaryota; kingdom Metazoa; phylum Chordata; class Aves; order Passeriformes; family Muscicapidae; genus Oenanthe; species Oenanthe melanoleuca. The sequence goes on along the minus strand of NC_079362.1, from coordinate 17,826,838 downwards.
GGGGGTCATCCCCCCGCAGGTCAGGACTTGGCACATCTCTGCACACCAGTAACACCTTTCAGAGAGAGCCTTCGAGCTGGCTCTCCTCGTGCTTCTCTCCCCAGATACTGAGGATTGGGTGAGACTTTCCACATGCTGAGAGTGCTCAAACCATGGTGCTCATTATTTCACCTGTGGAGATGACCAAAGGAGAAGGAGGGTCACAGGTAATAAACACAGAGCAGGAGAACAGATCCCTTACATCACCTTGGTAATTTCAGTGAGCACGCACCTACAAGATGTGCAATACAACATTTATTTCACCCAGGGAAGGATGTCTGAATTTCTGACATGATCTGATTAAGGATACTCTGATTAAGACATCTGAACTACTTCTTTTCTGGAGGTTCATGGTTTTAATCAAACTGGTGATTTCTAATTCAGCTGCAAAAGTAATTAATTGTCAAAAATATAAATCTATTATCTTACTTAGGCTGTTGATTTTTGAAATATTAGATCCTATTAATTTTTTTGTGAATTGGACAATGTTTTGCTAAAAGGTTTTGGGAGAAAATAATCCAGAAAGTTGATGACTTCTATTTCTGACTGTGACTGTAATAGTGAGGAGAATTTTATTTTATTATAGTGAGCCTACTCGGCTAAAAAATTACTCTCTATAGTTGGTATTACAACCATACAAGCCTTAATTTCAGGTTCTCAGAAAGCCAGTAAATTTCCTTAGGAACACTGCTGTCATTTGTCTGATCTCTCTCAGACTTTGACAAAAATATTATTGAGATAATCCATGTACAAACAAAAGGGAGGGGAGCAAAACTTCTCAATCTGCTCTCTAGTCTGCTGAGAGCTGTCATGAAGTAGCAGAGAAGAAGATGCAACAACCACATACTGCAAACCAGGCAGCTGAAAGAGACCCATGTGGAAACAGCAAATGATGTCAACCTCTTTCTACCCTGCATACTGTAAGTTTTATTCTCTCCCAAGGCTTCATCTTATTATTGCAACAAAATAAGGCCACTACCATTGATTAAATTCAACCAGGAGCTTAGTGCTGGCTTACACTAAAATCATTTTTATGGAACCAGACTTGTAATAACAAACAACAGCAGAATCTTTTCGCCCAGCTGGTGTTTACTAAAATGCCACATTCAAATTTTTAAAGGCAGAGAGAGGTTGAATGTCTTCACCAACTTGCAATCTGAATTGCACTGAAATGTATGAAGTAAGTATTAAAAAGAAAATTATTTTAAAAAGCTCTTTTCAAAGAATGAAAATAAATCCCTCCCATGACGCTAGATTCCACTCCAGCCAGGAGGAGCCCATGCTTCTTCTGAAGAGAGTATGTGCATAGGAAATAGGCTTGTACTGGCATCCCAAGACATGCCAGATGCTTTTATGAGCAAAAATTTCACAAGTAAGTAATAGCTACTTGGACACATCCCAGGATTAGGTTGCCCAGTTTGAGGTACAGCAGAGCAGCCTGAAGTTTGAACTTGCCCCTTTCTGAGCCAAAACTGAGTCCCTTAGACTTTTTCAGTTTTACCTCTAATTTGTGAGTGGCAGCTTAATGAGTGTTCTTCTGTCACAATGATGTGTCGGAGGCAGGAGAGCAACAAACACCCCGAGGCTCATGCTCAACAGCCAACTTTATTGAGACCTTGTCTCCTTATATAAATCAGAAGGCACATGTGGCCAATCCTCAGTGGTCAAGTTAGTTGCCACCTGGCCAACCAGCCAGTAGCAGCCTGAATGCCCAATGGCTGGGCCTGCTCTTCTGTGGGCCTTACTGGTTGAGTTACATCAGTAAAGTAATTATACAATCAATTTCATTTCAGTTATAATGTAGGAATTTATAACTGTGAGGCCTCCAGGCCAGCTTCTTTAGTTTTACCAGAATTGACTCGTACAGTTTTACCTCTAATTTGTGTGTGGCAGCTTAATGAGTATTCTTTATTTGGTCTCCTGTAGAAATTGATTGTCTGTAGTCTAGATGTCAAAATTAACTTGTATTTCTGGCTCTAGCCTTTGTCCTTCCAGATCTTTCTAACATGTAATTTGCATCTCACCGTGCAATGCACCATATTTGCCTCTAGATTCATGGATAGGGAAATGTGACTAAGATATGGATGGAATTCTTTAATAAAGACCACAGGATTAGGCACCTTGCAGTCTGTTACAGTTCAAAATCTATATGTGAGGGAAGCTTCACTAAATCAATACACTATGGATTATTTAAATGTGAAAATAAATCCATGAGAGCAGTGATCCAGATGAAACTGACATGATCTGTCCTTTTACTTCCAGTTCCTATGTCAGAGATTTAACAAATGATGTTATTTTTCAGAATATCTTTTCAGTCTGTTCTGTTAAAACATGAATTTAAATGTAGTTTTGTCTGGTTTTTCTGCTTGACATCACCTCAATTTCCACGTCTCCTCTTATTTTTGTTCTCCTTGCATGGCTCACATCCCTGCAGCCTTTTCCCTGAGGGATCACCAGTCTTTCCTTTTGCAGACATCCAGAACACATTTTCAGTGTCACTGGGATGGTGCCTGAAGCTGTTTTGAGGAGCAGCACAGGGTGGCTGGAGCATCCTGGTCACCCAGATCATACAGCTGCTGCCAACAAGGCAGCGCTTTCTGTCTTTCTCAGTTTGCAGGGGACTGATCCATGAAAACAGAACAAAAAACAAACAAACAAACAAACAAACTTTGGCCAAGATCTGATCTTGGCTTCAGACACCATCCAGGGGTGGGCAGGCTATCTGTGTGTCCTGCACATTGCTCAGATTAGCACTGGAAGGATGGCGCTTGGAGCATGTGGTGGGACTGCCTGGATTATTTAATTTTTAAAAGCAGAGTTTGAGATATATCAGGGATTTGAATGAGTGCTGTAACATAACCTATTACATAATTAATGCAGCCTTAAAAGACCATTTTCCATCACAAAGGTGTGTTGTGAAATGTGAAAATTTTTTCTACACATTAATTTCCAAACTATTTTAAATTAAATTAAAAACTAATTTTGTATAAATTAAATGGACAGAATCCTTTTAGAGCTTTACCTTTAAGTCGTATTTTCACCTCTTTGCTTTACACAATCCTGCTTCCTTAGGACAGAATTACAAATGTAAAATGGCAGTTCAATTTATCTAGGAAATGTAGATATAAAGCTTCAGAGCTCAGAAATTTAAAATTTATAACTTACTTTAAATGACCAATAGAGTAATAGTGTGATTAGGGTAAAAAGGAGTCTGCTGTGGAATTCATATTACATTCCATAAAGGCCTGGATGACAAACAAGTAAGCAAATTTAAATTCTCAATATCTCATTTGGAGGTAAATATTATATTTAGTTTGCATTTTTCACTTTATGTGAACACTATGAGTGAATGTGATGGCTGGAAACTTAAATGCAGAACAGCTCTGCCAACCCTGACTGCTCTCATCATGATGAGGTGACTGGTAGTGACAGTTTGCCTTTTTCTCCAGACCAAGGCTGTCAGTGTTTCTGTGTTTGTATTAATGAGAAAGGTAGAGTGTAATTTTGTGGCTTAATGGAGGGCAAAACAATGTCTGAATTCAAATGATTTCATTTTTTTCTTTGGTTATATCTTTTCTCTCCTGAGTTTGAAAGCAAAGGAAGCACTTTTTGGAAATGCTCAGAATTCTCTGTGTCCTCAATAGCAGCCAAGTAAGCCCTCAAATCAGTTTCCCTTGAGCTAACTAACCAAAAGTGTGAGGTCTTTTCACTTCTTTTAAACACAGAAACCTCCCTTCAACAAACCAAACAGACCCAAACCTGTTTTCTGAATCCTCTGGAAAATCTGACTTATTCCAGAAAGTATCATTTTGAATGTACAGATTTTCTGCTTATCATTCATTGAGATACTTCTTAAGCCAGACCCATAATGCTCTTTATAATGCTTTAACACAGATGATTGAAATAAAGTCACTTGGAATTTGGTCTCAATTTTCAATGATGTTTTGAATATGAGAATGTCCATTTGGGGGAGGAACAGAATGAATTTGCACAGTTCCATTATGGCTTTATGTTCAACAAACAGGCCCTCTCCTTCTACCTTCTCTGACCCTAAGCATTACAGTAAGACCCTGGCTTTGTAAATGCAGCTCAAATGTAACTGTTTGCTGCTATTTTGCTTAATGATTTTTGCAGAAGCTGAAAATATTCAGTTGCAATTTGCCTTATAGAATTTTTTGTAACTGAGGTTCTGAAAACAACCCACATGAATTTCTGCCATCAACACAAAACATGTAGAAAAGCATTGCAAAGACTCTTCGTCAATATCCATGTTTGGCTTTGCATATAATGTTATTAAATTTATACTTTGGAATAAAATTTACCTAGCTTCCTTTTAGTTCAGTTACAGCAATTGTTTTTCATCAAAATAATTTTTCTGTAGGATTAGACAAGAAAAGTAATCACTTCAGAAAATCCACATATATGTGCAGTATTCTCATGGCTGGTTTCACCTTGAGAAGGTCTGGAACGGCTGCATCTTTATTGAATGAGACAATGAGAAATCTAATCATTCAAGACAAGGAATTCAGCTGAACCATTAAATTACAAAATGACCCTCCAAAAATCAGAGCAAGGTCGTTTAGACCAAATAATGTGCAAATATTATGGTCCAGTGTGTTCTTTGCAAGGCTGTATTATTTATAGTTTAACATCAGCACCTCCAAATTGTGTTGGTTTCACGCGCTTGGGGGGAGGGGTGGATTCACCTCCGAGCAGGCCCCTGAAGCTGGGAAGTGGGAGGGGCTTTCCCGTCTCTGGGAGCTTCCCCTGTGGGCTGCTGACACCAATCAGAGAGCTGATTTGGTGATGGACAGCTCGGGAAACCAATGAAAAGTTATTTCGCTTTCACAAATCACAGTGAATCAGCTTTGTTCGGGCTCTTTTGGTTTCCGGACTCCGGGGGTGGTGGTGGTCCTCGGCCGGGGGCTGCGGCCCGGCTCTGGGCTCGGCCTGGAGTCCGGCCCGGTGCCCCGGCTCTGCAGGGGGCCCAGCTCGGCACCCCGGCTCTGCTGGGGCCCGGCTTGGGACCCCGGCCCCGGCTCTGCTGGGGCCCGGCCCGGCCGCATGGTCCCGCCCCCCCTCCCTGACCGCGTGGCCCCGCGCGGCCGGAGCTCCCCTCTCTACGTGGCATGGCCGAGCAGGGGGGATCGGGGAGCCAGCAAAGGCTCTCCCTTCCCCCTTCCCTCCTCCTTCTGAGAGAAGAGGCCTCCAGTTGCCCATGCTGTTTCTTCACGATCTGGATACAATTGTAACTTCTTCATGCCTGGTTAAGATCCTCGATTTTTCCTAAGCTCTCCTGAATGGGAAGGAATAAAGCCTGGAGACTTCAGAAGTCAGCGCAATGAAGATAAAGTTCCTGGTGGGAAGAGATTGAAAAGATGCGAACTGATAAGTAGCTGAAAACCTTTTTGTGGGCTAAGGGGATGGTGACTTTACTAAAATATACTTGGGGAGGTTTGGATGCTTGAAAAGAAGAACCTTATTTTTGCCTTGGAGAAAATAAGAGCTCTCTGTTCTGGGACTGAAAAGTGAACAGAGACATTTAATAGAGAAAGAGATTACTTTTGTGCCTCGGTGAATGAAACTCTCTCTGTCTTGGGACTGGAATAGAGACAGAGACATTTGATAGTGAAGAAGATAAAGAGAATCTTGTTTTTCAGCAGCCTGCCTTTAAAAGTACTACCCCATGTGTGTAACATAACCCATTGCTCTGAAAGGACTGTGACAGAATGAGAGGAAAAATCATAATCTGCAGTATTTTTTCCCGAGCGGATATGGATTGTGAAGGTAAAAGACGCCCCCTAAGCCAGAACCAAAAAGGGACTTTTCTCTCTTAAGTAAACTGAACTGATTATTTGAATGTATCACTGACTGAAGTACTCTCTGTATGTTTGTTGGTAAGAAATGCTGAATGAAGGGGAGAAGGAAACAATCTAGGGACCTTATTCTGAATATTTTTTTTTGTGTTATTAATAAATTTCTTCTTGTACCTTTCTAAGTTGTAAGCCTGCCTTGTCTCTACTCCTGGGTCCCGTCTCTAAAAGAAATTAAATATATTAAAGCTGGCAAACCCAAGTCACACCGTGACACAAATCCACAGGTTTTCTTGGGAATGTTACAGTAAGGCAAGGAAGTCATGGACAAGGAAGAAGAGAGGGACACTGATCTAAGCAGCTAAAAAAGGATGGCCAGTGTCATCCTTCTGGGGCAATTCTTGAAAGTAACCAATCAATAGGAATGGAGAGTGTGCTTTGGGGTATCTCTGCAGAGAAAGATTTAAGGTTGTTTGTAGAGGGGCAAAGCAGTTAATTTTTTGGTAAAAACTTTCCATGTGATCTTCCACTTCCTTTCACTTAATTTCCAAATTAAATACAAAATTTATCTCCTGTGTCCCTGTGATTCTTACAAACACAAGTGCATCCTCCTTCCAGAAGATAGGAAGAGGATCACACACTGAAATATTCCCTGAGCTTCATGAGCATATGTTCCTTGTCTGTCTCCACTGCACCTCCTTCCATCTTAGAGGTTCATTGGTCCCTCACAGTAAGCTGGTCCAATGAATGACAGAGAACTTTGGGGACAAATACCCCGTTGCTCTCTGCAGAGCTTGATGGGATTGTTGCAGAGATCCTGAGGCCAAATGGCTGAAGAGAGTAGACAGATGGGAATTGCCACGATGACAAGGAGCTGGTGCTTGCTTCAAGGTTTTAAGGAGAAGGCTATGGCAGAGTTGTCTCTCTGGATGGTGGCATCGAGCCAGGGTAATAGTCAATGAAATCCAGATCTCAAGAGGAATGGACCAAAATAGACATGGAAAAAAACCTGTCTTTTAAAAAATTTAGAATATACCTCAAGAACTGTCATCACAACAATTCTCATGTTGTTGTTTCTCACTTACACCAATTTTTACCAAATCTTCTTTCACAGCCTCAGGTGATTAGTGGCTAAGAGCTGACATGCTCTGGAACACATATAATGCTCCGTTTGATATAGCATAAATCCTATATCCAGCATACAGCCTGATTAATTATGTTTGCTAGTTTCTTCCAAAAGCCACTCTGGGTTAAAAGGAGTGCTTGGTTTTCTTTAAAAGTTTCAAGGATGGAAGCCATTTATCTAAGTGGTTTGCAAGCTGCCCATAGTTTGACAGATGATAAGACTCTGGCACTGGCTCTCAGTCAGCTCCTAGCTGGAATGGGCTTTAGTCAGTATTGCAAAGTTTGTCTAAAGGCTGCTATTATAATTCTTTATCAGTCATTTCTTAAACCTCTACAACACAGAGATTTTTGCTTTTATGTTTTCCTTTTTTTCAGCTTTTATCTTTGCAAGCTCCTTCTCACAAAAGGAGATTTTGTCTTCTAGCTATTGTGGGTCTTGCAGAAAACACTTTCATTTGGCATGCCAGGAAACTGGAAAGCATTCCATTGCCTAAAATTCTGTGCTCTTGGAGATTTTGTTCTGGTATTTTCAACTAAGGCCCTGAGTCCTGGTAAGGTGTTGCACTTACAGAACCCGTGTCCCTAAACAGCAAGCCCAAAGCAGAATTAGTAGGAATGGGCACCTGCAACAGAAAACTTCTCTGGGACAGTTAATCCCCCAGATCCAGAATGGAATGCAAAAAAGTAAGAATTGTTCTGTCATTCATTAGCCTGCCTCCAAAAGAGAGAAACAACAGATAGAGATAAACAGAAGATCAAAACAAGCACAAAGGCCTGCTATCCTGTGTTTTTTCCTTTATCCAATGTTTTATAGGACACACATCTTTTCAGTCAGGCATGATGTCTTTTTATTTAAAGAAAAAAATCAGCAGAGTTGTTTTAAAGATTGTGTGAAACCTCCATGTATATAAAAAACATTCAAGAATTGGTCTTTGCTGAGGAAAAGAACCTGAAAATTGATGAAAATAACTTTAAGAAGACGTGTGTTGTTTAAGCCACGATACTGGCTAGTACTCTTGGCCACTGATTTTTAACACAACCACAAGACAATTCCAGCAAGAAGTGAAGCTCCTGAGATTTAAGTAACAAAGAAACTGGAACTTGACTATCACTTGAGGTCATTAGAGGCTGACAGATGGGGAAACACTGCTCCAAGGCACTATGAACTGCTAGGACCAGAGTAGATCCATGCTCCAGAGCAGATCCATGCTGTGAATGAATTCCTCAAAATTAAAAGGAGGTATCCTGAAGTCTGACTCCAGAGACATCCAGGTCAAAAGTCACATGTAGCTCCCATTCATTTCAAGATAAAATAAAATACTTCCTTCCTATATGTGCAGTTCCCTTTATGCACAAGCTGCCTAACCATGACTTTTTTTTCCACCTAGTGTTGTGGTATCCTGTGCCTGTCAGGTGCAACAAAAGTAGGAAACCAGTATCTGCAAATTAAACATTAAAATCAAGGTCTCCAGGACCTAAAAACACACCTGTGCATGACAAAGGAGAGAAAGATTGGAGGAAATGTGCACAAAGACTGAGAGGACGAGAGAAGAGAGATTAAAAAGCTACTCATCCTTTTCCATTATTCCACCTGAATGAACAACTTGCTGTGCAATAATTACAGCATAATATAACAAAATGATCAGCCACAGCATTAGAGATTAAAAGGTTACTTTATTTTAACAATACACTGCTGCTGTGGGGATGGGGCACATTGTCACTCATTATTTCAACTGGATTCTGTCCAGTTGTGCGTAGTGTGCACTGTACTGTGCGAGATAAGTTGAGTGGTCATTGCTATTTTAAATAACTTCTAGTGTCAAAAATAGCAGTAAACTTCTGGTACCATTTTTATTAATCTTTAATTTCAACTTGTCTGTCAGATATTAGCCTCCTGGCCCTGGAGATCATTGAAAAACATCTTTTGATTGGATCAGAACAACTGACTCAACCATCATAAGACTGTTTGCCCTTGACCTCACATTCACTGCAGAGTCTTTGCAGAGCAAAGGCACTGCTGCCTAGCAACTATTGGGTTCTGGTTTAGGTGCTTACAGACTTGAACAATCTATATCAAATTAGCTCACAAAACTGCAAGAACTAAGAAGTTTAATGGAATCCTATTTCTCCATAGGTTTTTTTTGCTTCTTGATTCAGACTTTCCTTTCACAAGCCAAATCATATATGAAGCAAGATTTTCAAATGTGCTTGCATTTAAGGATGCCAGACTCAGCTACCGAGGGATTCCAACATTCATAGATTTATTCAGTCTTCTGGCTCTGTAGGACTGACCTAATGGAGACCTCACAAATGCCTTCTGGAAGTCAGACCTGGAAAGGCGTAGTCACTTCCCAAAGGCGTCGTGGACTGCATTGGCCTTGGATGGGAAATGGGAAATGAAGGAAGAGATGAAGTTTCATTATGTAATCTGAAATGATGACGAAGTTCCCTTAGGGCTGCAGGGTTGAAGTCAGTCCCATCACAGCCTCTTGCTGGGCTGGGAAGAATCCAGAGGCCTAGGGGCCTTCCTCTTTTGGGCACATGGGGTCACCCCAGACAAGCAGCTCCTGCCCTGACTGAGAGCAGAGGGGCCTGCCATTGCTGGCTGCTCCGGCTGCTCCGGCTGCTGCTGGGGCTGGTCCCCCTCTTCAGGGTCAGGCACAGGTGGGCAGTGGCTGGGAACCCCGTGCTGAGTGACCTCCGAGGTACCAGCGTCTTCCTCCACATTGGAGCCACTGGCAGGGGTGCTCTCCTCACAGCTGCTGGAGCCGAAACTGCTGGAGTTGGATCTGCTGGAGCTGGTGCTGTCTTCGTGGCTGTTGTCCTCATCCCCAGCACGGCGAGAACGCAGAAGCCTCTGGGCCTCCTTGCTGCACTGGGCTGCAACAACCTCGACAAGGCCGTGGACCAGCGGTGCTGTGTGCCCGCCAAGGAAGACCAGCAGCCTGCGGGCCAAGGCCTCTGCATCCAGACCACAGATGCAGAGGTAGCGCAGGATGCAGCTCTCCGTGGCCTCAACCAGCCACCACCGGCCCCAGTATATTTGTTCCAGCCTCTGGCGCAGCCAGGGCCGCATGGGCTCCAGGAGGTGCTGGTTTTGCTGGAATAGTCTGGCCCACACCTCGGGCAGGAGGCCACCCATAGGCTCTGGCCCTGCAGCCCCCTGCTCAGCTGGGGACAGTGCTCCCTGAGGAGAAGGCGGAGGGGACACCTCAGAGCCATGCATGCTGCTTTCATCCACGTGATTGGGAGTTCTCCCTGCCTGGCCACGGCCTTCTGGTGGCTCTTCAGAGGTGGCGATGACCAGTTGTACGTAGTCCCATTCACCCTGCTCAGAAAACCTGATGGTCTCTATTGGTGTCCTGCAGAGTGGGCACGAGGGATTCCTGTGTGCCCAGCGCAGGATGCAGCCCAGGCAGAAGCGGTGGCGACAGGGCAGAGCAGAAGCCACATCCTTCTGAGAGTCCTGGCAGATGGGGCAGTTGCCTTCTGTCTCTGTGGCCATTTTTGTCTCAAGCCAGGACTGGCCCACACTCTGCTGACATCCAGATACAAGCAGTGAGGTGTCACAATAAATCACTCGGAGATGTCACAATGTGACATTCAGTGATGTCACCACCCATGACTCAGTTAAATCACAATGAGATGCCCACCCCTGCAGACATACAGCATCAGGAAAAAATGAAAATACCAATTCCTTTTTTCAGTTTCTATATTTGCCTGTTGCTTTGCCACATCCACCAGCATCATATTTCCTTGGCCCTGTGTGTCATCCCACTCCTGATACTTTGCCTAGGAGGTGGTGGGGCCACTCCACAAGTGTAGATATGTCTTTTCTCACTGTACTCCCAAATCCACTCATCTGCAGTGTGCAGGGAGCTGTAAATCAGTGCAGTCAGGCTCCCAGCAAGGTCTTCTCTGCCTCCCTGGCTTGCTGAGTTTTCCCACAGCTCAGGGGAAGTGACCAAATGAGTGACAACTGGAAGCCTGACTTGGGAGGAAGAGAGTGTTTTAAGTAACAGGAGAGTGTCTCTACCTCTCCATTACTATCTTCTTTGATTTATCTTCTCAGGAGAAAGCCCTGGCCACATCACAGTAATCTGAACAACCCCACCCTTCTCAGCCCTAAATACCTAACTTCTCCCAGTGCTGCCAAGCAGGTTCTTTCTGAGGTCAGTATGAGCTGAAAATTCTAAATGAGAGCTCCTACTGCTTTGAAGAATGAGCCTGTTATCTCAGGTTCTGCAGCAGTGGTGTGGTCAGTCTGAACATTGCCTCTACTCCTTCTCTGGACCAGCCCCACACAGTGCCAAGGGCAGCACTGAAAATGTCACCTGACCTGTTCTGGATCATTCTCATTCCTAAGGGCAGGAACTTTTAAGAATCCATAGAGGTTCTGACTGTTTAGGGGAGGAAAAAACCAAAAACCTCAACCACTTGTCTCCTCTCTGCAAATCACTGGAGATGAGGATCTCAACTGCCAGACCCTGGGTTGTCCTGTCCAGCTACCTGCTGTTTACAAGCAGGATGGGATGCATTTGTCTGGGAAAATTTGCATTTCCAGCAAGATATTATTTACTGAGCCCTGTAACTGTTGGTTCTTCTACTTGTGTCTGTCAGATTTACATCTACATCAGGTGAGGGTACTCCTTTTCAGCTTTTCTTTCCTATGTGATTTTTTACAAATTTGAAAGTTCAGTTTGTAGAGAATTTTGAATCATAGAATCAAGCTAGAATACAATCAGATTGTCAAAGATCGCTAAGATCATCAAGTCCAGCAGTGCCAAATCATCAAGTCCATCACCAAAACATATTCCCAAGTGCCACACTTAGGCATCTTTAAATCCTTCATTTATGATGGTGACTCTATCACTGCCCTGGGTAATTTTTGACAGGGTGAAGATATTTTCCTGCTTTTTGCTCTGGTGTTGGGAGGACATAATAGCACTGAGTGTCAAGGAAGTTTCTTGATTGGGAAAGGAATTAAAATACCATTTCCATTTCAGGATACAATCATAATCCTTCAAAATCACTGGAAAAGGATGTGACATCTCCCAGTCAGAACACTGCAGCAGAGTTGCTGTTACATACTGTTATTTTCAAGACATGCAACAGAACCCATGACAATATGTCTGAAGCACCATGTTGAAATGAAGTTTTCCATTCCAGAATTTGTTTCTGGAGAATACCTTCCTGCAGGTTATGATACTCATGTGTAAGAGCAATTGAAACCCAAAATCTGCCCTTAGTTATACTGTGAAACTTTAAGAGGTGAAGGTTAAGCCCATGGGCAGCCAAGAACCCTACACTCACTGCAGTCAGCAGGAGAGGGAAACAGTTGTGAGTCTCCTGGGAGTGCTGAACCCTTTCTGGCAAAATTTTAATAAATTTCACTACAAGTAGTGGTACTTCAGGGATATGTGGGGATAAACCTACTTTTTTCCTCCTTTTGGGGTTCTTTGGATTATATACTTAATTGTGCTCTTTTGGGGATGCGAACGATTTGCCTAAAGTGCACATGAGTGCAGAAGGATGTGAGGAATTTTTTCTCTCAATCCCATTATATGTGCTCATGTTCACTGATCTGAAAAAAAATGAAACTTTCATCCTTTATTGGCATGTATCACTTAAGTTTTGATGTTTTGTGGTGTTGATTGTAAACATGCTGCTGCTTTTGTGGGAGGTCAGGGGAAATTAGATGCTTGTTGAAGTGCCTAGCACTGTTACCGGTCTTGGAGCAGCATGGCACTGAATTATTTCACTAAGTGATTACTGGTAGTGTCTGCAATTCATATGTGCTGACAGCAGGCAAGCCTAAGAAAATAAAGTGGGAACAGATGCAGAAATCTCCTCCTGTGGTGGTGAGATGGAGATGCTTGGCCTGGTTACAGGGGATAAGTAGATTTTACTTTCTCAGAAAGCCTCCACCTTGCATGAGATCCCTCTTCTCATTAAAAGATTAATGTTCATCTGTAAGCAAAAACCACATCTGCTCTTTGCTCTGTTGTTTAAAGGAAAAGGTATGAAAAGAAAACACATGATAGTTAAAATCCTTTCCAGCTCTTGTTATTATATGTCCTACACATCCCTATGCAATGACTTCTACAGTAGATACTGGGAGAGTGTCAACTCCTGGTGGCACATCTGCTCTTTTTCCCACCAGAGGTGACAGCAAAAGTGCCCTTATTTTTTTCCCCCCATCATTAGATCTGAACTGACCACAGAATGCAGAAAGAAATTAAATCAAAATTCAGAATAGTCTGCTTGAGAATATAGTCTAGTTCTTCATTGAGTTGGAATATTTACCACATCTGTGGTTTTAGACAGAGGAGTTTTGATTCCTACATAAAAAAAAAAAAATAATAATAAAGCATTGTCTAGCCCAGAGTCACAGTCTGACAGCAGAGAGCATCAACAAAATGCTTCTGGAAAGATATAAAAAAAACTTGTAATAGAAAACTGTTGCTTGACTTAGGGTTGAGCCTTGCTCTGGGTCACACCAGATCTTCCTGTGGGGTGCCCTGACCCTTCCTCTGACTTTGATAATATCTGGTAGAATACATTTTCAGCTGGTGATGATGATATATTGACAAAGTCCTCTGAACAGTTCTGAGTGGTTTCCATGCTGGATTTCTAGAGGGGAGCTGGTTTGCATCCTTTCTGATCACAGCAGCTAATGGTTGGTCCAGCAGTCCTCTGGAGGAACTATGACTGTTTCTGCAGCCATCTGCAGAAAGTAAATGATCATGGCAGCAAGCTACTAATGCTTGGTAGCCTGAAAAAATACATGGGTGTGCAAAAAAGTGGTGTGGTAATACCCAGCTGTAACCAGAATTTTGATAGTTAAGTTAGTGGTTGGTTTGGGATTGTGATGACTTTCTTCTACGAAAATAAACCACTTCTGTTGCTGTTAAGTAAAACTGCTGAAGACATATGAGCCAGGGACATAAAGCAAGATTAAAGATTGTGTGATAAAAGACTCTCAAGAACTGCAGTAGCTGATTACAGCAAAAAGATGCTTTTGAAGTCTACATGAGTATAATTTCTGCATGATCAGATTCTGTAACTGGTCACATAAACTGCTCAAATTGCTCTTTTTCCCTCTGGAAGCTGGATCTTTTAGAGGCACTTATGGTGCAACTTTCTTCATGTTCTATGTAACGCCACAACAGTCTTATTTGGAGTTGAAATCAATGCAAGTTAAAATCTTCAATTTGTTTTCAGTTCTTAAATAAAAAAAAAGGTCTTTCTAGTCTTTCTAGCTAATTATTTAGGAACAACAAACAAATTAATGTACATCAGGATGTATTTTTTTGCACACTGAAGACAAATGCTCCTAGAATGTCTGTTTAAGTCTTAACATAATTTGCTAAGCTGGTTTTTTTGGGTTTTTTTTTGTTTGCAAGTCAAACATATGACTTCCTTCTGGTGGTCCTGGGGAGATATTACCTTGAACTAGTACGATATTGCCTTGAACTGTAGCACGACCTGTGCTTGTTCTAATTTCTCTACTTTAATGACTTCTTAGAGGACTCATTCACATTGTTAGTGTATTTGGCATATACCCGATCAAGACATAAATAAATATAGTTTTCCCTGACACTGAACTTTACAATGCGGTTGATATTCCTCCAAGCTGATGAAAGAGTTTAATGCCTTTGGCTGACATTTATTCATACAAATGCACTGATTTGCCTTGTAAAGAAGAAAGGATATTCAAGCCATCTCATAGGCTCGATGGCAATGCCAGTCAGACTGGGATGCTTTGGAAAACGTGTCTATCACTTGATGTGACTCATTATGCTCTGAGGAGACATTCGAGCATCTGTTCTGCAATGTAACCATAATTCGGGTCTACTGGCAACTCAACAAGAATATCAAAATAGCACTGAAGCCAGAGGAATTAAACGTGTGCTTTATTTTATGCTGTGTACAGTGATTCCATTGAGTTAATTTAGCCTCTCAGTGCATTAATCTGTGGAAGTCTGGTGTTTGTTTTCAGGATTTAAGGACTACTTGTGTGTCAGCTGTTGAGGTGTGGGAGGCAGAATCCCTCCTCTTTGGAGTTCTGACCTATGGAAAGGGTTCTCCACCACATCTCCAAGTCAAACACTGGTACTCCTGGATGACAATGCTGCACAAAAAGCTGTTTGCCAAACTGTTTAGGACATGAATATCCTGTTGTTGAATGAAGGACCCTCTGTGGGGGAAGTCTCTACAAATGCACAGCACAGCCATAAGCTACTGATTTTCTATTTGGTAGAGGCTCTCCCATGGCATGCTGGAGCCTCAGCTGCTGCATTTGCTGAGGATGGAGAAGAATAATGCTTGGATCCAAGGTTACAGAATTAGTTTCTCTAAATACAATTCCTGATCTCTCTGCTGTCTGAGATTCAGCAAATAAAACACTCAGCAAATAAAAAAATATTCTCTCTAAGTTAAATATTCAGAATATTCATTTTATTTTAACAAAAAATAAAGCATATTTGTTGGGATGAAGGCTCAAAATTCCTGCCAGTATACGGGAACATCAGTGGGGTTCAGTGACCAAAAGAGCAGTGCTGAGATACCCTCATTGCTGAGATACCCTCATTGTCAGGAGCTCTCATTCCCTCATTGTCAGGAGCAGAAAATGGTCACAGAGGGGCCAGTTTTGTCCTATCACCTTTATGTACTACACATACGGGTAAGAATATCAGGAATCAGTTTATAAAACCATAAAAAATTTAAACAAGCAAAATAGAATGTCACTGGCAAGTACTATTAACTGCAAACAACAAACAAACAAAACCTGATGCAATTTAAGTGGCTTGAGGTTGGTTTTGTATGACATGCCTTCAGTAGGTGGTTCTTTGGTGGGAAGGTATTGATTTCCCTGGAGGAAGGACCAGGATATGTCTCTGGTGATTTTCTCCCTCTGTCCCAGCACAGCCATGGTTGTGATCTTGGGATATTGAGGGTATGAGGATTTTGTATTCTATCATGACTAACACATGTGACCTTCAACAAATCGATAGTAGTCTTGGGCACCACCCATCCAGGGATAAACTATCTGTATCTCATTAACACTCTTAGCATAAATGTGTTAATTACAGGAGATGCTAGATACATGAGAGAAATATTTGACACATGCAAACCACTCCTTTATAGGACTGAATTCCTCCTTCCATAGCTTGGCTTTATGCCAGTTATGATCATAAAAGAAACACCTGTTTTTATGACCTATTCACTTTGACAATAATGCACAACAGACAATAATACACAAATTAAAACAGGACCTCTTGGGCTTCAGCTTTCCTGTAACATGCTACAGTCTCTCATTTATGTCTTCATTAAATAAGAGTGTAGCAGGTAAGTGAGCCAGAAATGCCACAAGATGTCATAGTGTCTTGCCCTAAACCAGGACAAACATGCAATTAAATAGTTCCTCTTCTTCCTTGCATCCTGGCAGAAGACATGTGAATTTAAAGCAGAAGTGATTTTTCAAGGTTTCTAATTTGATATATGCCTTGCAGTAAAATTTTTGTGATGAAAACCACGGGATGATGTGATGTAAGGTGAAGTAACACTGAGGTGGATGCTTAAACAGGTCTGTCCAGACAGGAATAATTTCAGTCTAAACATTTACATGGTGCTTTGTGCTGTCTCTCTCTACTCAGACTCCAGCTTTCCTTCAGTCACAAATTACAAAAATTACCAGTGAAGGCTATTTCATGGAATTATGTGACACTTTAGTCACAGGTCTCTTGATCCCAAATTAACCAAGGGTCAGATGATTCTGGCAAATTTTGAGTGTCATGTATATGTTGTTGTGCCTTGAGCTGATTTTGGACAGTTGTATCCCAAAATCACAAATTTTCTGTTTATAGAAAATATTATTATTGGCAATTCATTGCAGCATATCACTCCTGCCTTTTTTCCAAGGCCCCTTTGCTGAGATGAAGCCACAAATGGTAAGATATAAATAATTATTTCTTCTTGCTTCTTCCATTAAAAGAGACGTAAAACTCACAAAACAAATACTGGCAAAATAATTGCTCATGAAAAAATACAGTGCTGATGCAGGAATGTGTTGGTAAATCAATCTTTTTTGTCCCCAAACCAGTGCTTTGAGAGAAAAAAGAAGAAATCATTGAAGTGTTTTTTGATGTTAGAAGAAGCACATTGAAAGAAAAATGTTCATTATATATTATAAGGGCTGTGAGAGTATGACTCATAGACAATACTCAAAATCAGTAGCCTGTCTGACTTGCTTGAAAAGTTCTTTTTCAGGATCTCTTTTCAAGAAGCAGGGTATAAATCTTAGGTGAGAAGTCAAGGAAAAGGATAATTTTTTCAGCCCATTCTTTGTCCTGACACCCCACAAACAGTGCAGAAGCTTTGTAGAGCTCATCAAATACTGAGGCTCTAGCTGCATACTCCTCCCTTTCCGTATGGTTCAACTCTGTCACACACTTCTCAGTTTTCCATGGATAAAAGGATTTAGGGGGAATCTTTTCTTTTAATGTCACTCAGGTCATGATTAAGAAACCTCTTTTCTCTCTCAGTATTTAAAACACTAACCAGCTTGTCAGTCATGTTTTTGAGCCTCAATGTCTAGGCTTAGTTCTTAAAAAGAGAGTTTTGTTCAGCATACCTTTGCTTTATGCCTTGTTTTCCCATGCTGAATTCCTGATGAATTATGAATGCTCAGGGAGCAGAGAAGATAATTACAGGGAGTTTGGTGTAGCTTGGCAAGCCATGTTTCAGGCCACTATTTCAGTGACTGGGAATCTCAGAGCTACACTTAGTTTTACCTGGTGAATTTTTCTAGCAGAGATATTTTTCTGTGATGCCAAAGTGCTGCTTGAAGAGAAAAGCCCTTTTCTATCCACCCATACATCAGGATCAAGAAAATAAATATGCTGTCATCACATAAGGGAACTGGTCTGGGTTTGTAACTCCTGATACCCCCAGTAAGTTTGGCTGGTAACTGGGATTTTAGATACTTAAGTGCAATACCAAGTTATGACTGCAGTTATGAGGAATTCAAATTATTCAAGATCTCCCCAGGGTGACAATTAACCAGAATGACATTAGCAATGGACTGTGCAAATCTGGGTAATGGAAATTAGATGATAAAAAGCAGAAGAATTAGCAGAGTGGTGGTGCTCTCAAAGGTTTGATTGCCAGGTTTTATTTTTTCTGATTAGAAATACCATGTGTAGATTTTGGAGGAATCGAGACCAGCAGGGTTGAGTGCTGTTCACACAAAAATCTATGCAAAAAGATTGCAATTTGTAAGGACTTGGGAGAATGATCTCACTCAATGGTGGTGCGCAAAGTAGTGGGTTCTGTGAGCAGCTAACAAGCCTCACACAGGTTTGTATGTGCATCATAACTTGCCACACATAATTTAATTGTTCATGCTTTTGTCCTCAATGACATCCTTAATAACCTAAAACTTTGGATACCTTAATGTATGTCCCAGATCTGCTGGTGGAATATTAGCATATTCTGAATAAAAGACATGAAATGGCCTGCAGGTAAAAACAAGGGCCTTCTTGCTCCTGAACAAAACACTTGTGGCTTTTATGTTGTCTTTTTCATTTCATAATACACCTGACCATTTCCAATCGCATCAAAATATAGGAATGATACCTGCTTCTCTTTTTTCCCTTTCTAGTTAATCAAATCTTCACCAATAATATGCTAACTGTAGAATTCCAGAGTTAGAATATGTTTTAGTATGTTCTAGTCTTTGACAAGTGCCTGCTTTTTCAAGAAGTGTAAGAGGAATTCAAAGAATCTCCTTGGACTATGCTGAAAAAAATGTCAAAATCCCAAAATGCCATAGGTAGAACATAACTGTAATTTCAATGGTAGGTAACTAAAATATTTAAAGAGTTCTGTGTTTAAGTGAAATTTGGAAGTCATTTTCTGTTAAAGAACTTCAAGTAAGAGATGAGAAGAAACTTTTCTATATTTTGAAAGCTAAACATACTCACTACAAAAGAATATTCAGTAAGAAAGCTTGACTGCATAAAAATTAAAATAAACTGTTCCCTCACTGCCATAAAAATAATAGTTTCTGCTCCTCTAGAAGGGCTACAAAATCTTCTTAAACTTTCTGCATTAAGTCTGAAAATTTAAACCAGAAAATTATCAGAAACTACTGCCTCCTTCTGAGTAGTTTGCTGATCTATAATTGGAGCAGTAATTGGAAAAGAGGCTGTAGAAACTTATGCTGTTCTAATTAAATGCAAAGTTTACATATTTCAAGGCATTAAGCCCTAAATGAAATCTTTCTGACAGAGAAACAAATAGTAATGAACTTGGAGATTATCCCCCTCAGTCTATTGTGAGTTCCACTTAGAAAATAAATGAGAAATGTTTAGAGTAAAGCACTTCAATAGGGCAAATCTGGAAGCTTTTGGATAATTCATGCTTGTGTATAAGCATACATGCTTTAATTTCTTTGTTTCCTTGTTTTTCAGAGTTTCTCAGATCTCAAGGGGAGCTTGAGTGCTTTTTAAATATTGATGGGTCAGTTTTAATCCTGTTGTTGAACACAGTGTGGAGCTGGTCTCAGAGTGCAGCCAGTGGAGATCACAGCACCCAACAGGTTTGTCCTTGCCCCAAGGCGACCAAAGCCACTCCCACAGGTTGGTGCAGGTTGATACAAATGGATCCCTAAATGTCCAAAGAAGTGCAACATTTTCCATGTCTCTGTAACCCTTATCATTGTAGGAGTCACAGAATTTTGCAGCTTGAGGGTTTATAACTTTCTGGCTCCTGAAGCTGTACACTTCCAAAATCTGCTTCTTAAACAATTGATGTTTCTGCATCTACAACTGCCAGAGGGAAGGAAAGCTTTTGAACAGCAGAAAAACACAGAATTGTATGTACTGCCTGGTATTTGACTGGAAATCCTAAATTTGGTAGGAGCAAATTGAAATAGTGACTCGAGGCTGCTGGTTTTTCATGGGATTAGGTTGCCTGTAACACCTGTAACCACAGGAGACTGGTTTCATCAGTGCAGGCTTCATAATTTATGTGAGCAAAATACAAATTAATTCTACATTCTACATTTCCCTTATATTGTACACTCTGAGAGTAAAGCAAAAAAAGTGCACTTAAGCATGATTATTGAAAGACCATGAGATTAAATTTATTAAATTTATTTATTTTTATTTGATGAAACTGAACCCACTTTGGGAATATGAATGCCAGGGAGCTCGGCCATTGTGAAAAGCCAGTTACAGCATTTATTGTTCAATTCAAATTGTTAGGCACTACACTGCCAAACTAAATGGTAGAATGTGCAGTGCAGTTGGATCTGTGCTGCAGCATTACTGTTGCTTTATTTTTAATAAAGAGCCTCTTAGAGGTATCAGTGACAAGTGATGAAGGGGGAAGTGTTCCTTCAGCTGGCTCTTCCCTGGAGCCTCAGCCATTGATACCTCTGCTGCAGATCCCTGTCCTGAACGGGGATTGCAGCCTTTTAAAGTCTTTATAAAGATACAAGGCCACCCAAACAGGCAGGTGTTCCAGGATCTCTGTTCTGCAGAGGAGTTTCAGAGCTGCCTCTCCCCACCCTACCAGAAAAGAGGGTCTGCTGAAAAGAGGGGTCAGTGCTCATAAAACTCTGCTATTGCTGGTCAGTGACCAGAAGAAAGAGCAAGGTGTTACAGCTTTGCCTTTGCCTTTTTCCAATACCTATTTACAAGTTTTTCCTCCAAATGCTAAGCACTCCAAAGTGTATGGGAGTGTTCACTTTGCCTGTCAGGACAGGAGCCAAGCAGAAAGCTGAAGAGGAAATGTCTGGAGCTTACCCCTTCTGTTAGAAAGTGGATGTTTATTTTGGGATAGGTTGAACAAGTGCCTGGATAGGTTTATATTAGCACATGAACCTACCTACCTGCATTTCCATGGATAAAAGAGAGGGAATAAAAGCCCTCCATTGAATTTGTACCACTCTGCCAGAAAGACCTGCCTTTACTTTGTACCTTGGGAATTCGGCAGAAGTCTGAGGATAATGTGTTTTGCTGTAGGTCTCTAAGATATTCTGATTTATAAGACATGGGTTAGCTGTGCTTACTGTGTTTGCAGGCCTGGAGAGTTCTTGAATGTTGTTAAAGGAGATCTGCAGTGACACTGAGTTAAAGATCTCATGTACAACATCTGCCAGGCTGGAAAGACAAATAAATATATGCAAGATACAGAGATAACTAGGAAAATGTGCAGAAGGGCATGATTGGCTTTTTTCATGCACCTTCAGATTACCATAAAAGAAGGCAAACCCTTACTATTATAATGGCAGTTTCTGGAGTCCTGGAACAGGGTGAGAATTTGGAGTTAGCTTGCAGAGGTAATCTTTGTGCACCTGTGCACAGAATTGTTGGGGTGGACATTGGCAGATAAGGGGACTGAAAAAAAGGTGGTGACTATGACTTGCTAAAGATCATGGGGAAAGTCAGTAGCAGAACTCTTCCCACCCCAACATGAGATTTTTCCACTTTGCTGGAGGGTCCTAAGGCTACTTTGTCCCAGCAACATTCCCATTACTTTACTAGACAAATGACCTCGTGTTGAGAGAGTGGAAAAAAGCAAGTTCCTGTCAATTAGAAGATCACTGATGAGGGACACAGTTATTACCGCCAGTTAAAGCAACATCATGCAGGAAACATTTTTCAGTGGCCCATCTGCAGCAACAAGAACCTCAGCAGAAGGTTCTCATACCTGCAATTGATGAGTAACTGTCATTGTCTGATACATGGTGAATTATTAACCCTTGAACATTCTGCTGCAGCATGAGATAAAAGCTGGGGTGTGCACAGGTGGGACCCACATTGTGTCTGACGTGTCTCCTGCAGCTGTTCAGCCCAGACTGGCCTCCTTCACTTCACACACAGAGGTCATGTCACCTGATGTTTTAATCACCCTTAATCTCCTTGATTAATGACAACTGAGTGTGCTCTGTGGCAAGGGGAAACAGCCAAGAGGTTGGTTGCAAGTCTGTTTCTAACTTACCAGGAGTCAATCTTATTGAGTATTAAGGAAGCAAAAGGAATGGTGAAAGTAAAAGAAGAAAATGGTAAAACTGGACCAGGAAGAGGTAATATTTTGAGACCTCATTCTCTTGTCTCAAGTGCAATCAACAGTTCCCAGCTGGGGCTTTGGAACTGGAATTTAATTTGTGTTGTCAGAGCAGAGTTGTTGCAGATAGCAGAAATTATTCTTTAACAAGTCTGACTTTATTTCCCCTCATTTTTTAGACCCTGCTTTCACTGGCAGGAACATAGCAGAGGCCATAGTAATGCTCATGATGCCCCAATAGTTTTTCATTACCATCCAGGTATGAACCTGAGCCCACAGCTTAAGCAGGGTCTGGAGCAAGTGGCTGGCACTGGGCCACCTCTTTGGGCCAAGTCCACAGAGAAAGTCATACTGCTGATTTAGATCTGGGGGAAAAGAAATATTCTAACGGTCACTTGGATTTTTCATTCCTGCAAATCATTAGGGTTTGGAAGGGCTTCCCTCCAGCAAAACAGAATAATTTATTGATCTGCAGGCTTTAAAAAAAATTATTTATTTATTTTTCCTCTTCAGAAAGGTAGTGATTTCTTGGGTTTGGCTATTGTATGCTGGTGCATGATGAATAGGAACATGACTATTTTTGACAGTAACTAAGCACTACGAACTGAAATGTACCTTTTCTCTCTCTGTCACTGCTATATCCAGTCCAGCAGGATGAAACAACAGCAGCAGGTGTTAGGAAGCCCATTATCAATTTCTCTAATGCTTCATGGTGCAATCACTCATCTGTCTCCTCATCAGCCAGATATTAATGTGACATCTGTTCTACCTAATTCCCACCCCTATCCATATTCCCTGCATGTGAACAATGCATCCTGCTTACAGTGTCAGTTTCACAGAGAATGTGCCATTTCTGTCAGCATAATGGCGTTATTTATTAGAAGAAAAAACTTTAAAGGTTAAGGATGACACCCTTACAGACTTCCAGCAGTATTTCAAATGTATGAAGCCATTTTAATAGAATAATCAAAACACAGAATCCCAGAATAGTGTGGGTTGGAAGGGACCTTAAAGATCATCTTGTTCCACCCCATGCCATAGGCAGGGACACCTTGCACTATCCCAGGTTGCTCCAAACCCCATCCAACCTGGCCCTGGACACTTCCACAGATGGGGCAGCCACAGCTTCTCTGGGCAACCTGCTTATCCAAATGTGTTTTTCTAAATGCATTTATCATCTCCCCCATGTATCTATCTAAATAATTGCCACGAATATTCAATGAGATCCCTGACTGCAGCTCTAGTGGTGAGCTCTGATGAGTCTCTAAATCAGCATCAAGCAGACGGAATTACAGTTATGTCTTACGAACACATTAGTTTGCAATATCTGATTAGAGCAAAACCATTATGCATGGTCACTAGGAGCCCAGCCATTCCACTTCAGTTGATTTTTCTCATTATATCTTATAACTAATATGATAGGTGCTGGTAGAATACTTCATCACCAGCCTTTCCAGAGGAAGTTATGTCTGGACCGAAAAAGTGTCACATAAATTCAAGCACTATCCTCTTTGCATAAATATGCAAGGACTCTTGACCCTGGTCAGCATTATTCCAGAGCAAAAAAGAGAGATGTTTTTCCAACCTTCATGTTTTATCTTCTTATTTTACTGCTTTCTTATCCCACAGAAGATAACTGAGGGGAGCACATCAAATGTGTTTTCTGGTAAAGTGTGATTTTTTTTACAAAAACATGTTTTGTCTGGGTTGCAGCACACTGAAAACCTTCTGTACAGGGAGTTACAGAATCCAGCATAGGACAGGCCTTTCACCACAGTTTTCTCTCAGTGTTGTTTGTTTTAGAATAACTAAGCTCTGCCTAGACCAATATCAAAACTGAAACAATTTTTTTTAAAAAGAGCACTGTAAGGTTTTATTATTTTTCTTTCATAAGTTTGCACGGTATATATAAAATGATAGGATGATATGCTAAATATATACATTGTTTCAATCTATCATTAAAAGATTCTTATGCAATACTTAAAAACTACTGAAGCTGTGATTACTTTCCCCCATTTTAAAACTGTCATTTTAGGTGATGCATTCCTGCAGAGTAGGCCTTTTAATTTCAAGTTATCTACATTTTAAATAGAAACTGTTCCATCAAACTGAATTAAAGACCCTATTAAAGAGATCTGTCTCTCCAGAAGAATGCATAGAAAAGAAAAAATGGGTAAACTATTTGAAAGCTTCCTTATTCAAAAACTGCTGTGCTTTATTTGAAAATAAGTTTATTTACAAATACTTATTTACAAGTCTGGTGGATTTTCAGCTAGATCAAAGATATTAAGCAGTATGTCGCTTGCCACATTGTAAGACTTTGTCCCTTATAATATAGGATGTAGGAAATGGTTGTCTCCTTGAGGCCATGGGTATGTAATCAATTAAATTCTCCTTCATTTTCTTCAGTGAGACAAAGGTTTCCACTGTGGTTATTTATCTATTTACAGCACTTTTCCTCCAGGCAATAATCAGTAATCAGAAGTTCATTAAAGGTTTAATGGCTGTTTAAGGACAAGCAAGAGGCTTAATTAATTTATTCTGATTTAAATATTGAATAATGGAGTGATTTATAAAATAATCCCAGAGGTTTACCAGCTGATAGATCTTCAAGTAGTATCCTCATTTCTGCTTCTAGCTGCAGTTTCAGAAATATCTTGTACCTAAAATAACCTTAAATCAGAAATGGGCTGACCCAAATAGAAATCGGTAGAAAGAAATTTATATCATCTGTTCTTTTACAGGGGACAGAGCAGCTCTGGGGTATGAAGACTTTTTTGTACTTTTTGTTGCTGTTAGAAACACATTTAACACATGCACTTCAGCAGGGAAAATTATTTAAGGTGAGTCTTGTCATGGTTGTGTGTAAATGACTTGTAGAATGGTTTATATTCATGAAATGACATAATTAGGCAAAGTTCTGCACACCAGACATGGTCTCCTTGGTCTCCCCTTGGAAGAAGTAATGAGAGAAAATGAATGATGGAGCAGCAAGAGCTGAGGCCCCCAGCTCTGCAAATCTTTCAAGCTAGGCAGCTCTGCACTGGCTCAGTGCTTAAATATGAATTAGTGTTTGCAATAGTGCCCTGGATATACTGTTTGCATTCTTCATGACCTCCATTCACTGTGTTACTTCACATTTTCATTTAAAAAAACCCAAACAAACTGAGAAGGGCTTCATCCCTCATGACTGAAACTACATAATTGCCCTCATGTGAGTCAGTCACTGAGCCTTGCTGGATCACGGCCTTTCCTTGCCATTGGTTACTTCAGCTGCAGGCTCTGCATTCCTTCAAGGGCTTGTCTTTCTGAGCCCACATTTATTGATGGCCCTTGTTTGCACAGTGAGGTGGTTTTAACTCAGACAGACATGTGAAGAGCAGAAGACAAAAGCTTCCACAAACTGATTTCCTGCATTCATTAGACTGTGCTTCAGCACCTCAAAAATGACCGTAGTAGAAGAGGATGCCCAAGCAGAAACTGAAGGATGGGAAAGGGAGGGATTTAATGACTCTCTGAGCTACATGTAGGTAGGCTTAAGTGAATTAGAAGTTCTCAGCCACTGATTTGCAGGAAGCTGGAGGCTTCTGAAGGAATGTTGTATTCTTGCATTTTAAAGGCTGATGATGTCTCCTTGTCCAATCTTGTAACATGGTACAGAGCAGGAACACACTTGAGGTTCCTTCCTAGACCCTCTTTATCTTGCAGAAGCATAGGAACAACTGTATTTCAACCTGGGTGACAACCAGCCAGAGCTTCATTAGGAATTATTTAGGTGAAAAAAACATGGCACTTATAGTGAACTTTGAACTGGCCTGCTGAGCCAGCATCATCACCCCAGCACTTTGGAATGGGAAGGTCAGAAACCATTCATCTGGAGGCCTTAGCTGAGTGAGCAAGGGCAAAGAATTTAAAGGAAGATGGGGAACAATTTCAGAGAGTCTGTGGCTGCACGAAAAGTAGGGATTGTTTAATTGACAAAAAAAAAGAAAAAAAAAAAAAAAAAAAAAGCCTAGTAGAGTCAGGAAAGCATTCAAATGTTTAGAAGGCTGCTAAAAATGGGGATGAAGTTGATTGTCCTTTGTTCCTCATGGGTATGACAGGAAGCAGTCAGTTCAGCATAGCAAGGGAAGTTTGAGGTAGTGAGACTGGAACAAGGGGGCTGTTATGGAGCAGACTGGAGACTGAACACAATCTGTGAGTGCCAGGGATCAAAGGCAAAGATCAGGCAAACATCAATGCTTTTTCCTTACCTATGGCACTGAGCAGTCTCCCTGTGCTGTGTTTTCAGCTCACCCAGTACTTACATAGGCATTACTGCCTTCTGAAATGCAAAATAAAAAATGGTTAAACAGGTGAATCTGCTGGCTCTGGCTTTGTGTGTTTATGTTCTGCCCTTACTTTGTGCCTGTGGTCACTCAGAGATAGCCTGAGGAAGGAACTGAGCCCAGGCTCAGAGCTGCTGGCTGCCAGCTCTGCTCTATATACCCACACCTGTTTGGAGGGGTCTGTGGGTTCCCAGGAGAAAGGAACAAAGACACCATAATTCCTTTAAAAGAGGTAAGTGGAAAGAGCCATCACAGGGCTCTTATTGACCAAGCCCACAGACACTGGGAGATGTGCTGCCCTACTCCTTGGGGAACAGGGAGACAAAAGGGTCTTGGAAGGGTGTTAGAAGAGTCAAGTACAGAGCAGGGTGGTAACTTACAGTTTATGTTCTGAGGTTCTCATTTCTCATTCTGATAAGCTCTGTGGTAATGAGAATACGAGGAGGTAAAACACAATTGCTGCTATGAAAAGGCAAAACTTTATGGACTTAGAATGAATGGCAGAATTTTTATGTCTGCACTTCAGTTTTATAGCTGAAACATTGCCATCCTTGGAAGACATGGCAATTTGTCATTCTGTTGTCTATATCAGACTCCGCTGCAGCATTTTCCTTTCCTGTGCAGTTAACCAGAACCAGAAGGACACAGTGCAAATGTTCCTAAATGTCTTCAGGTTTTGGAGAGGAACAAAACATTTAAAAAATATCAACTACTATTATCTTCTGCGTCTCTCTCCCCCCACACTGCTGCTGCAAGAAACCTCTTGCAGTTAAGAGAGTAATCTCAAGTCCTTCTCTGGAAATAAAAGAAACCAAAGCCTTTCCTGCAAGAGTCACAAAAAGGCACCACTTTGTTAAGGTATCAGCTGTGTCAGTGTGTGGAGCAAGACTGCTTTAGATGAGGCACAGCAGTTTTGAACAACCTTGCATTCAGTGCTGGTGCATTTAAGATTAGTTTCTAGGAAAGGACAAGAGAATTGAATAAAAATTTCACTGTGTGTATCTCTGGATCAGAGGTATTCTTGCTCTTAAACAGTGCTAGGAGAAAATATCTTCTGGAGTCAAAGGCTTGGACATCCCATGGGAATCAACACGTGCTTAAGAGGTTTTTTAAGATGCTTTTATAGAGAATTCTCAAAGGGAAACAATCATGACTGTCATAAATCCCCCTGTGGGTTTATGTAGACAGAAATCCAAACTCAAGCTGCCCTTTGGACAGCAGAAGGAGATAAGATTAGAAAATCCTGAAGAGAAAAGGGGGTTCTGGGGAGCTATGAGAATCCATGCTTAGAGTGGGAGCAGTTATTTGAGTTGGTAGGAGCTGAACATGATCTAATGAGTGGAGACACTTTTCAGGGATGCAAAGTGGAAATTCTGCATTTGGTGGAGGCTGTTGAGGAGGTGTTTGCAGCCTGAGCAGCTTTAGCAGTTGGCTGGTGGGACAAGACAGACTGGCACTGCAAGGACAGACAGCCTGCTCCACTCGGGATGGACCACCTCATTCTTGGGGGCACCTTACAGAGCTGCTCTTGTTGCTACAGGATTGTTTTTACTACTGTTTTTCCCTTGTAGGAATGTTTGCCTATATGTTGCTGTAGGTCTTTCCTTAATTAATTTTATAAAAATTTGCAGACTAGGGGCATTTAGCACCAATCTTACATGTGCCTTGGCCCTACTGTTGTGTAACTGCATTGTATTTTATAAACTGTCTGTGTGAGATTAATGCTGCAATTAATGGCAAAAAGCAAGGCCCTAGGTCTCAGGAAAACAGCACTCCAATGCACTCCTCAGATTTTTCTCCCTGTCTGCTTCCCAAAAGTATACCCTACATTTCTAAGGGTCAATGAAACTTCCAGCTGAAAACCTGCTGTTTAGAGACAGTTGTTTCAGAGTGGCCTGGAGGTCTGTCCTAAGAGGTCATTCAGAAGCAGCTAGCCTGCACACCTCTGAATGATGGCTGCTAGAAAACAAAGCTGAGAGAAAGCTGTGCTAATTGTGCCCAAAATTTTATTAATTTTGGCCACAGCTGAAAGAATTGCCCAGCTCTAAACAAACCACCAGTCAATTAATTAACTATGCCACCAGCAGCTTGGGAAAGATGACAGTAGAAGCCCCCACAGATAAGTACCACAGTACTTCTTGCTGCTGGCATCTCTGGGAAACAGAGTGCACTTGTCATTTGACTCTGGAGAGAGCTCCCACTTCTCTAGAACAGCCCAGGAGGGACTGAGACATGAGCTTTCCTCTCAGGAAAAATAAAACAAAAAAACCAAAACCAAAACAAACAAACAAAAAAACCCCCCTGATTTACATTAGGAAGCAAATATTTTTTCATCCTTAGGTTCTGGTATGAATGGCTGTGACTCAAGGGATTGGAAGGGGAAAATTGTTTTTCCTTCCTGGAGTGCTCAGAAGTCCCTGAAGAGCCTTGCTTCAGTGGCTGACTGAATTCTGTCATGCTCCATTGTTGATATGGCCTTGTGAGAATGCTCTAACTCCTCCTGAGGGTCTTGTTCCTTGAGTGCCACTGCAGTACAGTGAAATTTGCATTGGTCTCCAGGTGAATAGAATGTGACATCAAATGTGCTGCAACAGCAGCATGAAGATGAGTGTGACAAATGAAGCAAGGAAAATATGAAGTAAGATTTAAGGAAGAAGGAAGCTAGAATGAAGGAAAAAAAAGAACAATTCACAATGCAAGACATTAATGAAGTAGTCTAGGAGCAGCAGCATGCAAGGCAAGGTGCGTTTGTCTAAAAACCAAATCTTGAAATTGGATTGAATTTGGGATTTAGGGGAAGGGGATGGTGTAACTATTGAAGAGGGCTTTTCTTCTTCCATTTCATCTGAAGAACTGGCCAAAAAACTGTATTCCCCACTCTTATTAATTAATGAACCCACCTGAATGTGTTCCCAGGAACTGATAAGCCCAGACTCTCTGCTTTTACCTATGGAAGAGGATTTAACTTTCAGTAACCATTTAATGTTCTAATGCTTAATTTCTGTTCTGACAGCCTTACACACACACACACACACACACACACACACACACACACACAGAAATTGTTTAGGAATTTCCAGCTCAACATTTTTTAACAAAAGAAAGAAATAAACACAGTAGAGTGTTTTCCTCTTCAATGGGGATTGTTTGAACCTTGTTCCAAGCGCCAAAGCTGAGATATTTTCTGATCCACAGCATCTCCATGGTTCCTTGAATAGGTGTAATTCTAGTGCTTCATGCTCAGATTCTCTTCTAGAAAAATATTTCTGGTTCAGCTAAACTTTCACCTGTGCCTAAAAGTCATCCTTCTGTATTTTACGCAGGCAGTTGTACCCCAGTGCTCCTGACTCATACGTACCTTAACAGGAGAAAGCTGACTTAGCTGTGGTTTGGAGATCTTTGAGGAGTACGCACTTGCAATGAAAAAAAAATTAATTTAGTTTTCTGGTTTTGTTTGTTTGGGTTTTTTTTTGTTTTTGTAAAAATAATTTAGACAACAACTAAGCAAAGCCTTGTTAACTGTTCCTTATTACATTACAATAAATTTGTTCTAGACAGGAAAATTTTTATTGCTTTTTTCCTGAGTTAAAAGACACCTTGTGTCTTCTGTACTCCAGATATTCTCAATGGGGCTATTTCCCTTTAATCTCATATATGACATAAACCAAATCAGCTCTAAAGCTGATATCACTTGGAAAGGCTTGTAGAGGGATTGTAGAGGGCTTAGCAGGGGCAGGAAAATTCAAGGGAGCTGATTCCTTGCCTGAGCTCTTTTTTATCTCTCTGCCAGAGCTGTTCCCAGCTGAGCCACCCTCAGGGGGATGCAGGTGGAGGAAATCTCTTTCATCCACAGATCTTTTATTCATGACACTGCTGAGTATTTGGCTTAAAAAAAAAAAAGAGAAGAACTCTCCTCAGGCTAAGTTGCCCCTCTTCCAATTTTCCAGTGCACTCTAGGTCTCTTTCCAGAGCAGAGCAGCTGTCAGGGATTTGGAAGAAGGTGTCCTGTCATCAAACAGGTTAATTAAATTTTGTTTCTTGCCTGGACTGCACAGAAAATCATCTAGATAATTTTAGCCTTGCCTGGGTTTGTTTTCAGAATTTAAGGCCTGTGAGACACTGGGTGAGATGGTATACAGCTGTTCCCATCTGGGACATGCTTCTGTTGACCACTTTCAGATCCTGGATAGTTTAGGTATCTCAGGGTAACTTCTTCTAGAAGGAAAGGAAGGCAGGCCTTCACCTCTCGTGACAGAGAGAAGGAAGGGGATGACAAAGGCGAAACTCCCTTCAGGCAGTGGTAGAGAGGGTTTAATTGTTTGGGTTAGATCACTGAATACTCATTCCTACATGGGTGTGAGCTCTTTGAGACAAGGTTAACTCCCACAAGGACAGGAATTGGTGATTTCTGGGCAGGTACAACTTAGCAAGTAGAAAGTAATTAAAAAGAAGACAGCTTTGTACTGGTGCTTGCTATTCCAACAGCACCACAGGCTATGAGTCACAAACCACCAGGCCAAAACACCACAGAAGCAGCTCTGGCAAAGTGCAACCTGTGCCCTTTGGGGTCACTTCCAGCCTGTTTGGCTCCAAGGCTGCTGCTGAGATCTTAGTAACTTAGTACAAGGAAAATATTATTCATAGAGCTAGGGTATTTTTTGAGGCCCTGGACAAAGCCAAGAGCACCCAAAAAGGCAGTGATGTCCAGAGAAGGGTGGGCTGAAACTAAATCTATTTTATACTCCTAGGCCATTTTCCCCTTTCCAAGTGTGACAGACAGGCAGGGCAAGAGGCACAATAAATTCTTTATGTTTATGAAGACTTCATCAAGACTGAAAGAGAACATTTGGACATGTGCTGGTTTTGCACATTTCTCATCTGGTGAGGAGGTAAGAAGCCACTCACAGAAATAATTTTTCTGAGAGGAGCTGCTGAGAGTTTCCTCCGCATCTGACAAAAACCAATCCGTGACTGGTTTTGGGAACTGACAACCTATTAAACCACTGAGAAAGCTGAACATGCCTCTATGAACCCACAATTTAAAACTAACAAGCCCCAGGAAGCCCTCTTTCCCTTCCGGCCTGAGTGCAGGTAACTGGCTGGGCCGCGTCCTGTGCGGCCTGTGGGCCTGGTGGGGCCGTGCCGAGCCGGGCCCTGCTGAGCCAGGCCCTGCCTCTGCTGCGGCGCTGGCCGGGCTGGGCTCCCCCACAGCGGGGCCAGGCGGGCCTGCAGAGTGGCTGAAATGCTGCCACGGCTGAGTTTTGCCAGAAACCATCAGGCAGGGGGAGAGCAGATCCTGGCTGCTTCCCCTCTCCCCAGCACAGCCTGACCAGCCTGCAGCTTGGCTGGAATGCTGCCAGTGCTGAGTCTCCCCAGAAAATAGGCCCTGGGACAAGCTGTGGGCCAGACCTGGTCCCCTCTGCTGTGGCCTGCACAGCCCGGTGGGGGCCGGGCAGGGCCCTGGTGGCTGCCGGGCAGGGCCCTGGTGGCTGCCGGGCAAAGGGGAGGGAAGACCATCAGCCTTTGGCTGGAATTGAATGCAGCAAAAGCCAGAAAACAGTCATGCAGCCACAGCAGCCACCACTATTTCATGCTGGGCCCCAGCTATCCTGGCACAGCCCCCAGCACAGCCTGAAATACTCTACCCCAATTGCTCCAGCCACTGCCTGGGCAGGGTATTAACTTTTTCATTGTGCAGATGAGACCTATGGACCTTCCATCCTCTCTTGAGTGGAAGAAAGGGAGTGAAAGACATGCAGATAAACAACATGGAGACATTGAGGTCAGACAAGAAGGGTTAGGTCCCAGATGGGATAAGGAAGATGAGGAGATGCCTTAAGCTGAAATTCTCTTGTAAGCTATTATACATTAAATATCCCTACAAGTCATAGACGAAGCATGAGGGGGGGGGGTGTGAAGCATTCACATTGTAGATATAGCAAAAGCATTCTTGCCAAACAAGCAGATGTTGAAGTAGCTGTGATCCCAGAAGAAGTTTGAACAGAGAGAGAGAAGAGTGATGAAGACCCTTTGCCCCCAGGGAAACAGAAGACCTGTGTTCCCAGAGATGAAGATGAACTCAGAGACAGACTGAAGAGAACCTTTGCTTCTGAACTGCCCATCCTTAAAAGTGTACTGGCCATTGGCCAAAGAGTGAGGCCTCCAAAACAGTTGTGGGAAAAGCTGTAAGTCGAGGGGAGAGACTTTTACACTGTGATCAGATTTCCATTCTCCTGGGTGGCTCATTCACTGTGACATTCAAGCCATGAGAGAACTGTTTTCTTGTGAAGAAGTCTCCATAGATTGAAGAGAGTTTCCTCTCCCTACATAAATTGGAGAAAGACTATTTTACAGATGATAAACACACTGATTTGTTTCTGTACATTGCCAGTATGAGAGAAAAGAGGGTGCAGGGAGAGGAGAAATATTCTGAAGGTTTTATTCTGATTCTTAATAAAGTTTTTCTTTATACCCTTCAAAGTTTGAGCCTGCTTTGCCTTCCCTCCTAACCTATCTCACAACAAGATATGAGTAAATAATCCTAGTAAGTGCACTGGCAATTTGGCCAGCACTAAACCCACAACATGAATTGGTGCACTGGCTGGGAATCGAAAAACTGGTGAACCAAAACCTCTGCATGAAATTGGTGTTTCCACTCAGTTTCGAACAAAAACCGCCACAGGGCAAAGCAGGATTTTGTCTGCTGAAAGATGCAGGGAAATTAAAAGAACATCTGCAGCAAGTAGAGATTTGATGCTAAACTCAGATTTGTTTGTGTCAGTGACAGCTCTTTTAATATAAGATGAAAAATGTGTTAGGGACTAGATCAAGAAATGCAGTGATAATGAGAAAATGCATTAACAGAAAATTACTAAAACATGCAAAGCTCAGACAGATTCATCTGCTGTGGCTGGACAGAAGCACTGTTGAATTGTTTTAACCCCTAATGGGACAAGTCTGATAATAAAAAGATCTTGAGAATCATATCTACTGCTTTTGAGGGAAGGTAAAAATCCATAAATGAGGAAGAAAGAAAAATGATGCTAATTTGCTGGTGTAGAAATTTTCTGACAGAGAGGGACACTTTGCTATGGAGATGTCTCGGCCAGCAGTGTTTCTCTGAGAGTATTTCTGATCACTCCACTACTCTCCAGTGTCTAGGAAAGGAAAAGCTGGAAGCCATACAACCCTCACATTCTGTCTGAGATTGTACCGACCCCAGCAGATGATAACCCCATCCTTGATCTCTCTGCTCTTTCTCTGAAATACAAATATCTCACTTTGCTCTGGAGACATTACATAAATTACAAAAAAATCTGTTTTCAAAACAGGAAACAGGGGGCAAAAGAGAAAAATTATTTAGACAAGTTTGAGTGTGAAGGAAAACAAAGGCTCTTGGCTGTAGCTTTCTGCAGCAAACTCCAGTAGGCATTCAATTGCTGCAGTTCCCTTCCTACTCATACACCCAGAGGTGGATGTGGACAACCTCCCAGAGAAGTGTTCTTGTGCTTATTGAAGGATTAAGTAGAAAAACAAATGTAAGAGAGAGAGGATGTCTCTTCATGTCAGAGAGAAATGTTGAACACTTGACCAGAAACAAAGCTGCCTTGAGAGGTGGCCGTTGCTACCCACCCAAGCCAGCAGTTGGGAAGGATGCTTCATCAGGAAACAAAACTATCCTACCATGGCCTCAGCTGAGGCAAATGACTGCTAAACTCAGGTTATTTAAGTGCCAGCTTCTTCATCTGCAAAAACTGAATCTGCCTTTCCAGCTGCTCTTAGGGCTGGTAGCATACTTCCTAATACTTCCTAATGCCCATTCTGTGCCATTGCACTCTAAATATATAATTCTGCAAGTGTTTAGGAATGTAAAAGTGATTAAGAAGATGAATAGAGCAGTACACTCCCTGTGACTAATTCTCATTTAAATATGCAATATTGTGGCTAATAAGAATGCTGAGAAACTAGATGTGATTCTCTGATGAATGCACTGTTTTCCTGTAAATAGAGATATTTCAGAGAGGGTGACTGCTTATCTGGGAATAAGGGACTTGTAAATAAAGTGACTATTCTATTATTGCAGCACTTGGCAAAGGAGAACAAAAGATCATATGCACCCAGAAGGGGAAAAACAACTGAATGGATGTGTCAGAAGCATTACTTGGTGAGCAACTGGAGTGATTGGCAATGAGTAGGAGACTTTGTCACGTTGAATTAGAAAATGACTTTTAAAAACAACCTGAACAAAACCAGAAAAAGGTCTCTATTTAGAATAGAGTTTTTCTTTAATGTGACTATTTGCAATGGATATTGGATTCAAAACCCAGTTTAACAGAAAATATAAAAAGTAAAGTGCCCATCTGCAATGTTCAGATTATTGCAATATGATTCAATTTGGAAATCACAGGAAGCTGTACAGAACATCTGTTGTCAGACAGGACTGTCAGGCAGTTCTGTCAGGGTTCTGAAGAACAGACAAAATTATTAGATTGTGGCCAGAATCCATGCAAAGCCAAAATAAACTTTTGTTTCTTTGAGGGCAGAATAGTTGTTCTGGTTTTAATTTTCTTCTAAAAACAGAATCTGATCGCAGCCCAATGGTGAGCTGCCTGTCAGCAGGGAAAAGAGACTTTTACTGAGTGTTTTCACTGGAAAAACCCTTTAGAAGATTTATTTTTTCCTGTGAATGGAGTAATGGGAGAATTGAGATAGAACAGTGCTGATGGTATTCCCTGCGGCAGGACCAGAGTATCGCAAATCCTTTTACAAAATTCGAATCAAAAGGCAATGGTCCAACACTTATTGGAAGCACCTCAATGAGCCTGCAATGGCTTTTGCATGCAAGAGCTTGGGAATGAAGACATTTCTTTGGTGTATTTCACAGGTTGTTGGCAAAATGTGCAACTAAATATTAGTTTATATGTAATTGTGTGCTACTAAATGCTTCTTTTATGGCATTGGGCTGTCAGCTTTAGTTAGCAGAAATTTATCTCTAAGAGCCCGCTGTGTAAAATTACTTCTGCCAGCCTAGATTTCTTTATTTTAATAATCTGTTCCAGGAAAGGGCAAAAATGGAGCAGTCTCCCTCTGCAGAATCAATGCATATGATGACCACAGATAATCTTACTATTATTTTTCAGAGGAATATAAAGAAGTTTCACTATATAATAAAATAATGTTTTCATTTTTTAAATACTTGAAGGTAGAGATGCCCAGTTACACATGGTGGCAAGCAGGCATTGGGATGTGCACAGGGCAGGTGCTTATCAAAGCAATAGATGATATTTTTAAATACCCTGATGTAGTGAGAAGTACTTCAGCTCTGATCCACAGAGACAGCTCCCAGCAGTATTTTGTATTTCAGAAAGTGTTTATTGTCTACACAGAAATATTGCAAGGGCAAGACTCACAGCATGTGCTCATCCCTCAAAGGAGTGCAACCCAATTAAACCTCCTGGAATTCTTCTTGATGGAAGTCAGCAGGTCCCACCACGGAACAGTTTTCTGTTTTGTGAGGCTTGCAATGTGCAAGATATAGGCAAAAGAGCTTATTCTATGTGGACAATACCAAATGAATGATAATAGAACATATAATGGAATTGTAAGGAACAAACAAAAATAAGCATATTTCAATTTAATTTAAATAATAATCAGGTCTACTATGTTAGAAATAAATTTTAAAAAGTGGTTCACACAACTTTCCTATTTCCATGAACATATTCCTGTTGAAGTGATTAAATGAAAATTATACTGTACTTATTGTAAAATAGTGTGCTTCCATATCCATACATACAAGGAGTAACCATTTAGTAAGAACTCTTTCAGGAATGCAGAATATACAGAGGCCATGCCCAAAGCAACGTGGAAACACATGTGGGGGAAGATGAGCTCAACCTGGAGTGCTTGTGGTGAAAGGACCAGAAACAATTCAGCCTTGACAAAATATCCTAGAGTGTGTGCTGGTGCTTCCCAGAAAACCTATAAATTTGGGGAAATGTCTTTGGATAAGAGAGGCTTCCACAGGATCCCCAGTGAGTTGGGTGCAACTGTCTCCTTTTGGGTCCCTGTGGTCCTTTCAGTGCTTGAGGCCTGCTGCACTTGGCAGAGGGGCAGGAGAAGGGAGAAGGCTGTGAAGAGCAGCTTTGGCATCTGCCTGGGCCTGCGCAGACCAGCCCAAGCACCTGCAGCAGAGTGTGTTACTGCCCTTTCAGCAGAGATCTGAGCTGGATCATCTCTGTCCAGCTCAGAGCCCCAAAGCTCTCTTTTGATTTCAAGGGCCTTTATGCACACCCTAATGACATCCCCCTTATCTGGTGTGTTTATCTCTTGCCAATATGCATTTGCATCTTGCTTGCTGGCAGCTGCAAGTGCCAGGACAGCACCAAGCTGGGCTGTGGGCTCCCAGCACCGTCCAGAGTCCTTCCCTGCGGACTTTGCTGATCTTGGTGTGTCCTGGTCCGTCTTAGGTACTCGGGGCAACGGATTGCTTCTAAAATGGAACACTTTGGGCGGGGTGGGGTGGAACTCAGGGCACGTGGCAGCGTGTCCAAGGGCCTTGGTGACGCGGGCGCTTGGCAACACAGGTGCTGGCAGTGACGCGGCCACGCCACAGTGCTCGGTGCATGTGATGGGACAGGACGTGCCAGAGCTGTGCTGTGAGGAGCCCCACGCAGCCAGCTCGTTCCTTGCTGACCCAGAGCTTTTCCGAGGCACTGCTCCTGTGGCTGGCCTTGCGGCCAGACTGCAGCACTGCTTGACTGGCAGCTTTTCTGGAGCATCTGTCCTGAAGGTGCCCTTGAGGGCAGAGTAGGATGGCAGGCAGAGCGCTCAAACTGTTAAGAGTGTTTAGGGGGATGAAAATTCCAGGCCCTGCAGTAGTCCTGGCCCAGCAGTCTGAAGAGCCAGAGCAGTTGCAGCCACTGCTGGATGGTAAGTGGAACAGCTGCACCACAGGGCTTCTGCCTGCAGCCAGATTGGCCCTATCCCATGCCATGCCATGCCATGCCATGCACTCCCCTGTGGACATGGCCATGGACAGCACCAAACAGAGGCTGGGCTCACCTCCCTGGTGGTAGCCGTGCTCCATCCCCTGGCCATCCTGGGGCTGTCCCTGCCTGGGGAGTGCAGGCCTCGTCTGTGTTCTCCGAACTCTCCCAAGCCCCTCAGCTCTGGCTGTGCTCCCTCTTTGCTAGATGCAGACATGGAGGAGACACAAGAGCAGGACCCTGCCCGTGGCCACTTCCACAGAGCAGCGCAGGTACCTGCAGCCAACCCCACCTGCTGTCACTGCTCAGCCCAGCATCACACCTGGAACTCTCTATGGAATGTCCCTCTCTTCCTGCCCCCTTTCTGCTGCAGACATTGAAGAGGTTCCTGCATACCCGGCGCAGGAAGTCCACCACTAAAGCAACTGAAGGCGCAGCTGAGGCTGACTCCAGGCTGAGCGAGAAGCAAGCAAAGCCTGCTGTTAGCACAGCATCCACAGAGTGCACTGAAAACTCTCACAGGGCAATGGTTCACACGGCAGTGACTCAGGATGTGGCCATCATGAAGACTGACACCGAAGTGGCTCAGGACATCTCAAGCACTAACACCACGCCCACTCTGGTTCTTGCTCCCTCACCTGATCTTTTCAAGCAGATGGGTGTTTATTCTCAGCAGCAGGTAAGCCCTGAGGCCAGGCC
The DNA here is from genome assembly GCF_029582105.1 of Oenanthe melanoleuca. NCBI lineage: Eukaryota > Metazoa > Chordata > Aves > Passeriformes > Muscicapidae > Oenanthe > Oenanthe melanoleuca. The sequence goes on along the minus strand of NC_079362.1, from coordinate 17,788,771 downwards.
TGGAGGCCTTCCAGGATGGCGTGGCCCCTCAAACCACTGCCACTAGGCACCACGGCCTTTGAGGCCAGCACTGTGTGGTGGGAAGGGAATCATTTCTTGGGAGAAACTTGGGACGTTGCTCCCTTGGACTGCACTTCAAGTCTCCCCATGCCTCCCCCAGGTGCCAGCCATGGTGAGGGACATTCACCAGAGGCTTGTGTCCCGTGGGACTGTGGATGCCCACACGCGCATGAACATTCTGAGTCTGGCTAAAAACCACCCTGCTCAGGTGGTGCTGACCCTGCTGCGCTGTGCCCCATCGTGTGACAGGTATGGAGCATAACTGCCTTGAGAGCTCAGAGCTCACCACTTTTAGAGCCCATGGCCCTGTAGAGCCTGTCCAGTGGGCTCTGCCAGACAGGCAGAGAGCTCCAGCACTCACAGGTCCCTCTGCTTCCTGAGCCCGCTGCCATGCTCCCTCCCTGCCCCTCGGGGCACCGCGGCTCTGTCACCCAGCCTCATTGCAGCTGCACAGGCCATGGTACTGGGGCTGAGATCCCTTTGACATGCAGCTCTGGTCCCACAGAGCTGCTGCAATGATGTGGAGAACCATAGGATCATGGGGACCAGCGGCTGAGAGTGTCTTTCCAAGACTGCTCAGTGTGATGCAGGACTGGCCACTGCACAGCAGATCCACTTCCAGTGGGGACAACAGGGCTGCATTTGCCTTGGCTGTGAGTTTCTGAAACTCGCCTTTGCTTGCCCCCAGTTCGCCTTTCCAGAAGCTCTCCACCCCATCCCCATCCTGCATCTCCCTGCTTAAGGCACTGCTGAAACCTGGCCTAGGGGAAGGCTCAGGGGCAGCAGGCCGGGTGCTCCCCCTGCCAGGCCCGGCCACATGGACACCCCGGCACTGAACGCTGTCTGAAGGTGATTTGTGTTTTGCAGGCAACTGTGGTGCTGTGGGTGATTGCCAAGGTGCCCGAGTGCCAGCACACAATAAAATTTCATTCCGCCCACCTGCTGGTGTCTCTGCTCTTCCAAGTTTTTGTCACCACAGAGCAGATACCGGAGGAGGTCGATAACTTCTGGAGAGTGTGCCGGGAGGAACACTGCCTTCCCACTAAGCCCAACAGGTCCCACTTGTCCTGTCCTTCCCACGCCCTTGTGCCCAGAGCCAGTGCTCCCAGCGTGACCTGGGCTTTGCTCTGCACACAGATTTGTGGTGCAGAACATCAAGGCACTGCTCTGCCGCCTGTGGTGTGACGATGAGGGGCTGTTGGCTCTGGAGCGCAAGCGTGTGTGGGACACCCTGCTCTGTGCCGACACCCACCACTATGCAGTGGGTCTGCTGGCCAGGTGAGACTGTTTCTCCTTGCAGCCCCTGGCATTTGTGCCCAGAGTGCCCCACACAGCCCCTGTGGTTGTGGGCAGGAGGGCCTTGTCACTGAGGGACAGCAGGGCAGACTGGAAAAGCCTGGGAGAGGAGGGTGGCCGGGAGCAGCCACATCCAAAAGGGTCCACGTCCCCTCGCAGGGTGCTGGGCAAAGATCAGAGCTCTGTGAGTCAGTCCTGGCACAGGTTTGTCTGCCTGGCTCAGGGCATTGGTGCCTTTTTCCCCCTGCCAGGGAGGTGCGCCGTGGCTTGAGCCGCTTATGTACCCCCATGACAATCTGCCTGCTCAAGCTGCTCACCAGGGAGCAGCCCCACTGGGATCTGCCTGGCCTGGCTCTCCTTGTGGAGGTGAGCCTGAAGGCCAGCGCTGCCTGCCTGAGCTGCCTGCCAGCTCTCTGGCCTCTTGTAGCCGCAGCCGCCTGACACGGTGCTGCACCTGGTGCTGCTGCCTGGGCCTGGCTCTGGGCAGCTGCAGGCTCCTGCCGGCTGCTCCCCTGTCACTGCCCTTTGCCTTTCAGATCCTGGATGTTCTGGATTTGAATGTCTGTGCTCGCAGGATGCTGACGATCATGGCCAAGCACCTGCAGAGCGAGTGCACGGCAAGGCGTCGCCTGGCGCTCAGAGGCTTCGTGGCGCTCAGCAAGTCTCCCTTGATGGTGAGAAGGGGGCAGTGGCTGAGGCCGCACTGGCAGCGTGGGGCTGGGGAGCAGAGCAGCTTGGGCTTGGCTGGGCATTGGCAGCTGAGGCAGCTGCTCCCAGCTCTCCTGCCTCCTGGTTCTGCTGCCCCAGTGCTTCAGGACGCGCCTTTGGCTGCTGGGCCCTGCAGCAGCAGCAGGGTGCAGTGCCAGGGCGGTCTCAGTGCTGAAGCCCTTCATGGATTCAGAGCACAGCCTTGCCTTCCACACAGGCCGAAAGCCTCTGCGAAATGTCTCCAAAGTTCCTGGAGCTCCTGAGGCATGCAGACGGAGAGGTGGTTGGGATGACCCTCTCTGTCTTCATGAATGTGCTCCAGGACAAAGACATCCTGGTGTCCACCAAATGCAGCACCACTGCCCCGATGCTGGCTGAGATGCTTGTGCCACTCTTCAACAATGTAAGGCTCTGTGCCCCTAGCCACAGGCACTGCATGCTGCCCAGAAACTTTGTGCCCTGTGGATTTTGGGCTTTTGCCCATGTGAGGTGCGAAATGTTGATCTTGAAATCTCTTGTCATTTGCCACCAGGACAACAGGCATGTGCAGCTGCTTTCCATTCAGCTGTTTCAAATGGTAATGGAGCTTAGAGTGAAGAAGGGAAAACAGCTCCTGAAGGCCATTGTGAAGGAGAGCCTGTTGTCTCTTTTATCTTACTGGCACGATGAGAACCAGGATGTGGCAGAGGTGACGACTTGTGGGCTGCTCATGTCCCCCAGGGAGCAGCTTGGCTGCCCAATGCCCTGGCCCCTGCTGGGCTCCAGCCTCCCCCTCGGCAGAGGGATGCAGGTTGTGCATTGCCCTGGGCTATCGTGCCACCTCCGGCTCTTTGCTCCTCTCAGGCCTCTTACAAATCCCTGCTTTGTGCAAGTCGGCTCCTCAAGAGGAGGGATCTCGAGCAGCTGCTGACGAGGGGGCAGGCGCTGAAGTTCAACGATGGCCTGGTAAGGGCAGCCTGGAAGCCCCAGGCGCAGCCTGGAGAAGCAGCCTGCCGCCGGTGTCAGTGTGTGCGGCTGGCAGCTGTGCCCCTGCCCAGTGCCACAGCCAAGGGCACCGGCCTGAGCCCCACACGCTGCTCCCTCCCATGGGATGCGCAGGCTCCTGCCCGGGCTCCTGAGGCTCCGAGGCGGTGCCAATGGAGCCCCGGCCCAGCCGGGCTGCAGGGCGGCACCACGGCTGCCCATGCAGAGCCCGGCAGCAGCGGCAGCCGCTCGGGGCTCAGGGCTGTGTGGGCAGGGGAGGCCAGCGCTGGGTGCAGGCAGCGCCGGCCCAGGGGCAAAGCCCGCGCCAACTCTTCCCTCTGTGCGCTCTCTGCAGCCGGGAGAGGACGAGAGCCGAGCACCCGAGCACCTGAGCCGGGCCCTGCTGAGCCTGCAGAGCCCGCCGGAGCGCCAGCGAGGGGCGGCCAGGAGGTTCATTGGTGAGCCACGAGCCCGGGGTCCCTTGCCTGCCATGCCGGCCTGGTCGCGGCTCGGCCCCAGCCCAGGTGCTGCCCCGCAGCGGGAGCCGGGCCGGGGCTGCTGGAGCCGCGGCTGCCCTCAGGGCTGCTGCCGTTCTCTCCAGCCGAGCCTCGGGCGGCAGCATGTGCCAAGGGCCCGGGCTGAGCGCTGCCGGGGCAGGAGGGCGTGCGGCCTCAGGGCTGGCTGCGCCCGTGGGGGCAGCTGTGCTGCTTGGGGCCGCGACAGGCTCTGTGTTCCCAGGGATCTTCAGGCACAAGGTGACGGGGCAGCAGCAAGAGCTCCAGCCCATCCGTGAGGGTGAGTCAGGGCAGTGCGGTGTCGGCAGCGTGTGGCGGGGGAGCTGCAATCCCTGTGCGGCTGCTGAGGGCTCTGCTCCCCGTGCACATGAGGGACGGCGTGGGCAGAGCGCTCAGAGGTTTCAAGGAGCCGTGGGGGATCTGCGGCCAGCACCTTGCGGCTGATCCCATTTTCTCCTGCTCCTTCCAGGCCATGGCAAGAGCTGGCTGGCATGGTCCTGGCAGGAGGTTCTTCTCGGGCTCTTGTGCGGATCCCGGCTCTGACCATGGCTCTGTTCCTCTCTCTTCCAGCCCTTCAAGTGCCTGGCAGAGAAGAGGTGTCTCCTCCTCTCAATGCTGCTGCAGCTCCAGACTTAATTGATGCTGCTCCCAGCTGAGCCTGTGAGGAGCCCCACAAGCTCCTCCTGCCTCCCTCCCTTGTGACAGCTCCCTTCCATCTCATACCTTCGCTTCGCTCTGCTTTAATAAAGTTTGTCTTGTTCACTTTCCCGTCGTCTCTGTGGAGCTATAGTGAGTACAGTTTAGCCCTGACACATAAGGGCCCTTGCTCTTGTGTTCTTTCATGTTGTGTTGTATGCAGTCAAACCCGGGAACAAGGGCAGATGAGGCTGAAAAAGTTCCTGTCCTGCAGGTCCAGTTGCACAACGTGTTGCAGTTTGTCCTGGTTTGAAAGACAGGTGTCTGCTAAGAAAGCACAAGCCTTGCTTGAAATGGAAAATGTAAACTCTCTCCCTCCAAATTATTAGAATTTTGAAATTAAGGCGCTTTCCGGCAACTATATGGGAATTGAAATAACAGTTCCAAATCTGGACAATTAGAATAAAAATTCAGTGATACAAAACAACCGAACATTGACAGAGTTAGAATACACTCTGACGCCCCGTCAGTCAGTCAGGGTGTTGGTGGCAGACCAATTAAATGGTGGCTGCAGTCTCCCTGGAGTGACAGATGTGGGTCTCTTGAAACACTGGTTCTGTAGAACAGTGCAGATTTCCACTGAAGGTCCAGCCATGATGTACAAGGACCTGGTTTTCCTCTGGAATCCAATGGAAAAAGTTTGCCTTGGTGTTCCATATCTCAGTTTTTATCCAGATAGGAAAGGCTTGGCTCCTCTCCCTAGTTGGAACATCTCCCAGTGCTGTTAGGGAATTTTATCAGTCATGCAGTGGGACTCAATGGCTCATTAACAGAGGAGATCTTCCTAGAGGAAGGATGGGTTGCAGAAAAGATGAAGAGCTCTGCTGAACCTGGTTTTTAACAGCTGGCCCATTAGCAGAGGATATCTGCCACGGAGATACAGATCACTGCCCCAACTGGTTTCAGCAGATGCTGATAAAACACATACTTTTGGTCACATCCTGTATTGGAACTTGAGGCAGAGTTAAAGGTCATTCTGATCACGCTGAAGGGGACAAGGACCCTGGGTTTTAGAAGAGGAAACTTGAGTATGCTCTGAATCCAGCTCTGAGGGATTTCACAGCAAGCATCCACAGAGGGAAAAGGAGCTTGGAATGCTGGAAGTTTTTGCAGAGAGCTTCCTGCAAGCACAGCAATGCTCCATCCCTGCACAGGGACAGAATGAGGGCAGAACAATGGACCATCGTGGCCTAACAGTGAGCTTTGGACATGCATAAAAATAAAATAAAGCAGTAGTAGCAGCAGCAGCAGCAGCAGCAGCACAGAGGCACGACCATGCCAGTGTACAGAGCAGTGTCAGGCAGTGCCATGATCCTGGGTGCAGTTCTGGAGGTTCTTATCCCCACAAGCCTACCCCCACAAGGGAGGAATCACAGCCCCCACCTAAGGCCCAGTCATAAAGCCAAGAAAGGGAGACCAGAGGAGGGGACCCTTCCCATCTCTCTTGGGCACAGCTGCAAAACAGCCCCTGTGTCTTCCTGTGCCTGTGATGGGAGTCTGCTGAGCCTAGAGCTGGCCAGCTTGTTTTCTGTTGTACCAAGAGTGCTTGGGTGGGCATGAGAAGTGCTGCTTGCACAGCAGAGAGTCCTGGGAAGTCGCTCACAAGAGCGTCCTGTGGGAACAGGGCTCTGCTTTGCAGCTGGGAACAGCCTGGGTTTTCTGCCATGAATGCAGGCAGGAGACGAGACACGTGAAGTGGCAGCTGGCAGGTCGTGTTTCTAGGGGCCCAAAGTGATATGTGGAAACACACTTGAGGGAAGATGAGCTCACGCTGGAGTGCTTGTGCTGAAAGGACCTGAAGCAATTCAGCATTGCCAGAATTTATGTGTGTTGTTGGCGTTTCCCAGGCAATCTACAGGTTTGGGGAAATGTCTTTGGATAAGAGAGGCTTCCACAGGACCCCCCAGTGAGTTGGGTGCAACTGTCTCCTTTTGGGTCCCGTTGCTCCTTTCAGTGCTTGAGGCCTGCTGCACTTGGCAGAGGGGCAGGAGAAGGGAGAAGGCTGTGAAGAGCAGCTTTGGCATCTGCCTGGGCCTGCGCAGACCAGCCCAAGCACCTGCAGCAGAGTGTGTTACTGCCCTTTCAGCAGAGATCTGAGCTGGATCATCTCTGTCCGGTTCATAGCCCCAAAGCTCTTGTGATATATATATACCATATTGTAATTCGTGTTTTGTATAAAATAAGTCTGCAAAATAAACGATCCACAGGTAACGGCAGTGATTGCCTCAGAACTAGGTAAATTAACATATCTACAGATCGGACTGCTACCGATAAGCACCTATCTCCTGGGGAAGCCTGGAAACTCACAGGAGAGCAGCATTTCCCGAAAAACCCATCACCAGGACTGCATTCCCCGACTCTGGTCCCCGTAAAGATGAAATCAACCACCTAAAAGCAATACACAACGGACACAAAATCTCATCAAGGAGCAGGAAGGACTTTGTCTTGTGTGGACACCAGAGCTGAATTTGAAAGAAACAAAGGACGGTCCCGCTCCAGGCTATGAAAAACAGTATAAAAAAGAGGCCAACCAAGACAGCGACGTGAACACCAGGGGAACCCAGTGCGATAGAGGCTGGGTAACATCGTGTGTTCACCCAATTCCGACCCCGGGCTTGGTATTGTTTTTTCCGGTTGTGGCTTTCCAGGACCGTATTTTGGTCGCGAAAATAAAATTTGCCAATTTAACATTTTAATTCGGTTTGATTCGTTTATTACCTATAACAATCTTGGTGACTCCCAACGTGATCCTGATTTTGGGTTCGGGGGGGGGGCCCCTTTCCGACCAGGAGGCGCCTCGCTGATTTCAGCGACCTGGTGGAATTGGGGAGTTCTCCGAAGCCGGTCAGGATCCCGAACTAAAAATCCGAAAAGCCACAATCGGAAAGGGAAAGTTGGACCCCGAGCTCTCGGATAACCGCGGCAACGTTTTTCACTCATAAAACTCGACGTGCACGAAGAATCCACGCAGGAAAAGGAGCCGTAAGTATTGCGTGGTTGAGTGAGGTGTGACTGAGCGCGTGATTGAGACGTGATTTTATCACGAAGCGAGTGCGGACCCCAAAACCGCAGTTCCATTATCCCGCGAGGGGTGTGGTCGGTTGCGGGGGAAGCGAACGTAACGTGGTATTAGCTCTCTCTCTCTCGTGTCAAGCCTAAAACTTGGGAAGTTTTGGGGGTCGGTCACGGGGAGGATCGGGAGGGAAGGTACGTTCCCCGGAATTGGGAATTGGTAAACCTCTCAGATCCTAGGGCAGGACAAGCCCAGGAAAAGGAAAAGAGAGCTCGCCTCCTTTCGAAAAACCCCACGGAACGGTTCTCCGTGTGAGGTGAGTAGATTGGAAACACTGAAATAAGTTTAAACTTCAATACGATTGTACCCGGACCCGGCGGTGGTCCCGGCGTGAAACACGGTAAGTAGGCATAACAAAGGTGGCTTGGGGGGAACCTTTTAAAAAAAAAAAGAAAAATGGGACAGAAAAAGAGCAAACCTCAGGGAAAAACCCCAGAGAAGTCAGCTAAGATAAGAAAAGGTAAGTTACCCGAAATCCCCAGGGATAGTTCGCTGGGGTGGATGTTGGAATACTGGGAGCAAGGTCCAGATAAAACAACCAAGTCTAAGGAAAAATTGATACATTATTGCATAGAGGTTTGGTGGGGGAAGGAGATCAAGGAACATGTAGTGTGGCCCATCTTCGGTACATTCGAAAGATGGGTCTGCCAGGCCCTAATTACCCACGGGAACGAGAAAAACCCACAGGTAAAGGAGGAGAGGGATTATGCTAGACTATGGAAACACACTAGCACTGGGTTATACCCAGTTAGAACCTGTAAGGACATTACATCTGTAAGCGAAACATGGGAACCCCTGGACAATCTCCCACCCCCGTACCTAAATCCCACTCCTCAACCTCTTCCTGTACCACCCCCGCTTCCCGCACCTACGAATCCCTCATACCAACCTATGCCTCACCCCTCCCCCGCCCCATTTCCCCAGGCACCGGCTGCAGCGGCGCCTCACCCACCCCCTGCTCCCCACCTCCCGGGACATAAAGTAACAATTCCTGCTGCTGGAAAAATTGGATCCCCGCCAGCAAGCAGGACCCGACATAAAACAAAAGGGGTATATAATGACGATAGTGGGGATAATACAGACGGACATCAACTCCTTCCTTTAAGGGAAGTGCCCATTGCCCCGGGGGTCATCGGATTTGTACACATACCAATTAACACCGCAGACGTAAGAGCATTTAAGAAAGAAATGGGCGATCTAATGAATGACCCGATAGGAGTTGCAAACCGGTTAGACGAATTCTTAGGAACTAGCGTTTACACGTATGATGATATTAATGCTATATTGAGGTCATTGTTCAATACTGAGGAACGGGACATGATAAGGCAAGCTGCGATTCGGGATTGGGAACGCAGGAACCCCCAGGGAGGACAAGGGGATCAAAGGTGGCCGAGCATGAGACCGTCGTGGGACGCACAGACAAAAGAAGGCAGGTTAAGAATGATAGAATTAAGAAGCATGGTGATACAGGGTATACGGGAGGCCGTTCCCAAAGGGCAGAACATGAGCAAGGCACTGGCACAATGTCAGGGAAGGGATGAGACGCCAGTTGAGTGGCTTGAGAGATTGAGACAAAGTATCCGAATGTATTCAGGGACGGATCCTGACTCTCCTATAGGGGAGGTCCTCCTGAAAGCACAATTTGTGGCAAAATCGTGGGACGATATATGGAGAAAGCTCGAAAAAATGGACAATTGGCAAGAGAAAGGACTGCAGGAATTATTGAAGGAGGCGCATCGGGTTTATATGAGGAGGGGAGAGGAACAACAAAAGGCACAGGCAAAGGTTTTAGTGGCTGCCGTGAGGGAGGCACAAAAGCAGGAGCAGACTTGGGACAGCTCAGGACCGGCACCGAGCCAGCAGACCCAGGGGAAGCGAGGCCCCTCCCAGACAAAACAGGCGGCCGGACAGAGGGAGGATCTGGAGTGCTTCTACTGTGGGAAGAAAGGTCACTTTAAGAGGGACTGTAGGAAGCGGATGAAAGACGAAAAAATGTTCCAAGAGGATTAGAGGTGTCAGGGGCTTTTTCATTTAGGGTCCAGAACATCCCGGGAGCCCCTGGTAAAAATAAGGATAGGACCCGAAAAACTAATTTTGATATTTTTAGTAGACTCTGGTGCTGAGCGTAGCACCGTCCAACAGCTGCCTTCAGGATGTATTATAAGTAAGGAAACTGTGATGGTGATTGGAGCAAAAGGGGAGCCTTTTAGGGTACCGGTAATTAAAGATGTTGAAATAGAATTTGAAACGAGGTTTTGTTTAGGGAATCTGTTGTTAGTTGAAGAAGCGGATTACAACCTGTTGGGGAGGGATTTGATGGTAACATTGGAAATAAGTCTAATTGTGGAAAGTTCTCGGCTTGTGGTACGTTTATTTAGACTAACAATAGAGGATGAGAATAGAGTTGATTCAAGGGTTTGGCACACACAAGGGGAGGCGGGGAAATTAGAAATAGAACCCATACACATAAAAATAGATAAACCTGAAGAACCTATTAGAGTTAAGCAATACCCCATCCCCCTAGAAGGAAGGAAAGGATTGAAACCTGTCATAGAGGACCTCCTTAATAAAGGAACCTTGGAACCTTGCATGTCGAGACATAACACTCCTATCCTAGCTATTCGGAAAGCTGATGGTAGCTACAGGCTGGTACAAGATCTTAGAGCAGTAAACAGGAGAACTAAGAGCTTGTTCCCCACAGTCCCAAACCCATACACACTTTTGAATAAAATTTCACCTGAGGACACCTGGTATAGTGTAATAGATTTAAAAGATGCATTTTGGTCCTGCCCCTTGGCGGAGGATAGTAGAGACTATTTTGCCTTTCAATGGGAGGACCCGGATACCAGTCGTAAGCAACAATACCGATGGACTTCCCTATCTCAAGGATTCGTGGACTCACCCAACCTGTTTGGTCAGGCTCTGGAACAGCTGCTAAGCCAATTCGTGCCGGTAGAAGGGACCAAGTTATTACAGTATGTAGATGATTTATTAGTGGCTGGTCAGGAAGAAGAGGACGTCAGGACAACCTCCATAAGATTGCTGAATTTCTTGGGGGAAAAGGGGTTAAAGGTTTCTAAGCCAAAGCTGCAGTTTGTTGAGCCTGAGGTTAAGTATTTAGGACACTGGCTGGTGAAGGGAAGAAAGAAATTAGACCCGGAAAGGATAGCAGGAATTATATCCCTTCCCTCCCCCCCGAACAAAGAGGGAGGTCAGGCAGCTGCTGGGACTCCTGGGTTATTGCAGGCAATGGATTGAGGGATACAGTGAAAAGGTGAAATTTTTATACGAGAAATTGACCACTGACAAGGTAAAATGGACAGAAAGGGACGAGGAGGGGGTTCAAAGAGGTAAAAGAAATCCTCATGACAGCTCCTGTGTTAAATCTCCCAGATATAAAAAGGCCATTTCAATTATTTGTGGACGTTAGCAACCAGACTGCCTACGGAGTCTTAACACAGGATTGGGCAGGAGCTAGGAAACCGGTGGGATATGTATCAAAGCTGCTAGACCCAGTAAGCAGGGGTTGGCCCACTTGCCTACAGGCAATTGTAGCAGCAGCATTACTGGTGGAAGAAGCAAAGAAAGTGACATTTGGAGCCTCGTTAGTGGTGTATACTCCTCATGATGTGAGGAGTATATTACAACAAAAAGCAGATAAGTGGCTCACGGATGCTAGATTGTTGAAATATGAAGCCATACTAATACACTCACATGATTTAGAACTACGGACAACCACTGCATTGAATCCAGCTCAATTCCTGTACGGGGAAGCATCAGAGGAACCAACCCATGAGTGTGCAGAAATAGTGGAATTGCAGACAAAAATCAGAACAGACTTGGAGGAGGAGGAACTCGAAGGGGGGGAAAAATGGTTTGTGGATGGGTCAGCTAGGGTAATAGAAGGAAAGAAAAAGTCGGGGTATGCAATCGTAGATGGGAAAACAGGGGAAGTAATCGAATCAGGACCCCTCAGTGCAAGCTGGTCGGCTCAAGCATGTGAATTATATGCGGTTTTTCGGGCATTAAAAAGATTAAAAGGGAAAAGGGGAACAATCTTTACAGATTCAAAATATGCCTTTGGGGTGGTCCACACTTTTGGGAAAATATGGGAGGAAAGGGGGTTAATAAACACTCGAGGACGAGGATTAATTCATGGGGAATTAATAAAGCGAATCTTAGAAGCCAGAGGCAATCTCAGTAGTACATGTAAAAGGACACCAAACAGGAATACAATTTCGGATCCGGGGAAACAATTTGGCCGATAAGGAAGCCAAAAGTGCTGCACTAATGACAGTAAGTACCCCAGAGGTTGGGGAGAGCAGTACTTGGGAATATCCCCCTCGTCCCTCTCCAAAAGAGGTTGAGGAATATAAGAAGATAGGAGGGACATTAGAAGATGGTAAGTGGAAGTTACCAGACGGGAGGGAATTAGTATCAAAGGACTACACCAGAAAAATTCTGAGGAGATTGCATATGCAAACTCATTGGGGATCCCAGGCTCTGGCAGAACAGTTCCTGAGATTCTTTGGGTGTAAAGGGATTTATGAGCTGGCTAAACAAGAGGTGCAAGGGTGCCTAACATGCAAAAAAGTAAACAAAGCCAGGACACGACAGGTAATCTGGGGTAGTCGCCCTATAGCCTATCGTCCCTTTGAAAGAATTCAAGTGGATTTCACTGAATTACCCAAGGTTGGGAGGTATAAGTTTTTGCTAGTATTAGTGGACAAATTAACTCATTGGGTGGAAGCGTACCCAAGCTCTAGGGCTACTGCCCAGACAGTATCTAAAGTCCTTCTGGAAGAACTCATCCCTTGATATGGTATAATCAATCATATAGACTCAGACCAAGGAACACACTTCACCTCAAAAATTATTAAACAATTAGCGGAGGCTCTGGGAATTCGGTGGGAATACCATACCCCATGGCATCCTCAGAGTTCTGGACAAGTTGAAAGGATGAATCAGACACTGAAGGCCCAGTTATCAAAATTAATGATAGAAACTAAAATGTCCTGGCCAAAATGCCTCCCCTTAGCATTATTAAATATCAGGACTATGCCTCATTCTGAGACAGGGTTATCTCCTTTTGAAATGTTATACGGTATGCCCTATGATCATGGCATGCCCGTGGGACACCCAAAAATAGAAGATGGACAAATACAACCATACCTAATAACCATAAATAAAAATTTACAGGATCTTCGAAAGCAGGGAATTGTCACACAAAATGTTCCTCTAGGGTTCGCCATACACAAAATCCAACCTGGGGATTACGTTCTCATAAAAACCTGGAAAGAGGTTTCTCTCTCTCCTCACTGGGAGGGTCCTTTTCTTGTCCTTTTGACCACAGACACAGCAGTCCGGACAGCAGAAAAGGGCTGGACACACGCCTCCAGAGCGAAAAAGATCGAGAGAAGAGAGGAGACACCCGAGTGGAAAGTGATCTCCCACCCTGGAAACCTCAAGCTAAAATTGCGCCGGACAAGTAAATGAGCACCTTAGATCAGATAAGGTGTTCAGTTCCTGAGTGCAGGTGTTTTTCCTTTTGTTCATTTCAGGTGCCAGATTTGTCGTGAGGTTTGGGTCACACATTGTATATGGGGAATCAGGCCTAGAGGTCTCTGTACTAAGTGCCTTGAGAAAGAGCTGTCTCTGACTGACCGAATTCTAATACTTGCCACCAAATTGAATAATATTGTACCGGAGTTGATCCAGTGGTTTCGCTTGTACCAACACGGGATTAGGGGAAAGCTAAATTGCAGGACGGTAATTTTGGAAATTGAGTGCCAGAAAGCAAATAAAGCACCTTGTTGGACAGATACAGTAAAGTTATCAAGGTGGGATGCCTTTAAGGGACGGGATGCAGTTTGGACTTCACATTGGTCCCCTGAAGAATACTTCTGCTGCCAAGAAGATGGTTTCCCTCGCCGCCAGCAGCAACCTGGTGGGCGTAGGCAGAGGCAGAGAAGTACACCTATGGGGAGTCCTGGTGAGCCTGAGCCTAGTCATGTATCCTCTGACTAATGCATACCCAGAGAATGCCCTGAGCCCTGCAATACAAAGCCATAATGAGTGTGGGGAGTGCACACGAATTAGTACCCCTGCTCACCCTGTCCTAGCTAATTGCACCCCTGAGGGAAAGGAGGAGCACTGCACCCTTAACGGCACTCAGTATGTAAAGTGTAAACTGGGGGAGAAAATGGTATGCTATGATCCCAAGGCAAGAAACAGAAACGGGCAATCAGAGACATTTGCTCATAACATTCACAAAAGAAGTGCAAGCCAGACACCTCTTCCCACATGTGAACAATGCAATCGTACGGTTTGGATAGGGGGAAAAAGAAAATCGGTATTTGTGGCTTATTTTCAGGTGAATCAATTGTGTTATGACCATACTAAACTAGGAATGTGTGTCATTGAAGGAAAAACCTACTGGGTGGGCAAAAATCTAAGGTATGAAAGTGGACTCATCTCAGACACTAAACCTGTCATCATAGACCTTCTCGAGGAAGATGATGACCGGATCTGTGCCCAGTTTGATAACACTTTCTGTTTTTCTAGAGATAGGGAAGGCATGGATCCTGAGAGCAAAATAAAACAGGTAGCCATAGAAATAAAGAAACAGGAGTCAGAGATGAGAAGAAAGAGAATGGAGCAGGAAAGATTGAGGACCCTAAGTGAACAATATGATTTATTGGAGAAACAATATGATAAGTGGGGTTTATCTGGCTCAGACAAAAATTTGTTTATCGATTTAATGCAAGAGATTGCAACCGAATTAGGATTGACCAACTGCTGGATTTGCGGAGGACTTAAATCAGCAGAAAAATGGCCCTGGAAAGGTGAGAGCTTAACTCCAGAGCAACTCCTAAGGGGGGATAAAACCCAAATTTCAAAGACACTTCAAAGACCTGAGGGCTGGGTCTTAGATAAAAGAGTGATCGGATCAATTTGTATCAGTCGGGAGGGAAGAGAATATACTGAGGTAGTGGGATACACCCCGTGTGTCTCCACCTTAACAGTAAATTCAGATAACAAAAGTAAAATTTGGCAGCCAGAGTCCCCTGCTGGGTACTGGAGCCTAGAAAAGAAAGGCAATTGTGAGTGGAGTGATAAGGTTGGACTTTGCTAGAATAAAGGCTCTGGAGCTAACCCTTACCAGTCACTAGGAGAATTAAGTACTTACTAGGCTGAACCAGGGAGTACAAAAAGTACATGGAAAGCTCCTGATGGGATATACTGGGTATGTGGGAAGAAAGCATACAGTGAATTACCACAAAAATGGAAGGGGTCATGCACTCTGGGGATCATTCAGCCGGTCTTCTTTACTTTACCAAGGTCCGGCAGTACTTTCCTGGGGGCACCTCTCTACGAGACACTGAATAGAGAAAAAAGGGAATTAAGAAAGAAGCTCCCTGATGTGGGTGGCAGCCAAGTTTGGGGAGGGGAAGAGTGGCCAGCTGAAAGAATAATAGAATACTATGGTCCTGCAACATGGGCACAAGATGGAAGTTGGGGATACCGGACTCCAGTTTACCTGTTGAATAGGTTGATAAGGCTGCAGGCCGTGGTAGAGATTGTGTCGAATCACACCTCAGATGCCCTCGAATTGTTGGCTAAACAGCACTCCCAGATGCGAGCTTTTGTATACCAAAATAGAATAGCATTAGACTATTTGTTAGCTGAAGAAGGGGGAGTCTGTGGGAAATTTAGCGAATCTGAATGCTGTGTCGAAATCGATGATTACGGAGAAACTATAAAGGGTCTTGCAGCAGAGATAAAGAGGGTAGCACACGTTCCAGTCCAAAAATGGAATTCCATTCTCCAGGCATCTTGGTGGGACCAGTTATTATCAGGAGCTTGGTGAAAAAAGGTAGTGTTCTTTATTGTGTGTTCATTGGCAGGAATAATATTCATACCATGTTTAATACCTTGTTTTATTAGACTAGTACACTCGGTGGTACAGGGCATGCAAATTGCAGCTATGCCCATGGATCCTGAACTTGCATCAGGAAGGGTGAATGGTAGAGCCTCCAAAATAATGAAATTAAGGAGAGGGGAGATGAACACCAGGGCAATAGAGGCGCTGACAAAATTTGAAGAACAGATAAAAAGAAATCAGCTCCCATATACAGATTATCGAAAAGAGTCAGAAAAAAATGGCAGTGAGGAATCTGAAGAGGATTAAAAAGGGAACACAAATTAATGTGTTTATATAGAAGGGGAGGGATTGTGATATATATATACCATATTGTAATTTGTGTTTTGTATAAAATAAGTCTGCAAAATAAACGAGCCACAGGTAACGGCAGTGATTGCCTCAGAACTAGGTAAATTAACATATCTACAGATTGGACTGCTACCGATAAGCACCTATCTCCTGGGGAAGCCTGGAAACTCACAGGAGAGCAGCATTTCCCGAAAAACCCATCACCAGGACTGCATTCCCTGACTCTGGTCCCCGTAAAGATGAAATCAACCACCTAAAAGCAATACACAACGGACACAAAATCTCATCAAGGAGCAGGAAGGACTTTGTCTTGTGTGGACACCAGAGCTGAATTTGAAAGAAACAAAGGACGGTCCCGCTCCAGGCTATGAAAAACAGTATAAAAAAGAGGCCAACCAAGACAGCGGTGTGAACACCAGGGGAACCCAGTGCGATAGAGGCTGGGTAACATCGTGTGTTCACCCAATTCCGACCCCGGGCTCGGTATTGTTTTTTCCGGTTGTGGCTTTCCAGGACCGTATTTTGGTCGCGAAAATAAAATTTGCCAATTTAACATTTTAATTCGGTTTGATTAGTTTATTACCTATAACACTCTCTTTTGATTTCAAGGGCCTTTATGCACACCCTAATGACATCCCCCTTATCTGGTGTGTTTATCTCTTGCCAATATGCATTTGCATCTTGCTTGCTGGCAGCTGCAAGTGCCAGGACAGCACCAAGCTGGGCTGTGGGCTCCCAGCACCGTCCAGAGTCCTTCCCTGCGGACTTTGCTGATCTTGGTGTGTCCTGGTCCATCTTAGGTACTCGGGGCAACAGATTGCTTCTAAAATGGAACACTTTGGGCGGGGTGGGGTGGAACTCAGGGCACGTGGCAGCGTGTCCAAGGGCCTTGGTGACGCGGGCGCTTGGTAACACAGGTGCTGGCAGTGACGCGGCCACGCCACAGTGCTCGGTGCATGTGATGGGACAGGACGTGCCAGAGCTGTGCTGTGAGGAGCCCCACGCAGCCAGCTCGTTCCTTGCTGACCCAGAGCTTTTCCGAGGCACTGCTCCTGCGGCTGGCCTTGCGGCCAGACTGCAGCACTGCTTGACTGGCAGCTTTTCTGGAGCATCTGTCCTGAAGGTGCCCTTGAGGGCAGAGTAAGATGGCAGGCAGAGTGCTCAATATGTTAAGAGTGTTTAGGGGGAAAAGAATTCAAGGCCGTGCAGCTGCCACAGCACAGCAGACTGACGAGCCAGAGCAGTTCCAGCCACAGCAGGATGGTAAGTGGAACAGCTGGGCCACAGGGCTTCTGCCTGCAGCCAGATTGGCCCTATCCCATGCCATGCCATGCCGTGCCGTGCCCTCCCCTGTGGACATGCCCATGGACAGCACCAAACAGAGGCTGGGCTCTCCTCCCCGGTGGTGGCCTTGCTCCATCCCCTGGCCATCCTGGGGCTGTCCCTGCCTGGGGAGTGCAGGCCTCGTCTGTGTTGTCCGGCCTCTCCCACAGCCCCTCAGCTCTGGCTGTGCTCCCTCTTTGCTAGATGCAGCCGTGGAGCAGACACAAGAGCAGGGCCCCGCCCGTGGCCGCTTCCGGAGAGCAGCTCAGGTACCTGCAGCCAACCCCACCTGCTGTCACTGCTCAGCCCAGCATCACACCTGGAACTCTCTATGGAATGTCCCTCTCTTCCTGCCCTCCATTCTGCTGCAGATATTGCTGAGGTTCCTCTGCATCCGGCGTAGGAAGTCCACCACCAAAGCAACTGAGGGCGCAGCTGAGGCTGACTCCAGGCTGAGCGAGAAGCAAGCAAAGCCTGATGTTAGCACAGCATCCACAGAGTGCACAGAAAACTCTCACAGGGCAATGGTTCACACGGCAGTGACTCAGGATGTGGCCATCATGAAGACTGACACCGAAGTGGCTCAGGACATCTCAAACACTAACACCACGCCCACTCTGGTTCTTGCTCCCTCACCTGATCTTTTCAAGCAGATGGGTGTTTATTCTCAGCAGCAGGTAAGCCCTGAGGCCAGGCCTGGAGGCCTTCCAGGATGGCGCGGCCCCTCAAACCACTGCCACTGGGCACCTCGGCCTTTGAGGCCAGCACTGTGTGGTGGGAAGGGAATCATTTCTTGGGAGAAACTTGGGACGTTGCTCCCTTGGACTGCACTTCAAGTCTCCCCATGCCTCCCCCAGGTGCCAGCCATGGTGAGGGACATTCACCAGAGGCTTGTGTCCCGTGGGACTGTGGATGCCCACACGCGCATGAACATTCTGAGTCTGGCTAAAAACCACCCTGCTCAGGTGGTGCTGACCCTGCTGCGCTGTGCCCCATCGTGTGACAGGTATGGGGCATAACTGCCTTGAGAGCTCAGAGCTCACTGGCCTTTAGAGCCCATGGCCCTGTAGAGCCTGTCCAGTGGGCTCTGCCAGACAGGCAGAGAGCTCCAGCACTCACAGGTCCCTCTGCTTCCTGAGCCCGCTGCCATGCTCCCTCCCTGCCCCTCGGGGCACCGCGGCTCTGTCACCCAGCCTCATGCAGCTGCACAGGCCATGGTACTGGGGCTGAGATCCCTTTGACATGCAGCTCTGGTCCCACAGAGCTGCTGCAATGATGTGGAGAACCATAGGATCATGGGGACCAGCGGCTGAGAGTGTCTTTCCAAGACTGCTCAGTGTGATGCAGGACTGGCCACTGCACAGCAGATCCACTTCCAGTGGGGACAACAGGGCTGCATTTGCCTTGGCTGTGAGTTTCTGAAACTCGCCTTTGCTTGCCCCCAGTTCGCCTTTCCAGAAGCTCTCCACCCCATCCCCATCCTGCATCTCCCTGCTTAAGGCACTGCTGAAACCTGGCCTAGGGGAAGGCTCAGGGGCAGCAGGCCGGGTGCTCCCCCTGCCAGGCCCGGCCACATGGACACCCCGGCACTGAACGCTGGCTGAAGGTGGTTTGTGTTTTGCAGGCAACTCTGGTGCTGTGGGTGATTGCCAAGGTGCCCGAGTGCCAGCACACAATAAAATTTCATTCCGCCCACCTGCTGGTGTCTCTGCTCTTCCAAGTTTTCGTCACCACAGTGCAGATACCGGAGGAGGTCGATAACTTCTGGAGAGCGTGCCAGGGAGGAACACTGCCTTCCCACTAAGCCCAACAGGTCCCACTTGTCCTGTCCTTCCCACGCCCTTGTGCCCAGAGCCAGTGCTCCCAGCGTGACCTGGGCTTTGCTCTGCACACAGATTTGTGGTGCAGAACATCAAGGCACTGCTCTGCCGCCTGTGGTGTGACGATGAGGGGCTGTTGGCTCTGGAGCGCAAGCGTGTGTGGGACACCCTGCTCTGTGCCGACACCCACCACTATGCAGTGGGTCTGCTGGCCAGGTGAGACTGTTTCTCCCTGCTGCCCCGGGCATTTGTGCCCAGAGTGCCCCACACAGCCCCTGTGGTTGTAGGCAGGAGGGCCTTGTCACTGAGGGACAGCAGGGCAGACTGGAAAAGCCTGGGAGAGGAGGGTGGCCGGGAGCAGCCACATCCAAAAGGGTCCACGTCCCCTCGCAGGGTGCTGGGCAAAGATCAGAGCTCTGTGAGTCAGTCCTGGCACAGGTTTGTCTGCCTGGCTCAGGGCATTGGTGCCTTTTTCCCCCTGCCAGGGAGGTGCGCCGTGGCTTGAGCCGCTTATGTACCCCCATGACAATCTGCCTGCTCAAGCTGCTCACCAGGGAGCAGCCCCACTGGGATCTGCCTGGCCTGGCTCTCCTTGTGGAGGTGAGCCTGAAGGCCAGCGCTGCCTGCCTGAGCTGCCTGCCAGCTCTCTGGCCTCTCGTAGCCGCAGCCGCCTGACACGGTGCTGCACCTGGTGCTGCTGCCTGGGCCTGGCTCTGGGCAGCTGCAGGCTCCTGCCGGCTGCTCCCCTGTCACTGCCCTTTGCCTTTCAGTTCCTGGATGTTCTGGATTTGAATGTCTGTGCTCGCAGGGTGCTGACGATCATGTCCAAGCACCTGCAGAGCGAGTGCACGGAGAGGCGTCGCCTGGCGCTCAGAGGCTTCGTGGCGCTCAGCAAGTCTCCCTTGATGGTGAGAAGGGGGCAGTGGCTGAGGCCGCACTGGCAGCGTGGGGCTGGGGAGCAGAGCAGCTTGGGCTTGGCTGGGCATTGGCAGCTGAGGCAGCTGCTCCCAGCTCTCCTGTCTCCTGGTTCTGCTGCCCCAGTGCTTCAGGACGCGCCTTTGGCTGCTGGGCCCTGCAGCAGCAGCAGGGTGCAGTGCCAGGGCGGTCTCAGTGCTGAAGCCCTTCATGGATTCAGAGCACAGCCTTGCCTTCCACACAGGCCGAAAGCCTCTGCGAAATGTCTCCAGAGTTCCTGGAGCTCCTGAGGCATGCAGACGGAGAGGTGGTCAGGATGACCCTCTCTGTCTTCATGAATGTGCTCCAGGACAAAGACATCCTGGTGTCCACCAAATGCAGCACCACTGCCCCGATGCTGGCTGAGATGCTTGTGCCACTCTTCAACAATGTAAGGCTCTGTGCCCCTAGCCACAGGCACTGCATACTGCCCAGAAACTTTGTGCCCTGTGGATTTTGGGCTTTTGCCCACGTGAGGTGCGAAATGTTGATCTTGAAATCTCTTGTCATTTGCCACCAGGACAACAGGCATGTGCAGCTGCTTTCCATTCAGCTGTTTCAAAAGGTGATGGAGCTTAGAGTGAAGAAGGGAAAACAGCTCCTGAAGGCCATTGTGAAGGAGAGCCTGTTGTCACTTTTACCTTACTGGCACGATGAGAACCAGGATGTGGCAGAGGTGAGGACTTGTGGGCTGCTCATGTCCCCCAGGGAGCAGCTTTGCTGCCCAATGCCCTGGCCCCTGCTGGGCTCCAGCCTCCCCCTCGGCAGAGGGATGCAGGTTGTGCATTGCCCTGGGCTGTCGTGCCACCTCTGGCTCTTTGCTCCTCTCAGGCCTCTTACAAAACCCTGCTTTGTGCAAGTCGGCTCCTCAAGAGGAGGGATCTCGAGCAGCTGCTGACGAGGGGGCAGGCGCTGAAGTTCAACGATGGCCTGGTAAGGGCAGCCTGGAAGCCCCAGGCGCAGCCTGGAGAAGCAGCCTGCCGCCGGTGTCAGTGTGTGCGGCTGGCAGCTGTGCCCCTGCCCAGTGCCACAGCCAAGGGCACCGGCCTGAGCCCCACACGCTGCTCCCTCCCATGGGATGCGCAGGCTCCTGCCCGGGCTCCTGAGGCTCCGAGGCGGTGCCAATGGAGCCCCGGCCCAGCCGGGCTGCAGGGCGGCACCACGGCTGCCCATGCAGAGCCCGGCAGCAGCGGCAGCCGCTCGGGGCTCAGGGCTGTGTGGGCAGGGGAGGCCAGCGCTGGGTGCAGGCAGCGCCGGCCCAGGGGCAAAGCCCGCGCCAACTCTTCCCTCTGTGCGCTCTCTGCAGCCGGGAGAGGACGAGAGCCGAGCACCCGAGCACCTGAGCCGGGCCCTGCTGAGCCTGCAGAGCCCGCCGGAGCGCCAGCGAGGGGCGGCCAGGAGGTTCATTGGTGAGCCACGAGCCCGGGGTCCCTTGCCTGCCATGCCGGCCTGGTCGCGGCTCGGCCCCAGCCCAGGTGCTGCCCCGCAGCGGGAGCCGGGCCGGGGCTGCTGGAGCCGCGGCTGCCCTCAGGGCTGCTGCCGTTCTCTCCAGCCGAGCCTCGGGCGGCAGCATGTGCCAAGGGCCCGGGCTGAGCGCTGCCGGGGCAGGAGGGCGTGCGGCCTCAGGGCTGGCTGCGCCCGTGGGGGCAGCTGTGCTGCTTGGGGCCGCGACAGGCTCTGTGTTCCCAGGGATCTTCAGGCACAAGGTGACGGGGCAGCAGCAAGAGCTCCAGCCCATCCGTGAGGGTGAGTCAGGGCAGTGCGGTGTCGGCAGCGTGTGGCGGGGGAGCTGCAATCCCTGTGCGGCTGCTGAGGGCTCTGCTCCCCGTGCACATGAGGGACGGCGTGGGCAGAGCACTCAGAGGTTTCAAGGAGCCGTGGGGGATCTGCGGCCAGCACCTTGCGGCTGATCCCATTTTCTCCTGCTCCTTCCAGGCCATGGCAAGAGCTGGCTGGCATGGTCCTGGCAGGAGGTTCTTCTCGGGCTCTTGTGCGGATCCCGGCTCTGACCATGGCTCTGTTCCTCTCTCTTCCAGCCCTTCAAGTGCCTGGCAGAGAAGAGGTGTCTCCTCCTCTCAATGCTGCTGCAGCTCCAGACTCTGCTGATGCTGCTCCCAGCTGAGCCTGTGAGGATCTCCACAAGCTCCTCTTGCCTCCTTCCCTTATGACAACTTCCTCCCTTCAGCCCATCCTCTTCTTTCCCTTCCAGCTTATGCCTTTGCTTCATTTTGCTTTAATAAAGTTTGTCTTGTTCACTTTCCCCCACGTCTCTGTGGAGCTATGGTGAGGAAAGTAAAGGCCTGGGACACAACAGCCCTTGTTGTTGTTTTCTTTCAATGTGGTGTTGTGTCCAGTGAAATAGGGGAACAAGGGCAGATGAGGCTGAAAAAGTTCCTCTCCCACAGGCCCAGTTGCACAACGTGTTGGAGTTTGTCCTGGTTTGACAGAAAGGATCTGTTTAGAAAGAAGGAGCCTTGCATGAAATGAAATACGGTTTCTTGGGTTAGGGTAGAGTTAGGGTTACTGTTAGGGTTAGGATTAGGGTTAAGGTTTGCGTTCAGGTTTCCCTGGAAATCTATACATTATGGGAAATGTCTTTGGATAAGAGAGGCTTCCACAGGACCCCCCAGTGAGTTGGGTGCAACTGTCTCCTTTTGGGTCCCGTTGCTCCTTTCAGTGCTTGAGGCCTGCTGCACTTGGCAGAGGGGCAGGAGAAGGGAGAAGGCTGTGAAGAGCAGCTTTGGCATCTGCCTGGGCCTGCGCAGACCAGCCCAAGCACCTGCAGCAGAGTGTGTTACTGCCCTTTCAGCAGAGATCTGAGCTGGATCTTCTCTGTCCACCTCAGAGCCCCAAAGCTCTGGGAGCTGTAAATGTAACGGCCTTTATGAAATGCACTGATGTTTTGGTTTTTGCCTTTTTCCTTTTATATGTCCTCTGAATTCTACGCCCATGTAGTTGAGCTCTATGGCCTGTTGTATTAATGGTTATTTTTCCAAGTAATTTTCCATGGTCTTTCCCTAACCAGAAAGACAAAACAAATTCCAGAGCTCCAAGCCGTACAGGGTGCATGGCCCCAGTACTATCTTGGTTCTTCCTTGGAACCATATTAAGAGTAATTCTTTGAGACAAATTTTCATGGACAAGTGCAACCCATGCTGGGGGCGGGGTTGGGACTCCAGAGAGAGATTTGACCTGGGGGGGAATTGTATAACCACTTATCTTCCTCATTGGTGCTTCTTATCATTTATGCTGATTTCCTAACACCTATAAAAATGTACTCACCCTGCAGAGGGGGGCTTTTGTGGCCATCTTTCCATAACTCCTCCTGAAAAGCTTCAAATAGCAATCCACTTTTATATTACCTCCTTCCTAAAAGTATCTTGACTTTCATTTCCAGGTTGAGAAAAAGACAACAGTATATGCACTATATGCACATTAACATAAAACCCCAATGTGATAAATGTATTCATTTATTACTACAATTGTGCAAAATTTATAAGTTACAATGTTATAGACAAGTATTTGTAGTTAACTATTATATAGTCCTTTTTTAATATACATGTTTATTTAGGGAATATATTTTAGTGCTGTACCCTTTGTAAAACCTTCAGTTTCCCATAAATTGAGTAGGGCTCTGTGTCCTCTCCGTTTTGTGGCTGCCAGAGATGTGAGCTCTCTGTCTTTCTCCTCATACACTCCTCAGGGATCTTTTCAATGGAGGAGGCTTAAGAGCAACTTTCTTGTCAGTCCTACAGAGCTCCTGCTGTTGCAAAAGGCACATCCAAAAACACAGCCTCATCTCTTGGAGGACAGAGGGACACACTTCCATGGCAGGGGATATTTAATTTTGTTCCTCATGTTGAAAGCATAAAGATATGTCTTGAGAAAAAAATATTGGACCTTTGATTATCTTTTTTGTTGTATTATTTTCCTTTAAGGTACCTTTGATTACACTGATAATTTGGTATAATTTGCTTTTACATCCTTGTCTTAGCATTTTTTTGTATCTATTTGTAGATATATTATTTTTATGATTTTTAAATATAACAAGTTAAATATACCAAGTTAAATATAACAGACTGGTGACTACTCCATGCAATTGTTTTTCCACATCATTCTCTTCAGCAGGAATTTGTGTTTGGGGTCCAGATCTGAGTGGCCATTTACAATGCAATTTTACATTGAAATGCCTCTAAAATACAACACAGTGGCTCTAAAAAACAAAAAACAAAACAAAACAAACAAAAAAAAATCACCAAAACAACCAACCAACCAATCAACCAACCAACCAACCAAACCATCAAAACAAAAACAAACAAAAACCAAACAAACCCCACACACCGGCCCCAATAGTTTTTCCCTTTTAAATTGACAGAAAGGATACTTTAGAGAGTGATAAAAGCAAGGGTATAGGAAGGTCCCTGAGAAGGCCTCCAGCCTGAGTTGTGTCTCACACAATTCTCAAACAGAGCAAGTTGCCTGAAGATGCCTCCAGGTGAGTTTTCAGTGGCCCTGAAGGTTTAGACCCCACAGCTTCTCTCCGAGCATCTGTCCCAATGTGTCCCGTCTCCCACTATAATTTATTTGTTTTCACATCTACAGGTGCCATTTTTTGTGCTCCCACCTACTCCTGCTGCCTCTGTTCCTCAGAGCAGGGAGCTTTATGAAGGCTGAAGATAAAAGGTAGCAGGTCTTTTGTGGTTTTTCCAATGCCAAAATAATTGTCTGATATCTTGTTCTTAGATAAAAATACCTGACTAAATGGTTTTTACTTTGCTTTTTATTGGTGATAGCTTTTCTCTGGAAGTAAATGGATTAATTATAGTCCAGTAAATAGATGAACAAGAAAACAGTGCCTGCAAAGCCAAAATAGAGTGATGTCCATTTATTGTAACCCATAAAGTCAATGCAAGCCAAAAATTAATATAGTGCTGTGTGCCTCTTGAGCATATTCACTGTAAAATAAAATACTACACAGTTCACCACCAGTCCTCTGATTAAATTCCTTTATATAAGACTGTAATATTCCTTGTAATGCCATCTAAACTTATCCAGAGAAAATAAAATCAATAACTCAATGCAACTAAATGTCTGTCTCTAGTCTTATCTGCATACACTGATTAGGTTATTTTAATTGCCTAGCTAAGCTGTATTTATGTCCTTCCAGTTAACATTTATTCAAAGAAATGGAAGAGAAAGTGCAAGGATTGGTTTTGCAGGTGTTGATGACATCTTGTCCCTGAAACTGGTTCCAGTGTTTTTAAAAGAAAGGGCAAAATGCCCCACTACTTCTAAGAGAACAAAGACACTTTTGAAGAGGACTTATTCTAAGTTTTGGTTAAAAATAAAAATTAAATAATTAATTTAGGAATTTACACATAATACAGTCTTGGTTTTAAGGGAAAATGAGAGAAAAAGACGAAAATGAGAGTAGAGTTGTGAGGGTGGGGGTGGAGTTTAGAGTTGTGGTTCCATAGCTAGAGAGCAGGGGACTGCAAAGTTGGTGGGTTGAGGAGGACAACCAATGGGAAATCCCAAGGCAGGAGCACTCCAGTAGAATTGAAAGCAATGAATGTACAGGAAAAGAGGAACATTCTGGGGAAATTTCCTATCTGGGAAAATGGGGTGTCCTGGTTTGAAGGACAGGTGTCTGCTAAGAAAGCAGGAGCCTCTTTTTTTTAGATGGAGAATGTAAACCCCTTCTCTCCAAATTATTATAATTTTGAAATTAAGGGGCTCTCAGGGGCACTCCACACCCCAATAAGGACCTGCCTCTAGGGATGAAGCCAGCTGCCAGGAATGAAATCAAGGATTTTCAGACATCCCCACACATCTCTGGTGAGAGACCATGCAAAGGATCACATGGCTTTTTCATGTCATGTTTGAAACGCCAGGATGAAGGAAAATTAATGTAATGGGGTGGTTCAAGTTCCAAGAATTTCCCAAAAAAAAGCAGGATAATTTTAAGTGAATGTGCTCTTCCTGCAAACTTTATTCTCACCATCACTTCATTACAGGCTCACCACTGTGATGTCTGTAGTCATTAACAGAACGAGGATGGGCTGAGGAACTTTTGAGTTTTCAAACACAGAAATCTGGCCTTGAAGGAAGCAGGAGAGATGACAGATATTTGTCTTGTGTCACCTAGTGATGCATTCTGTCAAGGCAAGTAGGAATGAGCCAATTACTGCCTTGCGTTCAGATCTGTTGTTTCAATATTTTGGTTAATAACCTTCAACCAATATTTAGGTGTATCTGCACCTCTGCCAAGTGGTAATCAGATTAAAACCAGGTTTTCACTGCGTAATTCTCCATGCTGCTCGGGCTCCCATCTGAACAGAACGTTTTCTTCAGGCACAGATGTAAATAGGCAGCACGCCCCTGTGCTGACTGAGAGCAGCAGAAGGGAAATTATTGCCCTCTGGAAGAACTGGAAAAGTAACCAGAGCTGTTGCCTCTTTATTGGTCTCTTCTGGGGTCCGAGTCGTACTAAGTCACGCTATGCTAATTAAATTACCTAAGGTCATCAGTTTATCGTCCTTGATTAGCAGATAATGACAGTGGTGGTGGTTTAAGCTCCAGCTCCTCTACTGGCACACAGAGACTGCTCAGCTCCCAGAAGGGTTTGAATGTGATGGAAGAAATCCTGTAAATCTTTCTAGGAGAGCTGATGAGGGAATTTCACACACCCAATTTCACCCAGAACAAGATCTAAACAAGGGAAAAATGTTAATTTTAATTTTTCTTGGTCAGTTTTATGATAAGCCATGACAATAAATGCTAAGGAATAGTAAGTCAACAATTTCAGGAACTCGTTTGCCTTTGTGGGAGAGCTTAGAGCATCACCATTGGTAACTCCGTTCCCTGGATTTCTAAATTCAAGATGGCATTTCCACATTGACAGCAGTCTTCACCAAAGGACTCCTGCCAATATTGGTTTGTTGGTCATGTGTCTGTCAGGGTAAAAATATGAAAGGTGTCTACTTTATATGCCTTAAATGGACTCTATAATGTATCTGCAGCCTTTCTGTGCTACTGGACCAAGTAAATTTATGTGCTAGTAATACGGCTTATCTAAACAAGTAAATGACAAGAAATAAAATACAGTCTATTGCTGGTTTGTGCTACCAATATAAACTAGTATAATGTTCAGGAGACCGTATTTTAAACCCTCAGTTATTGCATCATTTAATATCAAATGATCAATTTCATATGTTCTGCCTTCTCAAAGAAGCTTTCTAACAGGTGCATTTATCACAAAGCACCTTTTTGTATCATTAATCAGCAAATGAAAGCAATTGTCTTTAGTAAACCAAATCAACCCTGGAGAACGGAATCAGATAAAAATTAACAACTCTCACCATAATTGTCCTCTGTCAGTCCTTCTTTCCTACACATAATTAATGTGGTCAAATCTTTAACAATGCTGAGGACAACAACTATTTAACTCCATCCTCAGCAGATTTGTCTTTTTTCCCCTCTCTAAATCTTCCCCAGTCTGGAGGCTTTCAGTTATCCAGGCATCAAAGATCATATTGATCTTTAGCGGTTTTTATCCACGTATATATTTAACCCATCATTATTACTTCCTTTTTATCAATGGTTAAAGGACTGATCCTCCACAGCCTTCTAGGGTTTGCATCCCTGATTGTGTCTCATTTTCCTGAGATGCCTGCTTCATATTTGGGAACTAGCTGAAAATCAGAATGGTCTTTCTTCTGTGCTATTTGCAGGATCAGTAATTTCTATCTCTGAAGGAAGATACAAGATGCTATTTTCAGTAAATATTCTATTAAAACATTTTTTTGCTTAATCTTTTCAGTAAAAAGAATCTTGTCTCTTTCCCTGCTTACTTGCATTTTTAATCCCACATCTCTATCTTGCTCACAGACATAAGGATCTCATTGTTAAGCAGCACTGAAGCAGTTGTGGGGTGAATGACTCCTTACAATAATTATGTTAATTCCCTATAAACCAGGTAGATTTTCACTTGTGCAGTTAACTTTCCAGTGTTGTCTTTAAACTACTCAAAATAATTTTGCTTCCAAAAGTTTGGGGGTTTGTTTTGTTTCAGTATTATCTAGAGCCCTCACATCATCTACAGCTGACACCGTGTCACACACTGTCACCTTTGTCAGTGCCCAACTTCCTGCGTAGACACTCTTAACTTTTGTGACATTTCCTAAGAGTTTTTTGAGTAGCTAATCAACTGTCTTACATTTTCTTTAGGGCATAGTTTTTCTCCAAAAAAGGTCTCTTTAAGAGTATTTGCAGTTGAAAGTTAAATGCTGGTGCAGTGAGATAAGCTTTTGTTTGAAGAATGTTTCAAAGAAAATGTAATGCCAAGTGGAGCAACAATTCTACCTTTGCTTGTGAATACTGAAGGGTCTTTGACATTGTTCATGTAACTAATTATTTCATGGAACAGGTGTGTAACACAATCACCTTTCCTCCCCTAATTATATTTTCAGCTGAAGTAGGAGACAAAAAGAGTGCTGCTGGGCATGCTAAGGATATGAATAAATAGAATAGCACTTATTTTATGGGCTTGTGTGGTTGAGAGTCTGAGGATGAGAAGCCTTGCCTGCCACAGAGGACACAAGTGAACAACACTGATGTGATCCTGAGCCAAGGAACTTTGTAGAGTGATGAGTTGTGTAACATCACTTCTGCATGCATGTGGCACTAATCATGCTAGAACAGGGGCAAAGGGAGCTCACATCAGTCTGGAAAATCCCAATTACTGAGAAAATCCTAATTACTGAAGGTATCCCCTTTGCTGTATGACATGAAGGGCTGTGCTGTTTGCTGTAGAGCCCTGTGCTGCCAGTGAGTTTGGTCAGCCTGAAATGATTCCTGCCTCTTTAATCATTTAAAACTGCAGAGTGTAGGATCCAGCAGGTCCATACCTGAGGAAGGGGCTGGAGGAATAGGGGCAGACAGAATTTGCTGGCAGGAAGAAGGGCAGACAGAATGCAGTGAGGCTTAAGAGGAGGGGAGGGTAGGGGAGGGGACACCAGGCAAGGTTCTTCCCTCTTTTCACAGCAGTGAGTGCTGGAGCCCATGCTGGAGACAGACTGAAATGGAAATTTGCAGATCTGGGAGTAGTGTTTATACCTGAACAGAAGGATTCAACTCCATTCCATTTCCATTGAGCAAAGTTCCTTGGAAGCAGTTATTCCAAAAGTATCTGAATGTATCTGAGGGCCTCATCACAGAAGTAAGGAATTTTTGAGCTTTTGGCAATCTGGTGGTGATGGCCATTTCATGGTTTAGACCTCACGGAACATTAGTTTGTTCAGTGGGAATATTTCCAGCCCTTTGGAATACTTGGATGTTTCAACCTCTGTCAGAAAGCAAAGCAGGTTTCAAAGTGTGTTTTTGGTGAGATGTTGCCCACTTCAGGCTCCTTGTGGCCATTGGTGTCTTGTTTTCCTCTGAACATCTGGATTTAAGGACAGAAAATTGGAACTGGTTTGGAATTTGAAACACTAGCCTCCCCCTCATAGCTATAATAGCTATAACCGATGGAAATGGAAATATAAAGCAGATATTTTTGTCAACACAAATTCAAAACCAAATAAGACTCTTGTAAGGTGTTAGTCTGTAGATATTTTAGTTCTTCCCCCACCTCTCCCCTTGCCCACTTTCCATTTTTGATCCTTTTAGAACTGCTTAGAAAAGTGAGACCTTTTAAATAAACAAATAATAGGAAAAAACTTCACCTGGAAATCCAATCAGTGATATTTTTATAGAAATTACCATTTTCTCATTCACTGCTCTTGGAATTGCTAATTTTACAACATCTGTATAGACATAGGACTTCCATATCTGCCTAAGTAAACACTTTGAATTTTTATTTCCACTATATATGTCAGGGGATAAATAGGTTACTATTTATGAGATTCATGAAAAACTTCAGTTTCAAAGGCTCTTTTTTATTAGATGTCTTAATCCAATTCTCTTTATTGGATTGGGAAATGAAAAATCAAAATAAAATCTCTTGAGCACAAATAGTAAAAGGCAAAAATAAAATTGGTGTGTACACAGCTCAAGCTAATAATAAAGAACTAGCAGAATCAGTTTAAAAATTGATTTGTCCCAAGCAGTGGTTGCAGGGGCCTGGAGGTCTGGTACCAGAACTAAAGTTGCTTTGTAGAAATTTCCAACCTTCTCAGTTTAATTTACTCTTTCTGTTTGAGATTTTTTCTCCCTAGCTGAATTTTGATTCCCTTGAGATGTTCTAGAGATATGGATCTGTCTCATTCCTGGCATGTGTCAATATTTTCATTTCTCTTTCAAGACATTCTGTTATGCATGCTTTTTTTTTCCACAAATTGATTTTTGTCTCCTGAGACTTTTCATTTCCTTGTTTTAAATACAAGCTGTTTATTCACAGCTATATAAATGGTAGGAATGGTTAATGGCAAGATTATATCTCTATTTAGGCAATTGTCAGGAAGTTTTAAACATTTATAACAAATGTTGGTAGAAACTTCAGCTTTCTGCAACTGGAATGGAAGAGGAACATGCTGGCAAAGCATACTTGCAATGTATCTGAATATTGCAGTGCAAATTATTTTATTTTCTTGAAACTGGCTATTATATGCAAAATGATTGAGTGCTTTGGAAATGGGGGTGGACAGGGGAGCGGCTTCACCTGCAGATGCAGGAGGCAGTAACCCAGAAGAGACCATGGGAGGTGATGTGTCAATGGGGTTATTCCATAGCAGGTCGTGTTTCTGGTTCTTGTTCTCAGTTGGTTCAGGCCTGCTCACATAAAAGGGCATGTTCCTGGTCTGTGTTTGTGATTGGACCTTTGCCCAATATACAGATACCCCTGTATGTTGTTATGCTTGCCACATCCCTGGGTCTTTGGACAATGACCCTTAAACCGTGCGGTTTCTAAGCTTGTTATCTTATCCATTAAAGTTCTTTATTTTTCAAGCCAGTTCATCGTTTCAGTTCCTCTTTTTGCTCCACAGACCTCCCAGGCTGGCCAGTCCCTGTACTGCTGCCTCAATGGCAACCATAGTTTTCATTAGGCATGAAACCATCCAGTATTCATTATGCAAAAACAAACAAACAAACAAACAAACAAACAAGAAGAAAACCCTAACATGCATTTTTCATTTTCTTTCAACAGAGTACTATAATCATGAATATGACCCAAGTCTTTGCTTGATCCCAATAACCTCAAAAGTGCTTAGACCTGGAAAAAGGTTTGATCATGTCATTGAATCAAGGTCCCTGCAAACAGGTGACTGGTGTTAAACCTCACTGTGAGTGATGTGCTCATGTTCTGTGAGATGCTGAATTCACTCCAGGGATCTGTGATTAATATGTATCAAATTTTTCTTACTTACAATGCTCCAGGTATGAGCTACGGCTGAAATTCTTTTGCAGTATTTATCAGGACTGTGTGAAGTAATTATAAATCATATGGAAATAGTGGGCCTTGAGAGAAGAAAACTCTCAAGGATCTGTAAATGAAAATCAAATCTAAAAGCATTTAAAATATTCTCACTGAAGTGTTCTGAAAGAGTATCAAATAGCTGTATTGCTGAAATGTTTTGTGCATGAGGAGATTTACTCTCCAAGGGCAGGTTATGCTATTTCTGTATAAAGCCATTATTATTACCTACAGAACGTCAAAGAGTCAATACTGTAGATAGTTATTTCCTTGTTTCCTTAATTAAACAAATTCTAGTGCAAAGAAGCAGAGAAGTAGATTATCTAATTTTTTGCTTTTAATAGTGTTGGAAATTAAGCATATTTAAATTCCTCGAAGAAACTTGTGTCTTGCTTAAAACATAAAGGAAGAACATATCCAGCAATACAAAAAAAAAATCACATTTGATGTTAAAAATTGTGTTAGTGATGGGCTATAGACAAATCTGTAACAGACTTCTCATTGTGCCCCAGATTTTTATTTCCTTTCTGCTTCATTTTCTGTGGCAGGGGTCATCAGTGTGGTGGTGGTTTGGGGTGCAGAAGGCCAGATGCAGGGAATGCTGCCTCTCCTCTGTGTGTCTCTGTGCCAGGACAGAAGCTCCAGGAGCAATCTGAGCATCCTCCTTCTTATACTTTGATTTTCCTCCTTCTGCCTGTGCAATGGGGTGTCACTTGCTGCCAGCAGCCACAAATTAGCCCATTACCCATGCTCTTCTGTGGGGATGACTTAACTGCTCAGGCTGTCTCTCTTGCACTTCACAGAGTTTTTTATTTTTACCTTGATGAAAAGGATACTTTCCCTACATTTAGCCAATCACATTCAGGGATCCAGTAACACAACTTACCTCTATTACACAAATCCTACTCCTCTCTATGCTATGACTGGTCTAAAGTCCTCATTTTTCCTATTCATCTTCCTGAACAGAAAAACAGACTCTTGGTTTTAAAGTGTGTCTAGGAGAGAGGTCTTGCTGTTTGATGATGGTCTGGAAGTGCATTTTGTCTCTTGCACGTGGTAGCTGGAACAGTGGGAAACAATGTTGTTGGAGATGGGGCTTTGGAGGCAAAGTGATCACCCTTTGTTATTCCTTTTAAAAAGTCAGAACTGCTCACAACTCCCTTGGATAACAGTGCTTATGCTTCTGATTTCAACCCTTCCACTGTCCTGAAGAAATCCATCCCCTGTCTGAGAGGAGTTGCTCCTCTCTGGGGACGTCCTATCCTTTCTGCAACGAGATTCTCCCCTCTAGCAGAGCTTCTATTCAAGCCTTGCAGAGTAAACTTAGATAAAAGCAGAATAGTCTCCAACAAGCCTTTCCAGCCCCTGATGACTTAAGTTTTAGCTTTCATATTTTTCAGGCTCTGTACTGAGTTAGTATGTAACTCTGAACTTCACACAAAGCATTAGCAAGCTCTCTTCACAGTTTAGTTAGACACAACCATCCTTTTCCAGTCCAAGAGCCAAGAACACCATTGCACCGTAAACAACACAAATTTTGAGGAGCAGTCTGGGACGATGGGACTTCATGATCTGAAGCTGTAATTGGACAATTAACCCAAATATGTAAATGGATCAAAACACAGAAGTGTGACAACTTGTGGCTCAGAGTCTGTCATGGGTGGAGCCATGGCTGGACTCTTGTACTGCCCAAGGTGTGTCCTTTGAAAGCCTTTTAATAAATACCTACTTCATTCCTTTAACACTGCCTAGCCTCTGTTCTAGGTAGCCTGATAAGGAATTACCCCGACAGAAACAACCCTTTGTGGATTTGTGTCCAGGCTGCTCCTAGTACAAGCAGAAAAAGCTGCACTTGAGAGAATGGCAGATTTGCACTTGCGGGTGAACTGCCTCTCCTTTGGTCAGGCATCCTTTCCTGTTTCACTGTGCACTGTAAATCCAAATGGAAATATTCCCTGGTTTCAGAGGGAGGAGCAGTCATGTTTTCCTACTTTCGTATGCAGTGGTTAGAGTTGAAGGGAAGATCATGGGCCTAGGAGGAGTGATTGCATTTATTATGCCAGAGGAACAGATGTTCAGGCTTTTCATACCCACACAAAACCACATTCCTATAGACTGGTTCTTTCCCAAGCATGTGCTAATGAATCGAAACCTTTTTTATTATTTATTTTTATTTTTTAATGTACATGATCAGAATTCATAATAACTCGTTCAGGATATAATGCAGAATAGTAAGAGTGTTGCTTTAAAGAATATTATTGCTGTGAGATCCCTGCCAATTTCATCCTCCTTACAGTCTTCATGGAGTGCCCATGTTGACATGGAACTGAATCTTACTGGAAACACAGTGTGGATAAACTTTTATTTTTCCTGTCTAAAACGTTGATATCAAGTCATGGGTTGGGTGTTGTTTTGGTTTTCTTTTAAATCTCATTCTTCTAGCTAATAAACCCTTTTTTTTAAAGAAGTATGTAAAAATGTTATATGTGCCTAAATCCTCCACTGAATTTATTAGACTCTAAGGTTTCAGCCACTTCCAGTAGTCTACTGATTAATTAATACTCTAACTGATTAAACTTGTCAGACTAAGTCCTTGTCAGTGCTCTACATTAGAATTCCTAATTACTACTAACATGTTCTTCAGTCTCATAGTATTTATTTCCTCAGTAGTTTCTTTATCCGAAATTATGAGAAAAGGATGAAAATAGAATTTTATAATGTGAGACAACATTTTCACAACATGAATATAATTGGGTTTTGGCATTTCTGCTTGAATGTATTAAATGTTTTCATTGAACTATAATTTTGGATGTAAAAAATGTAAAGGGGATATAAAATCAATTTTAAATCCTGAAATGTAAAGGCTAGACTATTAATTAGAGGCAGAAAGGTCAATGATCTTCCTTAGCTTCCAAAGCATCTGTAATAATAATGCTGGCCTTCTGCTGAGAGACTTCATATCCAGCCTCAGGAAAATATCCCATTTCCCCCATCCTCGTAATCAGTCCATTTTCAATGCAGCACATGAAAATCTGCTCTTTTGCACATGTAAATTCCCCACGAAGAAATAAAAACATTTATTTACGTATGTTTATTAAGTGTCCAGTCTTGCACTAATAAAACAGATACAGTTCTGAAAATTTTGTATGCCTCTGTGAATTCCATAGGTCCTGATTTTGCAGTGACATCCTGAAACACTGCCTTTTCAGTTTTCCACCAGATTGGGTGGCAAGCTGCCTGTCAGCTCTCAGACAGATTCTATCTGGTATTAGCTCATCACTTCATAACTTGATTATTGAAAAGTCAGTGGTATCTGATTTGTTCCTGCCACCATGTGTTGCTGCTGGTTTGGGAAATACAACTTTTGGCTAATATCAGACTTTATACTCCCAAGGCATAAGTGAGCTGCCCAAAGGAGTTTGTCTGATGTTCAGCAAAAATGCATCTTTTAACTTTCAGTTTGATGTGGAGCATTTTATAGCCTACAAGAAGCAGTTTTCCAGCCTCACAGTCTTCTCAGAGAGTGGCAATTACCTGAAAATATACATGTTTATAAGGAAAATGTGCTCTACGGTGGAGACTTTGATATTTCATAAGCTGGTTCAAAAGTGAGCATTGCTTAAACACAAGATCTTCAACTCCCTATGAAAAAATAAACATGTCTGAGGCTAAATAGTGTAAGGCTCATTTTGTTGTAGTTATGGAAACTGGAGGCATAAAGAAAGCAGAAACAAAAGCTTATTTTCTGATAGAGTGCCTAGATTCTGTCAATTTCACTAAAAAAGGACTACTTTTATTAGTGGTGCTTTACAGATTCAAACTGCATTGTGCAACAGAAGTGGTTTTGCCAGGGGAGTGCTCTTCTGAGTCTGTCCACTCACACCAAGCCTTCCCAGGGGACCACGAGAGCTGTGATTTGCAGGAATTTTCAGGTAAAACTCTCCCGGGCACAGCTCACCTTGCTCAGTGCCATGAACAGATCATCCTTAGGAGTGAGTTCCAATCCAAATCCCAGCTTCTGAGAGAGCTGAGATATAGGATTTTTAGGGAAGGTGGATATGTCCCCCAGCTCAATGGTTATGACAAAACAAGAATGAAGGGCAATAGGAGCTAAAATCAGAAGTTTCATCCCACATCCTCGTCTTGCACCAAGACAGGTTTCAGGATCAGTGTGGAAATATGTGATGGGAGTGCCAGGTGGTGAACAGAAGTGGGTAAAGAAGGGAGAAAGAGCAAAAGGATGTGGCACACAGAGCTCTGCACTGCCAGTAGCTAGTCCTCTGTGGACATGCCCTCCACCTCATCCCAAATATCAACATAAAAAGAAGAGCAGGCAGACACAGTATCTTCATCATGCTACCCTGCAAAGCTGTAGGCAGAACTCTGCCTTTGTCCTGATGGAACCTGAAAGCAATCCAAGGACTGCCTGGGAAGTGAACTGTGGCTGGACTGGTCAGGATACTGGGGCTGCACAGGTGTTGATTGAGGACAGCTGCACAGGATGGAGCAGGACACCAGCCCTGACGTGGGATTTTCCACACGATTAGTCAGGATGTGGACCCACCCAGCATTCAGGGGAAAAACAGATGGTAATGCTGGAATTCCTGTGGTGGTGGCTTTTTGGGGTGTTGAGAAATAACATGTAAGCATGCCAGGGATTAAAACTAGTCATATCCAGGGAGTTACAGTATTCCCTCTCTTTTTGGATCCACAAAACCCAGTGAAACTCAGTTCCTAAGTGTGTTGTCTCATCTCCTGCCTGGATTTTATCAGTCCAGATTAAGGTGACCATAGTACATTTCATATTCTCTCAGCTCAGACCAGCAGTGAGAATGACATTCTGTAACATATGCCCAAGAAAATACCTCTGGCACCTGACTTTTGAGACAGGATCTTGTTCAGGATGACCTGTTTGCATAAGGGGAAGGACAGAGCTTTGTCTGACCCCTGAGAGGTACAGGGTGGCCCCCAAGAGCCAGGGTGATGTGCCCCACAGCTTGGTGACAGGGAGAGAATGCTCCCGATGCCACGAGCAGCAGCCAAAAACGTGGTGGCCAGGCAGCCCTGAGTGTCCCTTCAGGTGGACAGGGATATCTCTCTCTGCAGCCCAGTGCCCCAAAGCCAGTGGAACCTTGCAAGGACACGCGATGTGCTGCTGTGCTGCAGACCCAGCATGATTCTTTCCAGGTGATTTAAAATTAATAACACTTTCAGCTTTCTCCTGAGGGGGAGAAATAGTTGGTAGACAGGCAGCCTAATGCCTAATTGCTTTGCAATTATATTTTCCAAGGAGATATATTAATATGTATTGCTAAATCTCATATTCTTACTGCTATAATTAAGGGTCTGTCATAGTTTCCATTACAAAACTATAATTTTAGGGATTTATAACTATTCCCAGGCCACAAAACTTTGCTTCAGGCTGCAATTTGGTGTACAAAGATCTCAAGTTAAGAACAAATTTATTGACAAAAGCTTACAAATATACAATTTCCCTGATTCTGATTTATTTTTGCAAGATGCAAAAAGTAATGTATACTCATATATATGTACATATCTATAAATTTGCTCGTGCATTTTTGCAATTAAGTTCAGATGTAGGTAGTGTATTAATCCAAAATTGAGTTCAAATGATGAGGCAGTTGAGTTTTATTAATTCTTCTATTTCTGACAACAGCACAAATTTATAAACTGAAAACATCTCATGATTTTTATGCAACCACTGTCAACATTTTTTCTTCTACAACTCCAGAAAGAAAACTTAATTTCTCTCACAGGCACTTCACACTGAAGTTACTGCAGGTCTCCAACTGTCTGGGCAAATAATGCCATGAACCTTGTTCCAAAATTCCTTTGATTTGTGTTTGAGTCAAGAGTGTATAGAAGCCGAGGTGGGTTTTCTCTTTGTCTCTCACAGAGAGAGAATTTCTTTTTATGCTTTTCTCTTTTCTAGAATTCACTATTACCCCCAAATAAGTGACAGCACTTGCAAGACCAGTGCCCTTGGATTAAACCTTGCAGCCAAAGGCTCATGTTGCTGCTTGCTCTGGGATGCTCTCTTCCTTCCTTCCTTCCTTCCTTCCTTCCTTCCTTCCTTCCTGTCCCTTTCCTTCCTTCCCTCCCTGGAATCCTTCCTGGAATCCTTCCTTCCTGGAATCCTTCCTTTTGGGTTATTGCCAGTTAAATATAGGCTATGTAATTAACTTTCGTGGAAAATCAGTCGTGTTTGAGGCTTTTAGAGGAAACATCCATGACACACTTGCACAAGAACTTCTGCTTTCAACAAATAGGATTTTATCTGTGAAGAGTGATTAGCATAAACCCACAGAATTACTGAAATGTTGAAAATGCAGCTGCTCCTGATACGCTGTCAGTAACTCATTAATTCCATGAGTGGTTCTGAGTACAAATCTTGTGGATTTAACCCAAACCACATGTTTTGCACTCTTGACAGCTCTGCTTGAAGCTGCTCAGAATCTTGGCTTTGGCAATCCTGAAAGGCAAAAATTCTCACTCTCTCTATTTTGCAATCAAATACCAACTCAATGCCAGACAAAGAGTTTCTTGTAGGAATTACTACATGACAGACTTGTTGTCCCAACAGACACCTCCCTTTTCTAGGAAAAAAGAGGCTGTATCTTTATGAGCTAATTTATTTTTTACCTCTGTTGGGGACATAGTGCCATTACTTATTTTGAGAGCAAGCTGGTGAAGTGGTTGTGGAAGGAAAGGATCCACTAGATCCAGGCATCATCAGTATTAAACTTCACAGATAATCAGAATATAGATATAGGTAGCTATAGATATAGCTACAGATAAGCAGTGAATAAATACTGTCCTCTGTGAAAAAGGAAAAAGCTAAAATTCACTTTATTACTGGCTATATTTATGTAAGATTTGCATTAAAAATAAACCTCATTACTCTTTCTCACATATTCACTACAGCGTGAGCTAGCATCCATCACCCCTCTTGAATTGCCAAGAAGTTGGCTAATCATCCATTTCATTACTCTTTCTGGCAGCCATGCAAGATGGCACACAACAGGAAATGAGCTCTTAAAAGTTCCAGAGTGTTCTCTGATTAGTGGGAATTAATGTGAATCAGGACTTGAAGAGCCAGCAAGCAGATTGCAGTTCATAACGTTTTCAAAGGAAACCTGATTTCTTACTGGAAAAATGAACAGGGTGAGTGATGTACCTCGGATTAGCTTGGTGGTAAGAACCTGGAGGCTCAGGGACTGTCTTCTTTGTTTTCACTCATACCCTGGGTGGTTGCAGCCACCTTTGGGTGTCAGTTCCCAACCAGAGGATTGAGCTGATTCTGGGGACAGAGCCCTGTGGTCATGCACACTGGGCACCTTAGCTTTGTGGTGCCAAGAACATCCCTGCATCTGCAATGGCTGGATGCCAGGCATCCACCAAAGCTTCTCCTTCACTCCCCTCCTCAGGTGAACAGAGGAGAGATAATATAACAAAGAGTTCATGAGTTAAAGACTAGGAGAGATCTCACAGCAAATACCATCAGAGGTAAAACAGGCTGAACTTGGGGATATTAACTGAACTTATTACTAAATAAAGCAGGGCAGGATAATGGGAAGTAAAATATATCTTAGAAACATGGGGCATAGGGGTTAGGTCAGTTCATCACGTGTTTTTTCTCCAACTGCTCAGGGAGAGTTGTTGTTGTTCTCCTGCTGCACCATGGAGTCCCTCCCATGGGAAACAGCTCTCCCTGAACTGCTGCCATGTGGGTCACACTTCCATGGGGCCAGTCCTTCAGGCACCACCTGCTCCAGTGTGGGCTCCTCTCTTCACAGGGTCACAGGTCCCTGCTGGGATCCTGCTGCAGCACAGGCGGCC
Organism: Oenanthe melanoleuca; assembly: GCF_029582105.1. NCBI lineage: Eukaryota > Metazoa > Chordata > Aves > Passeriformes > Muscicapidae > Oenanthe > Oenanthe melanoleuca. The sequence continues at coordinate 17,749,857 of NC_079362.1, read as the reverse complement.
CACCATGTCACAGTCTCTCTCAGGCATCCTCCTGCTCCAGTGTGGGGCCTTCCAGGGGCTGCAGGTGGATCTCTGCATCCCTGTGGATTTCCATGGGCTGCAGGGGCACAGCTGCTTTGCCATGGCCTTCACCATGGGCTGCAGGTGAAGCTCCAGCACCTGGAGCACCTCCTGCCCATCCTTCTCCACTGACCCTGGGTTCTGCAGAGCTGCTCCTCTCACATATTCTCACTCCTCTCTTCAATATCTGCAATTACATCTGCACAATAACCTTTTTTTTCCTTCGTAAATATGTTTTCCCAGAGCCATTACCACCATCTCTGATGGGCTCAGCCTTGGCCAGGGCTGGGTGCAACCAGCAGCATTGGCTCTCCTGCACTTGGAGAAGATTCCAGCTGCTTCTCACAGAAGCCACCCCTGTAGCCCCCTGTTTCCAAACCCTGGTCACACAAACCAGATTCAATCTCTGGGCTGGGCTGTTAGCAGTGGCAAGTGATCCAGGGCCAGCAAGGGGGATGAAAAACTTCAGGGCTTGGTAACCCCAACACCTGGACTAACTGAATTAGCTCTTTATTTTCCTCCAGAGACCAAACTGAACCATTGCATTAAGCACATGCCTTTCCTGGTTGGGAGCAGCTCCACCATCACATTTTGGTGCTCTCCCATAGTCAGTTTCTGCAAGACATTTGTGTTACAGAAACAGGTTCAGCCCATCAGGGGCCATGAATGCTGCACTTGACATTGCACCTGGGGTGAGATCCTGTGTGGGCAGGTGTGCCATCACAGAGCTGGGACCATGGCTGGGGCTCTCCAGCTCGCTGTGAGAGCAGAGGAAACTGCAGGCTTCTTGGCTGCTGGCTGTGTGTGCTGTCCTGGTGCAGCTGCTGTTGGATCCTGTGAATTGTCTGGCAGCAGAATTCAACATAAGGATTGATTCAAAAACAAGTAGATGGAAGACTAATGACAAAACATAATAAAATACTTCCCAAAACCACATCGCCTTAAGCAAGCACTTGGAAGCTGCTTTCAGTTTCTTCTTTTAAAGGAGGCTTTTGTCTGGAATTAGGTGCTCCTCTGAGTTCCGAGTTGACGCTGGAAAAGCTGCCAACTGCACAGGACAACATGTGAGATTAAAGAAATATGTTGTTTCCTTGCTCTGCAGTTCCTGGGAAAAGCATGTGAGATTAAATAAATATGTTATTGCCTTTGCACTGCAGTTCCTGGGGAAAAAAAACATCACCAGTAAATCATCTGGGCCCAGGAAAACAGCCAAGAAAACACAGAGCATTGAGCTTGAGTGTTGTTGAGTTTCTTTTTTTCCCCCAACAACCTTGTATTACACATCTGAAATGATGTAACTGAATTCTGCAGAACAGTTATTTTTTTCTCTCTTGTTGGCAAGACATGTGAGAAATAGATTTGTAAATTATTCTCAAAGCATGACTGAAAGCTCACACTGTCTTGTACATCTGTATGCAAACTCTGAGATGAGGTGTACTGACTTAGGAAGGCCATGGAATAGAGAAGACATTGTTGAGAGAGATTGAACTAGAAACAGATTTCAAACAATGGCATTGCAAAAGGACCAGATATTTTTGAGAATTAGAACAGTGAAAGATGCATTGTGGCAAGACCACTTAGGGTAAAATAATACGTGATTGGTGTTAGAAGCATTAGCAACAATGTGTGGCAAAAGCTTATAGGCTGAAAAAGATTTATAAGGTATTGTAACCAGGAAATAAGTTGGCTTCTGATAGAATGGCACTGAGTTTTACATTTCTTATGTTTCACCCTTCAGTGAGACTGATAATGGAATAAAATCTTTTAAAACACCTCTCGGTTGGCTTGTCTCTGTAGAGGTGGGATTTTCCAATAGAAACACACAACTTGACAGTGTGGTTGATGAGGTGAGTTCACACACCTCAGGTCACAGGCACTCTCAGAGAAATGGATGTATTTCTTTCAGTCAACTGCTTTTATGTTCTTTTGTTGTTACGTGTTCTTATTTTGCCAATTAACAAAACAAAGACGAATTATATTCAGACCAGTTTCCTTTTGCTGTTCCTCCTTTTCTATTTTTCCAGAGGGGAAAGAAATCATAAAAGTTCACTTCCCAAGCAAACCTCCTTAGATATTCCTTTGCTGTAAGAGCAAAAAAAAAAAGAAAAAAAAAAAAAAAAAAAAAAAAAAAAAAAAAAGAAAAAAAAAAATCAAGGTGCAGAAAGAGCAAAATACAATTTATATGGAATTAAAAAAAAATATTTATGAACATCTATGCATTAAAATATGTAAGATAGATATATGCAAAGGATAATTTTATTTATGCAGGTCAAAGAGGACACTGCATATGCCCATGGTGATACCAGAAGTCTCATTGCTTTTCTTTATTGTGCCTATTTATTTTATAAAATGCCTATGTGTATGCCTACACACAGCAATATGTATGCAGAGGTGGATCTGTGCAGTTCTCTGTAATGCATAAATATCTACAGAGATGCACACATGCATCTCTTTTGGGTTTTATGGTATTTTAGGGGTTTATCATAAGTGATACATTTTATTACTACTTATGGAACTGAGCTCGTTTCAATTTTCTTACAATTTTAAATGTCTTTTCTGTTTCCAGTTTCTGGCTTCTGCACAGCACAGAACTGGTCTCCAGAGATTACTCTCCTTAAAACAGATGATGCACATCAAGAAGAACAAAGCTATTTAATAAATTAATCATAAAAAGATGGTTAATAGTCAGACACTATTAGACAATATGTTTGATTTGGGACACGTTTTCAGTGAGATTGTCAGATTTTTTCATCAAACATTTAAATCCTGCTAAAAGAAGTGAAATATCAAGGTCAGGTCTGAAACTGTTTCATTCAAAAATGCAAATGCTGTTTGACCTTCCTATGCTCTTGGTCAGTGTAATTTTACTGGTGCAGTTTTATTATATTTGTCTCAGGATGTGTCTTATATCTTTGTCCCCCTTCTCCACTCTTTTTTAGTAAGTTTTAAATTAGAAAACATACACTAAGAGATACTTCAAAATGTTAAGGAAATTAATGTTGTGTATCTCACACACTGAAATTAGAGCTGCAGGAATTGTTTCCCTTCATAAACTGTGATGACTTGCACTCACAGCCTTGGAGCTAGCACACGGTAATTGCATTTGTATGTCATATTCAGTACTACCAAAAATCACCCTCTAAAATCATTAGAAGGAGCTCTGTCTTCACTCCAAAATGAGGGTCACCACTTTATGGATTGCAGCCTCCATCTCTGAAGGTCTAATTGGGCCAAGGCCAGTCCCAGCTACCTTTTATTTTCTCCTTTGGAATCACAGTACCACCCATCTGTGCTCCATAGAACATTAACGCCCGATTACAGCTCTCCTTGCTGTGTGTTTCAATGATGGGGGACCATCCAAGAAGCTGTGCTTTAGGGTGTTCCAGAGAGGTGTAATCCCTGAAATTCCCATGCAGTGAAGTCATGTGTAAACAGGGAATCCTGCTTTAAATATTCCGCATTTTACTTGGGAGATGAAATTGTTAGCCTTTGTTTTCAACTTGCTCTTATTTCATAGCAGATTTTTAAGCTAAAGATAGAAATAAAACCAGGACTAAAAGTATTTGTAACTACCTGAAGGAAAGCATCACACATACACACACACACATATATGTATATTTATTATTGTTTTTTTAACAGCTTTAAATGTGTATCTGCAATATTTCCATTTGTTTCAAATTTTTGCTGTTTAAATACCATCCCATCCATCCAAATGAAAGAGTACCAGCCAATTACCCAAATGCTGTTTTGAGACAATCAGTTTCTCAATGCAGAATCTGAGGTTCTTATGTAGCAGAACTCCCAGTGGGTGTCAGTTTATAATTAACTGTTTCTACACCATTATTCCCCAAAAGCCTATGGTTTCACAGGCTCACAGCTAATATTTGGGATTTATCAAAGCCCATGTCCATTGCTGCACTAAAACTTTTTACCCAACCCAGTCTGATTAAAGCTGGCATATGCTTATATTCATACATTTCACATTGTGAGATATTTGCAATAAAATTAAAGCATCTCCTGGTTGAGAAGAAAGGCATGTAACCTGTATATACTTTTGTGTACAAACCTCAGATAAATGTTTTTTTGGACTCCATGAAGGAATTGTTTCTCAGTCACTTCAGGGTGATATGTTCTGAATGAAAGCACTGCCAGATACTGTGCACAGTCCTCTCTAAAAAGAAAGTTTGGGGTGATTATTTTTTCTCTTTTTTTTTTTTTTTTTTTTAACCAAATGAGAATATAACCAGTGTTTCTAGGTTTTCATTACGTCCTTTTACTGAGCCATATTACACACTCAGTACTGTTTCCACATGCTGTTAAATTTCAGGTTGCAACGAGGGGTAGTGGTGGATAAAGTGTAGGATCCCTGGCACAATGCTTAACATCTGCTCAAATAAAACCAACAGCACCCCGAGATGCACAGTCACATTTCCCAGCCCTGAGATTTGGAAACTGGCCTTGCTCCAGCTGGAGAGGCCTGATTTGGAAGACTGTTTGCAGTTCTTCACACTCAGCTCTGAGATGGCTCACACAGCAAAGGGGAGAATAAAGCATATGGCCATGAGAGAGATAAAAGGACCAGGAGATAATGGATCTTTGGAAAAGCAGGGGAGACTGCAGGGGCTTGGTGTCTCCTGAGAAAGTGGGACATGCAGCAGAATCTCAGTGAGGTGGCACGAGGTACACAGAAGCCTGGGTGAGTGTCTGTGGAGCTGGAATGAGCCAGTGCTAAATGGGGAAGCAAAGAATGCTGGCAGCATTTCCTTACAAGACAGTGAATATAGTGTGAGAGATGAAGCTGTTAACATCAGCAGCAGAAAGGCAGAGCAGAAAGTCTGACAGCTGGCAGGAGAACATAGACATTAGTAAAGAAATAGAACAAAAGCAGGTGAATCAAAGGGTATGTTGTGCTTTCCCCTGCTCCATTAAAACTCTGTTCCTGCCAGGGCAGCATGCAGCCCCCTGAGAAGGCAAAACGTGGCACACCACAGCAAAGCCAGCTGGAGAGCCACCAAGAGAGTTACCAGATCCAGAATTTGAATTTTAGAAGCTTTTGATACTTCAGTCTCCAGTTGCAGCATCAAAGCTGCTTCCAAGTGGCCCAGGACTGATGTAACTTCACAGACCAGGTGAGAAACACAGAGGTCTTTTCCTCCAGCACTGGCCCTCAGCAGGACATGGGCACCCTGTGTGCCCTCCACTGGGTGCCACAACACGTTCCCTGGGGGGAGAGGTTCTGCTGGAGCCAGGAAATAAAAGAGCAGGTGGATGGATGGATGGACAGCAGTTCAGATCTGGATCTGCAAAAGGGGGTTGCTAAGGGAACCCACAAAATCTCCCATCTCAGCCTTGGGATTCTATTTTGTTCCCACAGCTATTCCCACAGAAATGGCTGCTGAAAAGACAATTTACTTCTGTAAATGCCCGCTTTAAAATGAGAGTATAGTGTCATGCAACTAGTCTGAAAGGGAATCAATAGAGGCTTTCTCCCAAACCTCCTGAATAAAAAGCAGGACTCTAACAAGAGAGGATGGTGTTACAGATTTTATCCAAATTCTGATGCCAGCAGTTCTTTTGCTTACACAGTTATCTGCACAGCCATTTTTCCATCTCCTTATTTCTAAAAGGATGACTTTTGACAGAAATGCCCCATGTGGGCACCCAGCAGGATTCAGATTAAGGAGCTCCCTGGGTTTATGCAGAGACAGAGAAGCACTTGTTGTCTCTGCTTGGGCCCAACAAACAGATGGAATCTCACTGTCCCTGGGGGCACAGCTCCAGTTTAACAAAGTGATCACAAACAGCTTTCTGCTCCTGAAGCATTGTCCAAATAAAATAAATCCCATCCCAGCTGTGCTACAGCACAGACAGAAGTGAGGAACTAATTTCTGCCACCATGACCAGCTGGATAGTGTGGATAATGAGACCAGAATGGATTCACAGGACATAGATAAATCATCATAGTTTGTGGAAGAAGGAATGGCTAAAAAACATTACATCATTTTATCACAGGTGATCCATCCTGTTCCTTGTTTCTCCAGGAAAAGAAAATAATTTAGTCCTCATGTTTTTGTTCAGACAGATGCACAAAGACAGGATTTGCCATATTGTACCTGTCTATCAATTACTTTCCCTGACACAGTCTGGTTAATATAACACATTTACATTATTATGGAAAATGGTAATTTCCTCAGTAGTGGCCCTGGATTTTGACTGGCAACAGTACAACAATCAGCCTTTTCTTGCATTCTAGGAGTGACTGTTGCACATTATTTTTTTAAATATTCCACTGCTGGAAGACCTGCAGTCTGAGCTGATTCAAGGTATAGACAAGTCAGAGTGGGAGAATGATTCAGCTGCAATTCCTATTTAAAATTACCATAAATCAGTTAGTTGCACAGCCAAACTTCCTAAAACTTCCTTAGGCTTCCTTAAAAGAGTCTAATTAGGAATCAGACACAGGGTAATTTTGTCTCCAGGGATTTTTGAGCCTCCAATACCACTTTAGCCAATTTCTAACAGGCTCTTGTTTAATAAGTGCATTTGTATGGAATGTGCTGTTATCACAGCCACTCGAAAAAACTCCAAGGTTTTCCAGTGTTGGATTGTGGTGATTGGGGGGGTTTATATATATTTTTGTTTCTATAGTCACCATCTAATTCTATATCAGACAGACACAGGTAGGGGTGGGAGGGCTTAGTTCTGTGCCTCTTCACAGTGATGTGTTTAAAATCTTGATCTTGGAAAACTTTTTGGTATCTTCAAAGTTTTACAGGATAGAGAAAGTAAACGTTGTGTGGACGAGGAAAATATTTGCAGGGAGAGTATAACTGTGGAAGTTGTGAGCTGCCTTGTCACTCTAAATATGGGCAGGATTGGATCCAAAGTTTGTTCTTGACTTTAAAGGCTGACTTAAAAGAGAAGTTCATGTGCTGTTGGAGGCTGAATGTGATCTGTCCCATCACAGACCTCTTCTATCATCACCAATCTAAGGGTGTCATAAAGCTAAGGTTCAGGATGAGGAAAATACCAGGACCTGCTGATTTAAAAGTGCCCTACAAACCCTGGGATATTTCTGCAAGAGTGCACCATCCTCATCCTCACAACACAGTGGTGGTTTTCTGTGTCCCTGGTAATTCTTTTCAAACCTCGAACAGAAACAAAAATGCCTAGTGATGAGATCAGAGATTTAGTTATTACTTTACAGTGTCTACAATAACTGAACCTTTTTCAGCTTGAAGCAGTGTAATAGTTGAAGTACTGATGTGAAACTAAGGCAGAAAAATAAAAAAATGCAGCCTACTTTTACTACATTCTTTAAATCCAGGCTCCTTTCACTTCTTTGGAGACTTGCAAAATGAAATACCAATCTCAAACTATCACCTCTTTTTCTAACTTGATTTTATGCTGTCAAGTATCTGAAAAGTACAGTCAACCTAGGTGTTTCTGGGAACATCTCACCCTACATTTTTCTCAGCTTCTGTAATTAGTTAAGCAGACACATGTTGTTACTTGATTCTGGATCAGAACAATAATCAGTACATGAGAAGGGAGAATAGTTCCTAAACTCTCTTCTAGACATTTTTCTGACAGAGATGTTGAGGTGCAGTGAAGCTGGCCTGGAGTACAAACCCTGAACCCACTCACCAATGCCAAATTTGGCAGCTTTTTCTTTATCATTCATGGCAGTGTCTGTATTTCATGGCAAAACCCTGTCCTTTAGGCTACCTTCCAAACACAACAATAATGGCTCAGAAGCTAACACTATTACTGAATTTTGAAGGAATCACAAAATTTTCATGACCTAATCCCCCCAGGACTGTTTGACACCAAGGTGTGAAAATTGCAGGAAGCAACCCACAGGTTATGTCTGCAGTGCCCAGCACAGGCTGCAAATGGGAGGTTGATCTCTCTGTTCATAAAATTAGACAGAGATAGCAAAGTACTTGGGTCTTGTGAATCCCAGGAAATTAGCTAGTTCCCAAAGTTCCCGGTAAAGTTCCCAAAGAAATGAAACCTGTCACCAAAATTGGTTTTTTCCACATAAGAATTTGAGTGGGAGATGTAGGCCATATGGCACAAAGGTAACTTCTTAGATTAGGGGGCTCTCTCTGAAGTCTGGTTAAAATGGAAAGTAAAATTTGAGGAAATGTTCTGTCTCTCCTATTCATCCAATGGGCAGAGAGAGAATGGTCTATAGGGTAGAAATTCTGCATCACTAAACTCTTAATTCTCCAAATTTTGAGTTCTAGGTTATAGATCCCTACCATCCACTGTTTCAAAATACACCATGATTGAGAAGAAAAATATTCCATGAGATTGCTCTATTTTTGTTGAAGTGTGGCAAGAAAAAACCAGTGACGAATGGATGAAATATGTAGGAGTATTTTGTCCAGAAAATGTTAGGAGAGGTGTTTTAGGGACCACTGAAGCTCCTCAAATCTGCCCTCCAAAAAGACAGAGCAAAAAATCCAGCACAAGTTTTGCTTTGGGTATTTCAAGCAAATCATCCTAGGGAGGAGTTTGCTGAGAAGTGTAAGGAACAAGAGCCCCTGGGTCCCCACCCTGCCCTCCCACTGAGGAGTGAAAAATCCTGTAGCAGAAAATTCAAATCAGTTTACACTGACACAAAGCCTGACTTTAATTTCTTTAAAGGCCTGGAGAGACAGAATGACCTTTTAAAAAATCTCCCTGTGACTGAACTCTTTGAAGGATATTTGCCAGGAAACTGTAGAACAGGCTTATCAAAAAGTCCCAATTTTGAAATGCTCATTGCTTTCCTACAGACTGTGCAGAGCTGTGAAGAATTGAGTTTATATAGAAGCCAAGAAGGAAGAATTTCAAAGACTTTTCTGCTGTTTCACTGGACTAAAAACCACTCTTTTTTTTGTTTGTTTTTACAAGGGTATAATGAAGAATGGGAAGAGGAAGTAAAGAACAAAGTTTTCTATACTCTCTGTCCTGTGCCTGGAGGAATTGAATAAGAGATGAGCCTTGTGTTTCCCTGGGAGCATTGATGGAATGTTTCATCTGTCTGACCTTCTGCTGTCACTACATTTTAGGGAGCTGAATCCATGTGAGAGCTGGATCTTCTAGCCCCAGCTTTGCAAATTCCTGGGTCACCAGGAAGAAAAGGAACAAACATGAACACATGAGAGGAGACCCCAAAGTGCCACCAAACAGCCCAGGCTCCTGCTCTCCTGCAGGCTGGGCACTGCACATGCCTTGGTAATTTATATTAATATGTCAATGCCAAACATCTCTGAGGAGACATGGAGCAGCAACAAAGATTTACTGTCAGTCCTTTGCATGACAAGCCCTACAAACAAACAAACAAACAAACAGATAAATTTTCCTCATTCCAAAGCTGAGTCTTGCCTGAGGCAGGTTTGGGAGGCCAAGAAGGATCTCACCCCTGCATGGTCCCTCTGCCCTGCTCCTCCCCACATCTCTGCTGCAGCTTTCCCTGGCAGCAAAGCCCAAACTGGAGCTGCAGGTGAGGATTCATCCTGCTTGGCAGTTCAGGGAAACCATGGAAACCGTGCAGGGCAGCTAATAAGTTTTCAGAGGCAGCACTCTGCCTTCTAAAGGGATATAAACACATACCTTGGGTAATTCTTCCACCTGCCAGGTGCATGGGACACACCAGAATTTTTGTGTACATTTCTACAAGGACCTGCAGGCAGTGCAGCCTCTGTCTAGCTGTGTTTCATGGGTAAGGGTTTTTGTGTGTTTTGCAGGAGGACACAGATAGCTTTCAGGCTCCATTGCTCATCTGCTTTGATATTGTCACACATGAGCATTGTGCTGTTCTGTGCTGGCAGCAGCAGGAACATGTGGAGTTACACAGCAGTTTTATCTCCAGTTTGTGAATCCTTCTCATCTGATCTTACTGCAGATTAACTATTTATCTTACATAAAGTGCAGCCAGGCAGAACCAAATAATGGACTCTGACCAATTTAAAATGGATGATTCCACATCACCTCCCCCCCAACACATCTTAACTGGTTTTCACATTGAAAATGTAATTTTTCATGGCAAACAGGGACAGGTTTGCCAGAGTGACCCAAACAGAGAGCTAAGTGCCAGCTCTGGGAAGAGGGGTTAGGCACTGTGGGCCCAAAGACCCCATTCCTATGACCTTAGAAACCCAAAATATTAGGCAAGATAGGTACTGCATGTAATAAATAAGAAGCCTTTTGTTCGCTCCCTGACATTGAAGGAATGTTGCCAAGACTTATGAGGCCAGGATGTTAATTCTTCTGCTTTGATCCTCTGACAGACAGACCTTGAAAAAGATATCGCTAGAACTTGTTAATAGTTTTGCTCTGCTTGATAGGCCTTAAAGTAAAAAGACAGAATGTGTTCTGCTTTTGCTTGCATAATCACATATTGTTTTAAGTGCCAAGAAAGGAGTCAGTGGCTGAGGAAGACTACTCGCCCTCATCCCCCGACCACCAGAAGGCAGAAAAAGACCCCCTGGCAACTGGAGGAGCATGCGCTGAACTACTGGAGGAGGAGCACGTAACCCGAAAACTGAACAGCATAAAAGAAACAAACTAAGGGGGTGAGGTGCAGCAGTAGGTAATGGAGCGAGACTCTGCTGCCCAGCGCTGAAGTTGCTTTTGCTTTCTGTAACCAATAAATCTTTAAATTGTTATTCGATCTTTTATGGCCCATTGCGCTCATTTATAACACTGCATAAAAGACTGTAAACAAATTTTTTTAGAAAGTTGAAGATTGTTGAGTAAATGTTACTTTTCCTTTCATTTGGCTTTTTAAGGTCAAATTGTGCAACCAGAGATTTGACACCAAGGGAAGGAGCCTCTGTCACAGGTTTGTCTGTTGGCTTCTCTTCCACTTGCTCATTGTCAAGAGTGTGTGTTTGATTTATTTTTATTTGTTTATGGCTGTTTGTAGAAAGGGGTCTGGGATTTCTAGAAGCTGCTGCTGAGCACAGGGAGGACCACGATGGAGCTTTGCAGGGATGGGAAGGGGGATCTAAAACAGGCCAAAAAGTCATGAAGGGGAAACCAAACCAGAAACATTTAATTCAGATATATCTTAGTAATGGGGAGAGGAGTAAAAAGTGTCAGCAAGAAAATGCCCATGGACCTCTGCTCCCTGCAGGTGTGGAGTTCACCTTGGTCTGCTCAGAGGAGGGATGAAATCCTGTGGTGTTTAGTCCATTCTTCTCCAAGTAATGATGCTTTTTTGTGAATCTGTTTTATGTGAAAAAAAAAAAAGTTTTTTGAGCAATTATTGTTTTATTTGTTCCTTCTCAAATAGCTACAGCAACCCAAAGCAGAACAACTGAGATTTAGGTTTTCTCTGACTTGACTTCTCTCTTTTGTTATTTTTTTTCCTTCACCTATGATGCTACTGAAAGCCAAGAAATTTTAGGGACAGCATTGTGAAACATTTATATTCAATTTTGAGATAATTAATAATCTTGTGAACAGGAGAGCATAAACCATTTCAAGCAGATAGTAGCAATTTGATCTAGCTCTAGGGACATGAAAGACCAAAGAAATAAACATGTGTTAATTGTTTTTTAGAAAGAAAAAATATGAACTCCATTATAAAAAGTACTCTGTCAAATATAAAAATTCCCAGGTTCATTAAATTTAATGAAGTTATCCATTACAGTAAATACAATATGATACCTTATGATAAGAGGAAGAAACTGAAGTGTATTTAATACTGCTCAAGTCTATAACAAATAGGGGTTTTATTAATTAATTGTTAGTCAGAGCAGGATTGCATTAGTATTACTATTTTATATCTTGTTTGTCAGCCTGGACAGACATAAGAACTACAATGTTCCAGGATGACTGGGCAGAATAGTACTCAAGGGGCAGGCAAATAAACCAGCTTGTGAGTTTAGGATCTCTCCCATGTGGGTCTCTTTAGTAGATATTAAAGATAGCTGAAAACAAAAAAAAGATCAGCATTTCATTGTAAGAACACTTTGGATTACATTTACAACCTCTTAGATTAAATCTTACAACCTCAGAGAAAATGAATTGCAGTAAGATGATAAATGCTGGCCTATTAAGCCAAGATTGACTTCTTCCTTTTCTCTTTTCCTTTCTTTCTTTCTTTCTTTCTTTCTTTCTTTCTTTCTTTCTTTCTTTCTTTCTTTCTTTCTTTCTTTCTTTCTTTCTTTCTTTCTTTCTTTCTTTCTTTCTTTCTTTCTTTTCTTTCTTTCTTTCTTTCTTTCTTTCTTTCTTTCTTTCTTTCTTTCTTTCTTTCTTTCTTTCTTTCTTTCTTTCTTTCTTTTTGAAAAGACTCCCAAGCAAACAACAAAAAACTGTCATGTTTGACCACACTGACTGTAAATGCCCCTGTTTAAAATCCTGACTCTGTACACAAGGACAATCCTTTTTATCTTCTCTGTGCTCCTTCCTCATCCACAGCCTTTCCAGGCAAAGGAAAGTTTTGGCTGACATAGGGTCATGGGCTTAGGCCTTTCATAAAGCACCAAAGTGCTTCAATATTTCTCTGGGTCTACCAGTAATTTCACAGTGATTGTCCAGAAAACTTGTTGTGTGGACATGCTGGAGTCTTCCACGTGTGAGCACATGTGAATAAAAACAGCAGGTGTGAGAAGGACAAACTATTTTATTTTGTGACAACAGAAATATGTTTAAGACTTTTTATTCCCCTCCCTTCAAAATGCAAAGCCTGGCAGGAGCCAGAGCCACTCTCAGGGAGGAGAGACAGCCCAGCTGTGAGTGGGGAGGAGTGAACTGGCTGACAGCATCCTTTTTGTTTGTGCTGTTGAGAAATTGGCTTTCCCGAGAGATCACGCAGAGGGTTTTGTTCCAATACTTACCAGAACTGTTAATCCTTTTCCCCTGCTCACCACTGGGTTAGATCTGTGCTCATGGCTGATAAAGAACAGAGAGTCTGTGGTCAGACTTAATTCCTCTCAGCTGGTTCTCCTCCACAGCAGAGTTTTCTGCACTGAGAGAAGCCATCTCCATTTCCTGTCTGAGCAAATCTGACACATTTCACTTTTGGCAAAAGCAAAATCTCCTCCCAGTGCAAAAGTTTCTCTTCTATCAGTCCCCTCATTTCTTTTTTCCACTTGAAAACTGTTTTCTTGTTTCATATCTGACAGGATTTTGGAAGCTATTTTAAGGATTTAGTTATTTGTTTAAGTCACTTCTATTTTTTTTCTTCTTTTTCTTTTTTTTTTTTTTTTCCTCCCCAGTTTCTAGAGCTTTTTCCCAGAGATGCCTTTTTGTGGGGGGATATTCAGCATCCACTTCATCTCCCAGACTGAAGCAGGAGGATGAGTCAAGCACATCTTCCTCCCATCTCACTCTGGGCACCTTAGAACTCTGGTCAGCTCAGGGAAGTTCCCTCCAGGAAATTATGAAGTGAAACTCTCTCTTTTATCAGTCTCTTTTTGTAACAGTGTGGGCTTGAGGATTATTTTTATCATCTCACAAACATGTAACTAAAAAATATGAGCAGTTGCTGTTAGGAGTGTTGAATGAATCTGACAGACATGAGGCAGCTCCATGTCTCGGGTCCACCTAGCAGAGAGGCTGAAGGTGTACCCCCAATGATTTATTTTCTTTTGAATTTTATATATTCAAAATAATCTCTTGACAAATTCAAAACATGAAAAATATGATGGTGATATGCATTTGCTTGACTCATTTGTGAATTACAAAAAAGAGGAACAAAAGCAAGCCAGTGCAAATTGACAGAGCAGGAGAAAGAATGAGGCACACTGAGGCTTGAGACAAAAGGTGATTGTGTAGTAATTAGTAACAAGAGTTTCCATGGTTGCTGGGGATGCTTGTTCTGATGAAGAATTTAAAAGCATCTTCATTAATTGATGGGCTATTTCTCCAGCCTGGCTAGCCTCAGTTTTCAGATTGTGGCAGCTCTCCTTTCCTGCAAAAGGTGTTTCTGAGGGCTGCTCACAGCAGTGCGAAATCCAGTGCCTGCAGATTTATCATCTCTGTCTCTGCACCTTGTAAGAGCAGTTGCTTCATTTGTGCATATCTGAATGCTAAGCCAATTTTATTAGCTACCTGATTAGGTTCTCATTAAGAACAAAGCCTTTGTGTTTTTATATCCAAAATGTTGTGTGTATCTCATAGCAATTCCAGCCTATTAGCCAGGCTGTGTTTCTTCCACTGGTATTTTCAGGCATTCAGTCCAGAACAGTGGTTTTTTTTATTTCCTCAGAGAAGCCCTAACCATTCTGGCAGCTCAGATCAAGCCCTATCAGCCATGAAAATGCTAGGGGACATATTGCAGTTTTCTCTTTCCAAGAGCAATCTGCTTGCACCCAGATAAAAATAAAAATTTAGTGTGTTAAGGAGATACAGGAAACCTGTGGTTTTCAAAAGGTTGGCATTATAAATTGTACTTGTCATTTCATGCTGAATACCTTGTTCAGTGTACAGAGTCAGGACTCATCAAAAGAAGAATTTCTGAAATGGTAAATAGTGACCTTTGGTTTTTTTTCCCTCCCCAAAAAACATAATGAAAAAAACAACCTTCAGTATAAAAAGTTTCCCCATGATCAGCTCTGGTTGTGCATGCAAGAAGGCAAAGCAGTTAATCAATCCTTGAGCCATTCACTTGCTGGAAATAGGCAAATGAAGACAGAAAAACCATTGTAGTGAACTATATTACTTGTTTATGGAAGAATAATTTTTTTTAAAATTAAGTGTTTCTTAAGAGACATTTGGTTATTGTTTATTTACATTAGATTTTCTGATGTGGTCACTGTGCAGTGTTCACAGAGTCAGAGCCAGACTCACATTGCACTTTTGAATGAGGGGGCTGAAATGGCAATTTAAAAAGAGAGTCACATGTATATTGTGAGGCACTCTGCCTTTTAATTTGCTCTGCTCACATGTAATAATAAAAAGTATTTTTAACTCCAGAAGTTAAAAAAAATTAGGGCTTGTAAGAGAACATTTCATTTTACACTTGTAAGACAGCTACACCACATCATAGGGCAAACAAATGTATTGGACAAGATAAAAGCTGAAGGAAATGGTACACACTTACTGGATCTTTATTTTTCCTTTATGCATTTCTAGAAGCTGTATGGAAGGAAAATAACAAACAAGGAGAAAAAAAATATGCATGCCTGTGGTTAAAATAAACTAATTGGAAGAGAAAAATCCTCACTGAAATTGCATCTGTGTACCAAAAGGAAAATCTCTACATGCTGTGAGACCTGTGTGTGAAAATACCTTACACCTGAAAATGTATGAACTGGATCTGAGCAGGACAGCTGAGGTCAGCAAGAGAGAAATAAACTGGTGAGGACAGGCACAAACCTCTCATTGTTCTGAAGTTCCTCCAAAACCCCAGTGATCAGGAGAATATAGTTTTAAGTACTGAGAAACAAACGTTTTAAGACTTGGCCAATATAAATGATATGTGCTGCATGAAATAGTTTTTGTATCCATGAAGATCTCTTTTCGTGTTTATTTCATTTTGGTTTTAATTTTCACTCCTTTTTGGTGTGAAGGAAGTAGCTGTGGCTTACACTGTGTCCAAATGAATAGATTGGATAGGAGGTGAAATTTATCCTTGTCAATTTAAGTTTTTGACAAGAAAAAAAAAAGAAAAAAAAGTTTTCTGCTTCAGAAAATGACACTGAAAAAACTGGATGTCCTCAACCAGCACCTGAGAAAGGTGCTTTCAGTGGAGGGGGAGTTTCTAAACTAAATCATGATGATGTATCCCTCAAGAAAGTACACAGAGTAAGCTCTATAAAGAGGAACTGAATAAACATCAATGCTTTATTTTCATGTGAAACACTATTCTTAGTGTAAATCAATTCTCTGCAGTGTTCCTTGGGACTGTGGTACTGATAAGGATCGAGTTACCAGACCAGGTTTATGCTCAGAGCTGTCTAAAAACATTTCAGAAGTCACCTGCTTATGGTGTCACTCTAAACCCCTGCCTGTTCCACTTCCTCAAAGAGGTACTTCAGTAACCCAGTTCTACTGGCAAAAAGAGCTGGAAGAAAATCCACAGTCATGATTTCAGGCTGTTATGGAAAATCCCCTTTAAATTTCTATGCACAATTATTGTTGAGGGAGGCTTAGGTGTATCCATTCAGGGCAGAGGAAAAGTGTTATGTAGATGATTTGGCTGCCTCAGGATGCTGATGGAGAAGGCTGAACATGTTCAGTGAACTTGGAGGGGAGAAACAACCACCCACTGCTCAGGAAGGGTCTGTGAGGGCAGTGGGTGGACTGGCAGCTCCTCTGGGTGCAGAGGATGCTGTGACCAGCTCCAGTGTAACCTCATTCTGCTGCTGGTGTTGCAGTCACCCAGTGGCACAACTGATGCCAACTTCAGAGTCTCCTCCACCTACAGCTAAATTCAGAAAACAGAAAAAAAAAAAATCTCTAACAAAGTCTTCCTTTCTTTTCCTTCTCTGTAATTTTATTTTCAGCCATTCACAATCTAGTTGTAAAGGACTTTCTTTTATAGTTTTATTGGATTTCCATCTAAATCAGTGGCAAATTAATGCCTGCAACACAGTATTGAAAGCCAGGCAACATTGATTTTGAGGAGAGGGATAAATCCCTCTGTTAGTCGTCAGATAGTTTTCAATTTTTGTCCCGTTCTGCCTTTAGAGTTCCCAAAGGTCCAGTCAGATTTAAAGATCCACTATGCATGCAGCCATGAACTGAAGCATTAACTTGTTTTTCTCTCTTTTCTGCATTTACAGGGGAGTTTGTGTTGAATTCTGGCAAACTAGCCCAAACGACACCCTCACATGTCCCACTGGTGGTTGTTCTGCAGCTCCTCCTCCTCTTCCTATGACACTACAGTGAATAAATTTTGCCTTTGCAGGTCAGGAATTTACACAATAAGGGCTCAATGATATATTCAAAATCCTATATTTCTGGGACAGAAAAAAAATACCAAAACAAACAAAATGCCCCCCAAAAAGCAGCCATTTGGATTTCCTCAGTGGGTTTTGCATTGGCTAAATTGCTAGTGCACCAACTAGAATTATTCTTTATTCATTATTTCATGCTGTGAGATAGGATTAGGACGAAGGCAAAACAGACTTGAACTTTAAAGGGATCAAAGAAAGCTTTATTACTAGAGACTATAAGGAAAAATAATAAGAATCAGAATAAAACTTTAAGAACACTTTCTCTTCCTCCCCCAACTTATTTTCTTTCACACCAACCATGCACAGAAACAATTCAGTCAGTTTACCATCTTTAAAACAGTATTTCATCAATTCACTTGGGAGAGAAGACTTAACTAGGGAGTTTTGATTTCATAAATGCTCAAAAAACACATGAAGTCATCATTTCTGATGATGCAAGCAGAAATACAGATGTTGTCCCTTTAAAAGTTAAGCAGTTCACTTGGGCAAGCAGTAGAAAGATGCATAGAGGGAGCAACTAGACAGCTGCTGTTTTTCCATGTGCTGGAGGTGTAAGGCTCAAATACTTCTGCTCTGGGCATCACTCTCTGAAACAAGGCTTCATTTTTTTTCCAGTGCAGCATGACACTGTGTGTAATTAGTCCTCATTACTGTATGAAATTACATGAGCAGACAAACCCTGTAGGGGAAAAGGTGAGCCCTGGAAGTGTTTAAATTATCATTTCACATGAAGGAAATGGATGCAGAACAGTATTGACACAAAGAACTTCTTGACATAATGGTTTTGAAGTGATGCAGTGTGCCATCATGTCATTTCTCCAGCGAGAGGCACTAAACACTGTCAAATTAATCAAATTTCACTGCAAAATTCATATTAGTATGTCTGACAATGCAATCCCTTGGCCATCAAAATGCAATAAAATCCCTAAAGTTGATTTTGAGCTTGATGGACATCACTGCAAGGTTATCTCTGGTATCACCCTTCTGTGCCCTTCTGAGGAAATATGAACTTGTGGCCCTTTGGTACTAACTCATTGCTTTTGTTAATGTTTGCAAAAATTTCTCTATGGACAAAAAAAGTTCAAACATAGAATGCAAGAGCCAGCTTGGAATAAAAGAGCCATGTACTGCAATAAAGGGCAGATTTATAATACCCACTGAGATACTTATTTTAACCCAGCACTTCATTAATCAGTTTTATTCCTTTACTTGTTATTCAAAATTAGAATAGAATAGGATTCATGCCAAAGCATAAATCAGTCAGTTACCATGTTTTGTGTACCACAAAGATAAATTCTATTTTTTGAAGAAAAGTGAATACCGAAAAATTACGCATTTCTACAGAGTGTTCTGTATCAATTGACAGTTTTCTGTTCAAATGAAAGTAACTTATGCTAATAGATTAATTTGCCTTGGACTCATTCAGATGAGACTGTATTTGTATTGTTGTGTTTCTCATTTCTGGCTGACAGTTGTGGCTTGGCAGTTCAGGGAATGCACTCTAAAACAGATGCTTTGAAATTAAGACAGATTAAGTTGAACACAGCTGCTTAAGACTGAGACCAAAACCAGCCACAAGTCTTTATTAAATATCAATTGCTCGAAATTGGCACAAATGTGTCCTTTCAGCCTTTTTGCTAGTTGAATAAGGGATTTGTCCTAGAAATCTCCCGCCTTTTCAGGGCTGCATAGTCACAGCCTATCCTTCTGGAAGGTGCTGTAATCAAGGATTTAAACTGCTACTCTGCCTCTGATGAGACCCTAGGAGAGCATCCTGCTTGTCATCTCTAGCTTCAGAGACAGTGACAGGCTTTCCTAGCACTCCTGGGATCACTGTGTAATGCCTCCATGTCAGTCTCCAGTCCCAGACCCACAGAACTGCCAGGTCCCATCACTGTGGGACACTCCTGGGGTTTGGAGTCATTGTCAGGGAAGCCAAATTCCCGTGTCCAGAGACCGCTTTGTGACGCCAGTGGAGATGATCCACAAATTTTCCACAGAAACGTTTTTCCAACACAAACAACATTATTGCAAAAACAACAGATGGACTCTGGAGACAAAGGAGCCCATTCTAGGAAACAAGAGGAGCAAGGATTTAGAGAGGTGAGTCTGCAACAGGAACCCATCTGTCACAAACTCACCAGAGCGCAAGTGGCCTTTCAGATTTTTACGAATTTTGCACTCATTCCTTTCAAAAGTAGCAGCATTTTTCTCATCTACCAGATGTATCCCATTCTGCTCTGAGTGTTCTGGTTTTGCTCTATTCTGCCTTTCTACATTTCTGATGGTACAGACACAGCACACCCTGCTGCAGTAACCATGCACACCTTGGGGCCCTGCACATCTAACAGGGGGTCACCACTCTGCCTCTTGACTCATTTTCATCAGTGGCCTTGCTCCTCCTAATAAGGAGTGCAAAGCCATCGAGACTGATCAAAAATATTCACATTCTTCCCAAACAGATTCCTGAAACTAATCTTCTTTTCACATCTTACCCCAAAACCAAAGTCAGGACTTGAGAAGATTTGTTGAGACACACCAGAGTCAATGTTTCCACCTTGACCAAGCATTTGGTATCCTCTCTGTGTGATGTCATTTGGAGTAGCTAGCTTAAAATCATACATTTTTTCTTTATAGAGTTGCCTTCTATAATTTTTGTTATTTTTTCCATCATGTTATTTTATCACATGGCACAGTGTCACCTCATTTGAAAAATATATTTTTTCAGGCATTATGCTCTTGACAAGCTCAAAATCTCAAAGGAGATGGGGCATATTTGTTAAATACTACTCACTCCTAAAGTTAACTTGTAGAAATAAGGTCAGCTCCTGAACACTCTCATTAGAGAACATTGTTTGAAAAATTTTGATTCTGTGCTTCACCTGCCTTGTTTTATTTTCTCTTTCCTGCTAAATATGGAATATATCTCACATATCTGAAGCTCCTGAAAGAATGAAAAACTAGAACTGCTACTATTTTTTCCTCTATCCATCTCTCTCTTGCACATCTTTAGCTACTATGACTAGATTTGGTCGTTTTGTGACAGGTTTATTCTGAAGTTTATGAAAAGTGCTTCCCAAATTATTTAAAGAGCCTTGTATTACATCTTTATTTGCTTCCTAAGTTTTTTTGCTAACACCTGCAGGACAATGCATATATGTATATATCTATGCAATACAGCACAAGTCATCAATAACACAGCTGTTTAAAATATTCCCATTGCAAAGCTTTCAGAAAAACTTTAAAAAAGGAATTTTAAAACTGACCACAAAAGATTTTCCTTGTGAGGCTCAAAAGAAAGGCAGTCCTGGTAGTGTAAAGGGTTTCCCCTGCACACACACACACCACAGACAGACACACTGCCCTGAATAAGGTGTGAACTTCCATTTTCTGAAATTTGTGGGTGTGCTGATTCCTGGTTGTTTCTTTGGTAAAAGATTTGCTGTGAAAAATCTGGCAGTGCTCGTTCAGACATGAACCAAATGTTGTGGGGCAAAAAAACAAAACAAAAAAACAGTGAGGGATTGCAACACTGTGAGATGGAATTTCACAGAAACAGGCAGAATAGTCTCCATAAAAGTATTCTGGGTGTATGTAACTGCACTCCACAAATAAGCAGGTGCTTTTACACAGGGCTCAGTTAAAGCTTCTCCTTTCCCAGTGCCACCTGCTCACCCTGTGTCCCTTTTCCCTCCCCTGTGCAAGGTGGCACTTATGATACAGCAAATAACCACTGTGATGTACCAGAGGCCTTGGAAGATTTTTTTTTTTTCGGTTGTTGATTTTTGCCTTTTTAATGTGATTTGGTTTGGGTTGGGGTTTTTTTGTTTCTGTTTTTGTGTTTTGTTTTGTTTTGTTTTGTTTTGTTTTGTTTTGTTTTGTTTTGTTGGTTTGTTTGGTTAGTCAAGGTTTTTTTTCTTTTTCCCTTTTCCTTCTTTCCTTGCAACATCTGTAACAACTTAATTCAGTGACATATGCTACTAATTTCTGGATTTTGGCCTTGCACTTCTATTTTGTAATTTTTATTGGTGCACATTCAGTCTAAATTTCACTCTGAGCTTCTGGAACCTTAGGGATAAAGTTGTGCTCCATGGCAGTGTGTAGATATATGATGGTTAAACGAGGCACAAAGCAAAAGTTGACAGTTCCCCATCCTGCATGTGCACCAAGGACATGAATTGTATCTGCTAAGGGAGTCATTACAGGGAGGTTTCAGACATTTATAGGTTTCAGCTATGAATTACCACACACAATTTGCATAGGTTTCTCAGCTGAACATATTCTAAAGTATTCTTTTTTGGCCTGCTGACCTTTAAACACATTTTTCAAAGGCAGTGGAAATGTTGATATGGTTGTTTTACTCTTCTGAATGCAACAAATTTCTCAGTTGCCATGACTGCACATACTGATGGGGCTCTTTGAGTTCCCAGTGTGTTCATACAGCCAAACAGACACTGGGACTACATCATCCCCATCTCTTTCCCACAAAAATTATGGGTGTTTGCTTAACAGCCCAGCACAAAATTTGAATGCCATTTTTGGAGAAGCAAACCCAGCATGCCACATGTCCCCTGCTAGTGCTGCCCAGCCCGGGTTGGCCCCTGTGGCACCCCCAGGTCTCCCACACTTATCTCACACCCATGGGGCAGATCTGCTGCCCCTCACCCCATATCAGGGAGGGAGATAAATCATGAAGCGTGATGGAGATGTTTAGAGGCCAGCCTGGATCTTCCCTGGGGCATCAATGGTAAAGCCCCATATTTTGGGCTTGATTTCATGCATTTTACACATTGTCACCACTGCACAGTGAGCTGGTCACTCATATTTGATGACTTTCCCATAGGGAGAAAATGGCCCTAATGTAATTTCTGTCATGAAAGGCAGAGGGTTGCTTTCATTCTGGAAAAGAGGTAAAATAAATTAATGTTTTATTTTACAGCAGTAGTTTCACGCCACTGTTTTTTACAGCATCCCTCTACTGGGGGGTGCTCTGTGTTTTTTTTAAAAATGGTGATTTTTGTTAGTGGTTTGTGTTTGCACACTTTGTTGATTATTAATAATCATCACTTCAGGAGAAAACAGAAGTTCTCTTCTATCTTTAGGTTCAGAAATCAAGAGAGATGACAGTGACACCAGCAATAACACAAGACATAGCTGTTCAAAATATATGTCATCCTTTTCTCATGTTGGGCTGCCTACAAATATCCATAATAAATAAAATATTGCATGTGTCAATAATGGGAAAAAATCCATGTTTCTGCTTAAATATTTTCCTAGTTTAATTTTTTTTTTAATTGAGACCACCTATTCCCACACATTTTTATGGAAAAATATAAACAACACCTAAACAACTAATATTGCCTATATGAGTAAAATCCACCACACATGGCAAAACTGATAAGGCTCTTGGATTTGAATGGAAAACATTGCTTGTTCAGTATTTAGCCCTTCTTGCTAATCTAGGAAGAGCATATGAAATCTGCTATTTATTTATAATTACAGACATTATACAGAAAACATCAGAGCAGTATATTTATTAGATGACTTTCAATAAATTATGTGATTATTCCTTCTCTTAATTCTGAAAATTACAAGCTATCTGCTTTCCTAGCACACTCATTACATGTACAAAGGGGCATCTTAAGCATCAGGCTTAAGACCTCAGGCTTGCTAAATATAATAATGAATGACAAGTCTTGAAAATATAATTTTTGTTCAATTTCTCCAAGAGTTTCAGCATCTCAATTCATAACGACTGTGTAGACCAGTCCTTCTCTGTACTGAACTGTGCACATTTTTCAATTTCTCTTTGTCAATGGATGCTTCAGATATCCCAAGGGTAAAGAAAACCTAGTCTTTTTTTGCAGTCTTCCAACAGATGTCTCACCTGGGGACCTTGGCTGGTGGCAGGTGCAGTTATACCTGCACGAGGTGGGGACAGCTCAGTCCTGCTGAAGAAGGTTTTGATTTCTGCTGCTGAAGGCAATATTTGCATAGGAAGCTGTTTTAGCAGGGAGGATTCAATGCAGATAAAATTTTCAATATTGCTCTTGAATGATGAGGGATGAGAGCAATAGAAATATTGACACCAAGTTTAGGAGAATTTCACAGCAAAATATGAAAAATGTCATGCTCAACTATATCCATGAGGTTTCTTATAAATTTTTTTTGAAGGGCTTTTCTACTGCAGGACAGAGACACCTATTTCCAGGTATTTTTCTACCATTCATCACTCTGACTTATATGCTCTAAATTATTTATGTCTTGCATGAAAAGAAGGCTTCAATTGCATCCTCAGTGCTCGTGTCCTTCTCAGCCTCCTGACCACCAGAACTTGGGATAAAATTTGCCCCTCACAGGTTTTCTTGCCCCATGGCCTGTTTGTGAGATTTGCACCTCTTGCACTCAGGTCATGGTATGAGTCATTCCACCAGAAATACTTTGCTTGTGGATGCAATAAAGGTCTGGTCTGCAACAAATAGATATCTATGAGAACTGGAGTGTGAAAGTACAGGCTGCTTGACGTGAACCCTGGTGCACAAGCTGCCCCAGATGCTCACTGGGCCAGAGAGCTCAGCCTGCACTGCCTCCTGCTTTCACCAAAAAAAAAAAAAAACTCCATAAGCCCTGCTCTAAAAAAGGGAATTTTAGAGATCCCAGTTGTTTAATCTTATGCATAAAGTTCTTTTCTCCTTCTTTTCTTCTTCTTTATGCTTAATACATCACTGGCATATAACCTGTATCACAAGGACTACACAGGATCACAGCTTCTCCTTTCAGCCTGTGCCAGCTCCAAGTGGAAGATTAGCACATTCTGTACACATTTTAGTGAAATCAGGGCTGTTAGGTGGCTTTGAAATGCGTTTGATGCTGGATTTGCTCTGGCTCAGGATTTTACCAGCTGCCTGAGGGTGATGGTCTGGTGATACTCTGAGGTTCTTGGTCCAAGTCACGATGAAAATTGAAGACATTTCAAAGAGAGAGAAAAATAGTTGGCATACACAGGACAAGGACAATGGTTTGACTTTCATGATGCATGTGTTTAACAAATGGTCATTTCCCTTTTCAGGGTCAAAAGAGCAGTTTAAAGAAATATGGGGTTTGCTTCTTTGGAGAGACTGGATATTCATCAGCCTGTCCAGACATGGCCATGAACTCAAACCCAGTTCTGAGCCATGGGATCCATGCTTGTGTCTCTAGCTTGGGGCAAATATGAGGCAGTTTGGCTTAGGCTGCTCCTCTTTTGATCACTTCTCTATGACATGTGCCATCCTGTGCAAAATCCCAGAGACAACCTCAGCAATCCCTGGCCCCTTTTTTCTGTTCTGTTTCCATGCTTAACAAGGCTACACCATCTGCAACAGGAGTGAGCCATTGGCATCTCTTCTGCCTCACAGTGTCTGGGATGGAGTTTGGTATCATTCCAACAGGTGTGTGCCATAAAAATCAGAGCCATTGGAGCACGTGTGGTATTTCAGAGTCCATGAATGTGTGAGAGAAACTCCTTTTTTCCTGCACCAGGGACACTGCTCTTCTGCTAGCACTGAGGCAGGTGTTCCTGGGCATGTGCTGAGCAGAGAGATCAGAGCAGTCCTTTCATCCCTGTCTGGCTTGTGCCTTCATTCCCCCCTGAAGCACCTGATTTTGCCTTCAGAAAGGGCTTAGATTTTATAATCATGATGGGATTATTATTTTGTGGGAGAAACATTGTAGTATTCAAATGAGGTGTGATGGACTCTTGCTTGAACTGCCCCATTGCTGTGATTTTATTTGTTGCTTAACTCTTCTCGTGTAAAGAATGAAACCTAAATCAATTAATCACTGATGTTGCATACATTTTCCTTTATCATTGTGTTTGCTGCTGTGGTTTGTTGGACCACATGGCTTCACTGAGGAGTTCTGTGTCTTTTCTTTGAGTGGCTTCTCTTCTTTTCCCCACTGCCTGAAGCAGGACTGCTTGTTTCACTCCTTGAAAGAAAGACAGTTTTTTTCTTAACAGAATTAATGCTGATTTATTTTTAGCAGGCTGGGAAGGCATTAAGCACTGAGCAGGCCCCTGAAGCATTTCTGCAGGGACTTACAGGACAGTGATTCATTTTCTGCATCTGCTGAGGCTGTCAGTAGCAGGGTCACCTGTGGTTTTACATTGACTTGTCCTTTCATAGCACTTCTAATCTCATTAGTTGTGATAAAATATGAATATAATCTGCCGTGTGGATTTACCATGAGTATCACTCTTCCTGGATTAAAAAAAAAAAAAAAAAGCAAGCGTTGTCATTACCCTTTTCAGAAGATTTTAGCTTTCTGTTTTCAATAACTGTGCCCTTTCTGGGAGAATGAAGCACTTTTTTGGGGGTAACTTTCCCTCTCAGTCATACTAAGACCTTTCTTAATAATTTTCAGATATGAAGGAAATCTTATTTGTCCATAAGCTCATTCATTTCCTCACACAGCCATCACAACCACAGTGCTGCTTGGGCAGAGAAAAGTGGCTGAGAGACCATAACACAATGTTTGTTACTTGAAAGCTTCTGCAGAAGTATTCAGATTCATATGGCATAATAATCTCTGTGGGTTTTAATTAAATCTACTCAGCAGGCTTGCTCTGCCAAAAAGGCACCTTTTAGCTGTGTATATTCTCCTTTGAGAATAGCTGTGCAGGGCAGTAGTGTCTGTCATCAGCCAGTTGTTTTAATTATTTCCAGTTTTAATTGTATTGGCTTTACAACAGTATGGCTTTTGTGTTTCTGTTGTAGTAGGTGTGTGAATCACACTCTGCATCAGGCAGACACACAGATCCTTTCTCTGTTGTCTTAGAGAAGCAGTAAAACATGTAGACTGGCACAGAAACTCAATTCCTCCTCCCACTTCCCTTGGATTCCTGACAAATGGGTGAAGCACGGTTCAGTGCTCTGAGAAATTATTGCAAACAAGCAAATAATAAGTATCTGTACACGTTTGTTTAGCTATACTGTGGGAGGAGAGGGAGACAGGTGAGGTTATTGCTGCAAGATCCTATCCCAGTGCTCCCAAATTGAAGGTTTATCTCCACAGGTTTTGGATTTGTGACTGAATCAAGTCCTGTAAGAGTTGCTATGGATCCAGGACTGCAAAAATTATTCCAAGAGTGGTTCAGAATCGACTAGTAGGAAAAGATGTTTATATTTGTTTCTTCACTTGGTGATTCATAACTCCTGCCCTCTAAGGAAAAAGGGGAAGTGCAGAAGAGACACTACTGTGCCTGGCAAAGGAAGATATTTACAAATTACTGGTGATTTTTGTCTTTTTACCCAGGCCCTCCCAGAAGGATTCAGCCTGTGATATCTCTAAACACCTGCTCTCTGCAGCCAAAACACAGAGCACCTTTAGAAACAGGACAATTTAAGATTTAAATCAGCCCCAGAGGGGTCCCTGTGGCCTTGGCGACAGCAGAGCAGCAAGGTTCTGCTGTGCACAGGCACACCAAGAGGGCTTTCCATGACAGAACATCACAACTCTGATTTAGAAGCTGCAGGGACATCCTCCCTGCAGTGAAAGGCAAGCTAAAAATGTGGCTTATTCTTGTTTTGGGAGATAGTGCCACTTCTCTTGTCCCTCCTTTCTTCACTGCATTTAGGGCTGGAGGAGCTGAATCTCATCTTCAGTGGCCTGAGACAAGCTCTCCTGGTGCTTTGCACTTGTGTTCCAGCAGTTCTTAGTTCTCCACACCTTTCCTCTGTATTCCATGTCTTGTTTCCATCCTCCTCCACACAATCCTTCAGTGGAAAAGGAAACTTTGGGGGGTTTTTTTAATTAAGAGGCACAGCTCCCTCCTTGTACAGCACATGTGCACGCCAGCTCCACTCCTGCTCCACCAGCGAAGCAGTCACTGAAATTTTTCTTCACTGACTGCATTGCCTGCAGCTGGTGCTGGATTTGTAATTCCAAGTTCTGCTGTCTGAGGATATTATTGAACAACAAAGAGCCTGAAAGTGCTGCCCAAAACTGTGTGAGACTTTGTAAAACACAATAGGATTATAACTCCAGCCTCACTGGCTGCCTTGCCAGCTCTCTGCCCTGCCAGGAGGGAGGATGCAGTCGTGCAAAGCAGGTGTTTTTGGCAAGTGATCACAGTTTACTCACACAGAACACACTTTCATCACAGTTTCACTGGAATAAAAGCTTCTCCTGTTTCTGGTTCTGCTGGCATAAAAGCCTGCTCTCAATTCTTAGAATTATTTGTAATATTCGGACTGGGCAAGGCACAACTATCAGACTATCATCTCAGTTCTGATGGGGCTGAGACTTAGCAGTGCCAAAACACAGTGGTATAAGGGGCAGTACTGTCATTTCCATGGTCTGGTCTTGTCTTTTTTCATTCAGCTTAGCTACATCTTTATACCTGCTTGTCTTTCCCAGAGCTGGATCAGTATTATGAACAAATCATGTAACCTTCTAGACTGCATCCACTTTCATATATAGGAATTTTAAAAAGACATATCTAAGCATCTAGGCTTATTTTGCAGAAAGAAAATACCATTGGCATTTTTATTGTTTTTAAGCAGATAATGACTGCAGAGGTGACCCAGTCTCTGAGACATGAGCTAGGTTTACTCCTAGTCCCTTTCAATTCCAAAAGGGAAGTTGTCACTTAGTTTAAATACAAAAGTTCTCCACTGAGGGGAAAAAAAATTCACAGGGGTTCAGAAGTAACCTTCACTGGTTTTACTTGTGGAAGTACTTTGAAGGTAGAGCACACATCTTGTGCCATGGCGCAGGGGTACAAACTGGAGGTACCCTGCTTTTCCTAGGGCTCTGCTCTCCCTCAGCACAGGGAGGGTGTGTGGAACCATCAAATACAAAATACCATCAAAAATTGACACCCTAGCCAAAAATCCTGGATCCTAGAGCAAAACATAGTCTGTGACTCATTAGGAGTGCAAAAGTCAGGGTAGAATGTGTGGCTGCTCCATCTTTAGAAGTGTCCAAGTCCAGGCTGGACAGGGCTTGGAGCACCCTGGGATAGTGGAAGGTGTCCCTGCCCATGGCAGGGGTGGGACTGGATGGGCTTTAAGGTCCCTTCCAACCCAAACCATTGGATTGGAAAACTCTTTGTGCCATCTCCTGTGTGCTCCCATTGCTGTTACCTCCAGTCCCTGGCTGATGGATCTATGGATAGATCTGCTGAAAAAATCCAGGGAGAGAAGGTGATTTTTGTTTGCAGCAACCTCTTATAATTTTTTTTTTTCTAAATTAAGTTTGTCTGACTAGTTGGTAGGCAAAAATGTTCATGATGCTATAGGTCCCCTGTGAAAAAAAAATGTGAGATTCACACCTTTTGTTTTATATTTCTGTGGTTTATTATCAAAGCTGTACTTCCACTTTCCCATAAGGTTTTCAGTTGAAGCTTAAGGTGGCATTTTTAATTTACTGAGAGTTTGAATGATTGGGCTGCAACTAAGGAGCAAATTAAATTGTAGCCTTGCAGCCAAAGCTAGTGCATGATCTTTAAAAAAAAAAAAAAAAAAAAAAAAAATGTTGGCGCTTGCAGGCAAAAGAAAAGAAGATAAAAACAACAAGAGAGGCTTGTTTGTTTTAATTGGAGCCATTCCCTCAGACTGATAATTTTGAGGCAAAAACTAACTGCATTTTGTCTTTGATGTAGAAACAACTGGCTGTACTTTTGAGTTAGAGAGCTTTTTCTCCTGGAAAACTGCTGCAGGATATTTGGCTTGAACAGGTGGCAAAACACCACATGGAATGTGCACGCTCTGCCTGGTCTTATTTTAAGGGAATCTTGTCTTTCTAAAATTTTTAAATAAGGATTTTATTTTATGCTTCTAATGGTTTTAAACCAACAGCTTTTATTCTCCATGAGACTTGGGCATCTTCTGTGACTGTATTATAAAAATACTTGAAACAGAATAAATTATCAAATAAGGATGATTTAAGAGTTAACATCAACTCCTGTGTGCCAGTGAAGTTTTTCTCCATTAAAACACAAAGAAAAGTTAAATGCATTTGTTTCTGAGGAAAAGGCGAAATATTGATCAACCTTTGATTTATTGCAATTGATCTTTTACAACACAATAACCTAAAAAGGCTTCTGAGACATCCCCCACACTCTAGGTATTCCAGGGCTCAGAAACCACCATAAATAGGTGACTGAAAATCCTTTAATAGTCGAAAAAAATTAAGACATAAATAAATAAATAAATAAATAAATAAATATTAATAAATAAATAAACAAAAGGTCAGAGCACTAGCAAGTTTGCAAAATAAAAATTCCTTTCAGATGTGGAGAGCACGGTGAAGGTGACAAAAACCGTCACTGCAAAATGCAACTATGTTCATTCTTGACTCAGAAGGCAATTAAAAATCCTTTAAAGGTTGCTGTATCATACAAAAATAAAATAAAAAACACAACTGCAATAATAATGGTTGAATTTAATTGAATGTGGGAAATATTTTCGTATCATAATATTTGAAATGCACCAGCAGAGTTTTGTCTCCTGGTGCTCCCAGGGCTTCCAGTGCCCAGCAGAGCTTCTGGCCCTTCACCTTAACCTCCTCCCCCACCTTGGGGACCCCAAAACCCCCACACACACTGGAGCACACCAATCCCCCTTTCCCAAACCTCTCTCCCAACTCCTTCCATCCCCAAGACCTTTTTCCTCTCTGGGTCACACCAAAAGAACTCAAAACTCATCTCATCAGGTTGGGGTACCCCACTCCCCCGGATAAACCCCAATCCCATGACACCTTCCTTGAAAATTACCTGCAGACCAACTTTTCCCACTTTTTTACCCAAAAAAATTACCAGATTTTTGAGGGTGAAAATGGCATAAAAAGGTAATTTATGCTTATTTTTTAGCTTTTATTTCAAAATAATTACAAGGGCTTTTTGCTGGCCCCAAGTTGTTGCGAAAATACCCAGGAATTCTGCCAGGCCTTCCCGTATTTCTGGGAATTTTGTATCCCACTGCCAAGGTTTTGTTATTATTTTTGAGGTGAGAGCTCAGAGATTTGGGGACTTCCCAAGGCAGGGTGGGAGACACCTGCTCCCATGGAGATAAGTGAGAAGGAACTGGGAGTCTCCACCTCGCAGTCTGGGTGGTCAAGAATCCAAGTGGGAATGGGGAAGAAAAAGGGAAGAAGAGGTGGGGAGGGAGAGAGGGGGA
The DNA here is from genome assembly GCF_029582105.1 of Oenanthe melanoleuca. Classification (NCBI taxonomy): domain Eukaryota; kingdom Metazoa; phylum Chordata; class Aves; order Passeriformes; family Muscicapidae; genus Oenanthe; species Oenanthe melanoleuca. The sequence continues at coordinate 17,719,733 of NC_079362.1, read as the reverse complement.
ATTCAGCATGGAGGGGGGAGACTGGGGAGGGAGGGGCTCAAAAACTGGGGTCACAATGCCTTGAAATTTGGGCTTACAACACCTCAAAATTGGGGAGCATATTGCCCCATGTTTTTGGGTCTCATTGTCCCAAACTTTGAAGTCACATGCCCCCCATTTTGGGGTCAAAACGTCCCAGAATTGGGGGCCAAAATGCACCAATGATATCCCACACTTGGGGGTTAAAGTGCCCTCACTTAACCTCAAGTGTGGGGATCACAGTACCCCACATTTAGGGTAGCAGGACCCCATATTTGTTGTTACATTGTCCCACATTTTGGGGTCTCAGTGTGCCACACTTTGGGGTCACAGTGACTCCCATATAGGAGTCTCAATACCTCAAACCTGGGGATCACAGTACCACATATTTTGGGGCCACAATGCCCTGCATTTTGGGATAAAAAAGTGTCACACTTGGGGATCACATTGCCCCGTACTTGAGTGTCACATTGTTTTACTCTGGGGTCACAATGATCCACAATGATGCCCAGGCATCACTTTGCCCCAGACTTGTGGGTTATGGTACACCACATTTTGCACATACCACATGATTTAGGGCCAAAATGCCCCACAATTTGGGGTCATAGTGCCTCACTCTTTGGAGTCACATTGCACCACACTTTGGGGTGAAACACACCACACTTAGGGATCACAGTGCTACCCACTTTTAGGTCACATGGCCCCACAATTTGCAGTCAAAATGCCTCATGTTTGGAGTTGTGATGTGCCACACTTGGGGGCCATGTGCTACAAATTTAGGGGCCACAAGTCCCCCTGGATTTTGGGGTCAGGATGCCACATACATCAAAGCTGCAGTTCCCCACATAAGGGTCCCAGTGCCCCACATTTAGGGGTCAAGTTGACCCACATTTATGGGTAAAATATCCCTAACCATTGGGTTGATGACCCCCCCAGTTTTCTGATTCAGCAAATAAACCTCAAATATCACATCCCAAAAAAGCCTTTAGAAGCATTTATTGACTGCTGCATCAAAACCAGCCCTTGGCAATACTATTTTTATATGGGAAAAAGCACTGGGATTTGGATATTTTTGACATGAATTTGATGTATTTCTGGGTTCCAGGGGGTGGATGGGACATCAGGACATTAGGATCCACACAGAGTTAATCCATTTGGAAAAAATCCAGGAAAATGTCATGGATTTGAAGCAAAATCCAGAATTTTCCCAAATTTGGGGGAATTTGGGGTGGATCCACCTATTGGATGGGGTAGATAGGAGCGTCAACTTCCTGACGGATCTGGTGGTAGATGTTGCTGGAAGAGAAAGAAATTAATGATTTTGGGCATAATTGGGTCAGTTTTGGCAAAAATGGGGAAGCATTATGCAAAATGGATTGTTAATGTGCAAGTAATGTCAGCATTATGTGTAATGGCCTGATTTGGGGGAAAGGGGCTACTTTTGGGGGGGAAATGGTATGTACTATGCAAAATGGCTCGTTGGGAAAATGATTTCATTATTGGGCAAAAAAAGTCCCCTTATAATGCAAAATGGCTCATTTTTTGGCAAAGCAGTTGCTTACCCTGATCGTTCCCACAGGATCCTGTCTCAGTCGCTGCGGATGAAACCAAAGAAACTGGAAAATTCCTTCCAGGATCTGCCCAGCCCCTCCCCCACTGACAATATTGCCAAATTTCTGAGTGGGAAAACACAATTTTTCTTGGATTTTGGAGCAAATAAATTAGGAATTACTCACCATCCAGCAAAATCCCGGGATTTCCACATGTCCACCACTTCTCCAACACTCTGGGCATCACGTCCATCTGGAAGCTTCAGGTCATCTCTGGGGCTTCCGTTGAAATTCCCACAGGGGGCACAAAGACGAGAGGCCAGGGCTGAGGTCACGGTGATGGTCGCCTCCCCATTCCGGGTGATGGTGATGGACATCCCGGACCAGTGGGTGATGGTGACATTCTCAGGGGAAGATGCCACAAAGATGGAGTCAGAGATGGTGGTGGGGGGCCGGGTGAAGAGGCCATTGACCTGGGGATATTACAGAAAATTACATGATGGAAAACCAGTTTGTTCTTGGGCAGAGGGTTGGCTAGAGCCAAAATCACTCTCCTCTTTTTTCTAAAAATGGCTCATTATTGGGCAAAATCTCTCCACATCAGACAAAGTAGGTCACTACCAGGCAAAATCTAGAGGGATTTTTGCCCAAATCTCTCTAGATTGACCCGAGCCACCCCACAGCCCCTCACCTGCTCCACTCACCCACACCTCCATGTCGCTGTTGACGCTGACAACGCCCTCGCGGACAAAGACGATGGCAGCCGTGGCTGCGGGGACATTCATGTCGCGACAGTCGCTGACCTCAACCACCACCTTGAACCAGTCAGGCGCGTTCTCATCGCAGAGGGCTGACACCTTGTAGGTGCCACTGGCCAGCAGGGGCCCGGCAGCACCATCGAAGGTGGCCAAGGTGGCTCCAGGCGTGACCTTGCAGTGGCCTTCCCGCCTGGCACACGCCTGTGCCCCATCACGGGTGATGCACACCTGGTCCTGGGGACACTGTGTGTCCCGGCACACCAGTCCCCGTGATGGGTGACAGTGGCATTCCTTGGAGCAGTTATTGAAGGTGACAGTCTCACGTGCCTGGAACAGGAAATCTCACAGGTTAAGCACAGTCTCCTAATTTCCTGAATTTCAAGGGGAGAAATCATAGAGAGTGAGAAATTCAGGTGGGTTTGGGGGACTTTGGGCAGTTCAACCAGTTAATGGCAACTTTTGTCCAGCTAATCACAATTTTTTTTTGTGTTCTTTGTTCTTTTTTCCCCATTAATTGTTCCTTTTTCTTCATTAATTATTAATCCATTTTTCCTGGCTACTCCTTTGCTAATTGTCCTTTTTCCCCCTCCGCTAATTGCCCTTTCTGCTGTTAATTGTCCCTTTTTTTCCCCCAAACCCTCTGGAACTTTCAGCACGGGGCAGCTCAACCCCCTGACTGATTCCAAGAGAACCAACCCCACCAGTCCCCAGCCTGGGATGCCACATGTCCCATCACCTGACCTTGAGGTAGCGTCCCCTGTGGAGGCAGCCGCAGCGCTCAGGTGACACGCAGGTGTCCCCGTCGAAGACGAACCCCTCGTCACACTGACACCCCTCAAAGCACCCCCAGGTGCAGGGGGCAGGACCCACGAGGGCAGCACAGGTGAGGTCACAGGTGCGAGTGCAGAGCTCGTAGTGGCTGTTTGGGGGGCAGGACAGGGCTAGGGAAAAATGGGAAAAACCCAGTTGTTGGGACAATTCCGAAACTGAGTGGGGTTTTGATCAAAATTTGAAGGTCTTCAGAAAAATATGTGGGTTTTAAAATTTGATGGAGTATTTTTCAAAATGGGAGTTTTTTCCCTAGTTTGGGCATTTTCCTCAAAACTTTTTTTTTTTTTTTTTTTTTTTTTTTTTTTTCCTTATCAAAATTGGGGTGTTTTTTCTTTTAATTTTAGAGCATCATTCCAAACTGGCATTATTCCTCCATACTGGAGTGTTTTCAGCAAAATGCTATTAATTTTACCTAAATGGGCTGGTTTCTTCAAAAATTTTGGGTTTTTTTCTTCAAGAAATTTGAGCAGAATTTGAAGGGTTTTAGCAAAATTTAAAGGTTTCCTGCAAAATATTTTTTTCCAAACTGAAGAGGTTTTTTTTTCCAAAATTAGAGGAAAGAAGTGCCAGACTGGAGGGAATTTTTAAAAATTTGATCATTTGTTAAAAATTGTGAGCAGTTTTTTTCAGATTCTTTTTCACAATTGAAAAGTTTTAATCAAAATTGAGAGAGAACTTTCAAAATTTAAAGGAATTTTTGCATAATGGGAGAATGTTTTTTCCAAACAGAAGGGAATTTTTCAAAAAACCACAGTGAATTCTTTCAAAAATAGAAGGCTTTTTTCACTTTTTTTAGGGTTTTCATAATATTGGAGGGTATTTTCTAAAACTTGAAGGAATTTTTGCAAAACGTGAGGATTTTTTTGAAACACAGGGGAGCTTTCTCAAAATTTGAAGCAACATTTTCCAAAATGAGGAAAATTTTCCCCAGGTGGGGAAAATACCTTCCAAAACTATTTTTCCAACGCTTGAGGGATTTTTTTCCCACAAAATGTGAGGGGGTTTTTTTCCTGGAGAAAAGGTAGTTTTTGAGGAAAAGAGGACCTGAGTGGCAAGATTCCTCCTGACTTACGGCAGAACTCCTTTGTCCTCCACGCTCTGACGGTTGCGCCAGCGGCTTGGCAAGCGGCGGCGTAGGCCTGCAGCGCGTGGCACAAAGCAGCGCGGTCCCCGCTGGCAGCACAAACGTCATGGACGCAGTGGGTGAAATATTCCACGGGGCTGACACGCGGGTGGCACTCCCGGAATGGCCCTGCCGCGTCACGGATGATCCCGCAGGATCCGTTCCTGCCGTATGCCTCCTCGTTGGCGACGTCACACCTGCTGCACGTGCTGTCGTCGCAGCCGTCACCGCATGCTCTGTTCTTCTCTGGAACCTTCCAAGAGGTGACAAATTCCTGGGTGGTTCCCGCCAGTGCCCCGCTGGGCAGACGGAAGTCATCGCTGGGGTCCCCGTCATAGTCACCGCCCAAGCCGCACAGCCGGCCGCGGTAGACGTCGGGGACCGTGATGAGCAGGAAGGTGGCTGTGTTGTAGAGGACACGGACTCCTGCAGCAGTGTGGAGGATGATGTTATTCCCTTCTTGGCCAATGCGGAGGTTCTTGTCCTCTGTCACCAGTGGGAGGGTGTAGCGCTCCGAGTCCACCTGGTATGGGGATAAGGTGACACGCGTGACACTTGGAATAGACCCAAGTCCATAGTGACAGGGTAGCTGTGGAGGGAAGCACCCACCCTCCTTATAATCATGGCATCACCATGGGAATCACTGGATCCTCTCCACAATTGACATTGTACCCATGGATGGACATCACCACCCTCTTCATCACCACCACATCACTATGTGGGTCTCCAGACTTACCGTCACCTCCCACCTCCGTCCCCGCTCCATGGTGACGGTGTACCCGTGGATGGATACCACCACCCTCTTCATCAGCACTGGGCCACCATGACTGCCTGCCTCATGCTCCACCAACACCGTGAAGTTGACCAGCCGTCGTGCCGGCTCACACACGCGGGCCAGGACGTAGGTGCAGGATCCCGGGACGTTGAAGGTGCGTCCATCAAAGGTGACATAGTGGGGGTCTCCTGACACAACCAACCGACCATAACCAGTGGGGTAACATCCCAACACCCCATCTTCCACCCGGCACTCCTCGTGGGCGCCACAGAACGCCTCCTGGCAGGTCACTGTGCCGTTAGCGCCGCAGCGGCAGCGTTCTCGGCACGAGGGGTAAAACTCTGTGTTCTTCTGGTAGTAGCGACCGTGGTACTCACAGCCACACTCAGACTCCGGGACGCAGTCGGAGCCACTGAGGATATATCCCGTGTCGCAGAAACAGCCCTCTGAGCAAGGAGATGCAGGACAGGAGGTGGGGACGGAGGGAGTGTGGCAGGTGGGCTGGCACGGGCTCCCACAGAGCTCATAGTGGGAGTGAGGGGGGCAGGAAAGAGCTGGGAAAAAAAAAATAAGGAAATAGGGAGTGAGAGGAATATCTGAAGGGAAGGGGAGTCCCTCAAGGAAGGAAGGACAAAAGGAGGGATGGAGGAAGGGAGGGAACGAAAAGGGAAGGATAAGGAGGGAGGAAGGGAGAGAAGGAAGGGAGGAGAGGGAGGGTCCCATTTGCCCCCACCCCACCCACACTCACTGCAGAACTCTGCCGTCCTCCACGCCTCCACAGCCACCCCGTGATTCTGGCAGGCGGTGACATAGGCAGCGACACCCTGACACACCGTGTCGCGGTGCCCCTTGTAGTGACAGGCATCGAAAGCACAGTCCTGCAGGAACGGCTCCGGGTTGATGACACGGTGGCACTCTCGGAAGGGTCCCTCTGCTCGGGCGATCACCCCGCAGTACCTGTCCCCGCGGTACGGCTGCACCTTGACCGCGTCGCACACCGGGCACTCCGCGCCACAACCAGCCGAGCACCCGGGGACATCCCCCACTTTCCAGCTGTCGCCCAGCTGCGTCTCATGGGAGGCGCGGTGGCCACCAGGGGTGACAAAGTCATCGTCGGGGTCACCATTGGCGTTGCCACAGAGGCCGCAAACGGCACCCTGGTAGGTGGTGGGGAGCAGGACACGGGCGTAGCTGTACCAGTCAAAGGTGACAGTGACACCAAAGTCGGTGGTGACAAAGCCATGCACGCCGCGGTAGAACACGGAAAAGTGGGGGTGGGTGAAGGGTAGGGACACAAAGGTGCCGTCCACCTGTGGGGTGGGAAGGGGAGGGAGACAAAGGGTGGAGAAAGGAGGGAATAAGCTTGAAATAATAGTTTGGTAATTTTATGTACTGTATTTTTATTTATATTATAATTTTATTTTAATTTGTCTTCTATTTTTAATTCTATTTTTTCTTTTTACATTTATTCCTTCTTACTGGCTTTGATTTTTATCTTTATGCTTTTTATTCTTATTTACTTTTTTCAAATTTTTATTAGAATTATTTTTGTATTTTAATTCAGTTTTAATGTATTATATATTTAATATAATTTGGGGTAAAAAATTGGGGAAAAATAGAGTTCGGCAGGAAAAGGGAATTTGTGACAACATGTTGGATTTAGAGGGGAAAGGAGGATTGGCTGGGAAGAAAGGACAAAACGTGAGAAAGAAAATGGAATTTCAGGGAAAATAGGTAATTTGGGGGACTAGGAGGATTCGGAAAATAGGGTTTTTAGGGCAAAGAGGTGATTTTGGGGGAGAAAAATAGTATTTGAGGGATAAAAGGGGGAGTTGAGTGAGAAGAAGGATACTTGGGCAGAAAAAGAGGAAAAATTGCAGACAAAGGCATTTTAGGGGAGAAAATGAAACTTTTTTGTGAAAAGGGGATTTTACAGGAAAAAAGAACAATTTTGAGGGCAAATTGGGGAATATTTTGGGAAAAGGGGTAATTGGAGGAAAATGAAGAGCCATTTGGGGGTAAAAGGGAGGAGTCCAGGAGTATAAAGTGGTACTTGGTGAAAGAAACATATTTGGAGAGATAAAGGAGATTTGAGGGATAAAAAGGGGATTTGGAGAAAAAAAAAAAAGGTGTGGGGGGGGAATCTGGAGGAAAATGGAGAATTTAACATTAAAAATGGTACTTTGAGGGGAAAAAGGAATACTTTGGGGGGGGCAAAGGTAATTAGAATGAAGAAAAAAAGGGGAATATGTGGGAAATTGGGGGTGAAAATAATTTTTTGAGGGACTTTGGGGGTGAAAGGGATTCCTTGAGGGGTTACCCACCTTGACCTTGCGTGGGTGCTCCTGGCTCATGCTGATGACACTCCCATAGACCTCCAGGTTGACGGTCTTGGTGAAGGACACGGCTCGGCTGCCGCGGTGGTTGTTCTCCACGGTGACATTGAAGGGGACCAGGGCAGGCTTGGGGATGCAGAGGGCAGCGAACTGGTAGATGCAGGAGCCTTGGAAGTCAAACCTCAGCCCGTCAAAGGTGGTGTAGTGTGGGTCACCTGTCCCGATGCAGGTGTAGTGCTTGTTGGGCGTACACCTGGCGATGCCATTTGCCGTGACACACTTCTCATGGGATCTGCATCCCCCTGGCTTGCAAGTCACTGTCCCTGAACCCTCACAGCGGCACCGCTTCTGGCAGCTCCCACCTTCCCAAAATTCCTCATGAAGCTTGTAGGAGCGATTGTTGTGGAAGCAAGCAGAGGCTGTGGTGCTGGGATTGCTAGTTGCCTTGATGCCTGCAAGGGATTTAAGAGTCTGTGAGACATCATACAGGGATGGACCTCAGGAAAGCCTCAGTGGAATTATTTTAGAGAGAACCAACCAATGCAAGACTTCCCTGTAATGGAGGTGTTGGTTACATTGACCCCTAGACCAAATGAGAGTTCAAGATACACTCCACATAACTCTCAGGAAAAATCTCAGCATAATTCCATTCTTTGGGCAGCTGGCGTGAGATCAGGTAGATTTGGGGGTCATTCCTTCCCTACTGGTTTTGTTGGTGCCATCAAGGGTTGTGGAATCCATGAGACACCAAGCAGGGATGGCGTTCAGGAAAATGCTGGTATAATTCCATGTGTTATGGACACCTAGGGTCAGAATAGCTGGATAGGTGGATTTGGGGATGTTTCGGAGTGAAAAGACACATTGATTGTGTTGATAGCTACAACCATTGCTCTAGGCTAATACCCACAGCTGAGTTCTCACAAGGATCCTCTTCTCCCTTCCCCAAGATCTTCACAGACCCCCACATGAACTCACCACACCCCTCTGTGCCCTGTGCAGTCTCCTGGTCTCCACAATCTTCCTGGCATGAGGGATCTCTCCAGCTTTCTGCCCAATCCTCACCACCTTCACCAGGAATACCATTGGGAACCATGGCTTCATCGTCTGTATCCTCATTGAAGTTGCCACAGAGGCCACAGCTGGCCCCAAAATAGCTGCTGGGCACTGCCACCATGATAACCTGGTCCTCATCATAGGTCACCTGAAGCCCAAAATCCGTCTGGAGGATGGTCCGACCCTCATTTTGGAAAATCTGGACTTTTCCATCTTCCAGGGTGGCTGGAAGGTTGGTGGGTTGGTTGTTAACCTTGTGGGGTGGGAAGGTGAGGAGGGTTAAACCTCAGCAGGTAGTTCCCAACCTCACAAAAAGCACATAGGTACAAACAGAGGGAGAAATGATTTTATGAATAATTAATTTTCATTATAAATCAAAATTTTTGCCCTACTTCCCACAGATTCACACCAAGAAAAGCTCAAGCCCCAGATCTGAACCATTTCCTACATCTTCTGAGCTATTCTTGTTTGCACAAAGACCAGGATTGGGAAAAAACCCATTCCACCTGGAAAAATTGATTTGGAATGTAAAAAATTTCCCAAATTCCACAGATGTGGAGGTTCTAGTTATTTTTTAAGGCCAAAATCAATATAGCAATGATTTATCCTCTCATGCTATTTTTTTGGTGCTGTTCCTTGTTTTTTTGAAGGTCAGGCTCACCCAGAAATTTTAATCCACTTGGAACAAATGGTTTTATTGGGAATAATGAACCCGACACCTGGGGAAACTCACCTGGACAGCCTTGTCCTCACCGGCGCGGATGGAGACGTTGTAGGCGTAGACGTAGACATTGGCCAACGGCTTCTTGGAGTGATCCTGGCTCCGCTGCTCCTCCACGGTGAAGGGCTCCAGGGTGGGGTCGGCCCCGCAGTACCTGGCCAGGGTGTACCTGCAGCCGCCGCGGGGGGACACGGAGGCCCCATCAAAGGTGTGGTACTGCAGGGATGGGGAGCCCGTGCAGGTGCCCAGGTAGTCGTGGCGGCAGGTGGGCGCGCCCTTGTCCAGGTGACAGCTCTCCTTAGGGCGGCACTGCACCTGCCGGCACGGGTCTGCGGGGTTATCAGTGACAGAGGATTAAATTCTGTTAATTCAGTATATTATTGATACGTCTGAGTATACATTTATTTCTATATTTTGCATGTTTTTATGTCTCATTCGTATTTACATGTCATTTTTTTCTGTATTATTTATAAATATCTATATATAATCTCCGTGTTTATTTAGATATGAATTACTTATCCACATATTGCTTATGTATTTCCATCATACAGAACTATTAAAAATATAATCAATGTGTATGATTCTAAATGATGTATATATATAAATTTATCACAGACATCTTATATATATCCTATACTTGTCTCTAATACTTAGATATTTGCTATTTATTAGATGTTTGTAGATAGTGATTTCTGTGTATTATTTATATATTTCTCCATTAGTTCTTATTAATTTATTTAGTATATTACATTTAGGGTTCTTTTTACTATTATTCCTATATATTTGTATATTAGTATTAGAAAAGTATTACTAATATTATATATTATACATTATACATTATCATATAATGTTATATATGATTCTAATACAATGATATTATTATGTAATGCTATTTTTTATTGAATTCATTATTGTCATTTTTATGATTACTTATAATATAATTATTATAAATATTTGTTATGGATATGGATATGGATATGGATATGGATATGTGTTTTGATATGGATATGGATATGGATATGGATATGGATATGGATATGGATATGGATATTGATATAATTGTAGCTAATTTATTGATATCAAAGTCCACCTCCACTCACCACTGTCGCAAGCTCCCTCTGCTCCATAGCGCTTCCCCTGTCCCATCCCAACGTTCCACACCCCAAATGCTGCTGTCTCATGCTCCACACGATGGATTCCAAATCCGCTTCCCAAATTTATCCCAACCCATGAATATTCTGTCCCAGGGATCTTCTCCCACGCCACACTCCCCAACGGCCTCTGGTTCAGCAGTATCCCAGAAGTTTCTGCTGTCTTGGCCACCAGCAGGATGCGGTTGTCGTATCCCTCCAGCGCAACGACGCTGTAGGAGTTGCAGTAACTGCTTATGTCTGGGATGCTGACAAAAAACGGCTCAAAGTTCACCGCTCCGCTGTTCCCACCACTGCCCAACAGAAAAACCTGGACGCCAGCCTCTGACGTGACGAACAAGCCCAGGGGGGATTGGGTGCCGTAGAGCAGCGAGTGGTTGGGGTCTATCTCACGCGTGGTCTTGGTGACTTCACCATGGCCTGTGACACGAGTTGGTTGGGCAGCGGTGATGTAGATGAGGTTGGATTGTCCTTGGAAGGGCACTGGCGGCACAAGGAAGGATTTTCCCCACTGGGTGACAGGGTGGAGCTGTTCCACCACATGATCACAGCGGCTCAACCTGCCCACACAGGTATGACCGCTGAAGACAGCCACGGGCTTCTGTGCCACCACCCGTGTTCCAGAAAGATCGGCTGCACTCTGGATCTGTGCTGCTTGGAACGGCTCCAGCGGGATGGTGAGGGTGGAGCCACGCCGGTGCAGCTGTCCACGGAAGGTGACGTCGGCGTTGAGGTGAATGTTGACTCTGGTGGGCTGATCCCAAGCAGCCACCACAAACTGTGCATTGCGGGTGGGGCCAGGGTTAGGGGTGACCACGTGGTATTCCGTCCCCCACCTATGGACTGGAATAATGACAGCAGAATCAGCTGCCGTGGGTTTGTCGTTGACCATCACTGCGGTGACGGCGGCAGTGGTCTTCACCACCACAGCGTTCTCAAACATTTGGCTTCCCACCATCTCGGCTTGGGGTGGGATCTTCACCAGGACTGGTTGGTTGGCAGCTGCCTGGACCGTCATCCGTAATCCAGGTCTCTTCATGGAGATGGTGGCGGTGGTGGACGGGGAGGGGCCAGTGAGGAGGAGGAGGCGGAAGTCGCTGCGAAGGGTGCGCTGGTCACCGTTCTGCAGGAAGGCCACCAGGAACTCATCACCCAGGTGAAGAGGTGACGTCTCAGAGGTAATGCTGGGGGCATGGAGGAGAGCTGGGGGGATGAAGAAGAGGGGCAGGTAATTTGATAGATTATTGATTTGATGGAGATTTGATCAGTTTGATGGATAATTGGTTTGATGGACAGTCGATTTCATGGATCACTGCTTGCTGAATTATTGATTTGGTGGACTACTGATTTGATAACTTGATCAATTTGGTTGATTATTGATTAATGGATTATTAATTTAATGGGTTAAAGATTAGATAAATTATTGGCTTGATGGACTTTCAGTCTAATAGACGTTTGGTTTCGTTTGCTAGACCATTGATTTGATGGATCATTAATTTAATGGATTATTGATTCAATAGATTATTGAGCCAATGGACTTTTGAGTCAATGGATTAATAGATTAAAGGACTTTTTATTGGGCAGACTGTTGATGAACTGTTAATTTCATGGGTCATCAATTTTGATTTGACAGCTTACTGAGTTTATGGGATGTGGATTTGATTTGATGGGATATTATTTTGGAGAAAAAAAAATAAATTAACATTGATCTGATGAATTATAGCTTTAAAGGATTACAGATTTGATGGACTTGATTGATTTTATGAACTATTAATTTGTTAGATCATTGATTTGATGGAGTGTTAATTTGATTATTGATTTGATTAATTTTTCATACACTCATTCTCCAGGTAGGAGAGTAAACTCTGATTGGGAGAGTAAACTCTGAACAAATATTTAATGAATTAGATTAATCCGTTGGATCATCATTCCCAGGAACAAACCATTTGAAGAACTGCTATTTTGGTGAAAACCCAATTAATTCCCTGGGCAAAAGATGAAGTTTTTGGGCTGGAAAATCCTTCTTCTGGGCTGGAAAACCCTTATTTTGAGGAAATTCATTATTTCAGGGGAATTTTACAGCTTTTGGAGCATTACCCCACCCTTTTTCAACTTACCCCAGAACATAACAGTCCAGAACCATCTCAGGACATCTGCTTTTCCCAAGCTGCCATCCATGATGCTCTGGGTGAAAAGGTAAAAAAAAAAAAACTAGTCAAATTCTCATACTGTTCGAAATCTCACTAGAATTTTCCCAAAATTCATTATTTCTTAACATAAAACTCTACAATTCCCCAAAATCTGTGTTTTTCAGCCTTGTACTCATCTCAAAAATCAGTGTTATACTGAATTTGTCCCCAAAATCTGTTCTTCTCATTCAAGCTATCCTCAAATTCATTATTTTAATTGCATTTACTCAAATATCTGAATTTTATTGCAAAATAAAATTTAAAATAAAACCTGGTGCAAAAATTGGCTTTTGTGGGGGCATTTCCACATGCCTTCCCCCACCATCTCAGCTACCTTTGAATCTTCATTTCCTTTACCTCTTTTTTTCCTTCCCCTTTTCCTCCCTTTTCCTTTTTCCTGTTCTATTTTTCATAATCTCCTCTTTTCCCTTTATTTCCCCCATTCTTTCTTTTGCTTCATTTTTCCACTATCTCCTCTTTTTTCCAAATCCCATTTTTCCATCCAGACCCCCTTTGGGCTTTTTAATTTTTCATCTTTTTTTTTCCCTTTCTATCCCTTTTCCCCCTTTTTACTCTTTTTCTCCATTTTTCACTTCCTTACCCTTTTATCCTGTCCTTCTTGTTTTTCTTTTTCCCCCTCCACTTCCTAATTTTTCTTTTCTTCTCCCCCGTTATTTCCTTTTTGTCTTACTTTACTCTTTTCCCCTTTTTCCTGCTTTTTCCCCCTTTTCCACATTTTTCCTACTTTCCTCCCTTCTTTCCCTAGTTTTCTTTTCCTCCTCATTTTTCCTTTTCCTCCCTTGTTTTCCCTTTTCCCCCTTATCCCACTCTTTCCCTTTTTTCTTTCTTTTGCTCTCTTCTTTCCACAATTTATCTTTCCTCCCTCCTTTTCCTTTCCTTCTTCTTTTTCCCTTTTCTTCTCTCTTCTTTCTTTCCTTCCTTTTCTCCCTCTCTTGTTCCTTTCCACCCCCCTATCCTGTCATTTTCTCCTCCAAATCCTTTCACAAACCTTCCAATCCCACTGCTCCTAGGATCAGACCCAGGGCTGAGGTGAGGGGGAGGGAGGGTGGGGAGGGTAGGGGGGATTGGGGAGGTTTAGGAATTTTCAGGTGTATTTTCCCACCTTAGGGTCTTTCCTGCCAAAAAAATTATCAATTATTAGATATTCATTTGCCCTTACCAGCCTTTGATCCCCAGCTTAGCTCCGTATCCCCAAAGAGCTCTGTTTTATCCCCAAATCTGTGAAGAAAACACAATCCCAGGACAGCAGATCTGACTCCTCCCTCAATTATTTTCTAATTTTGGCAGAAAAAGGGGAAAGAAAATGACTAATCCAGGCACCCCCAGGGGATGACCCCACCCAATGACGTGAGATAATTTTTGGCCAAGAAAGGTGAAAACAGAGAGAAAAACAGGGGTTTTTTGTTAAAACTGATGTCAAAAATTGGCATTACCAGATATCGAGGTTTTTTGTCCAATGTGTTTTAAATTATTCCACAATGACAAGGAGGTGGGGGAGTAAAAATAGTGTATTTTTTTTGAGAAGTAGAGGGTGCAATTTGGGTAAAAAAAGAGGAAAAGGGGGAAAAAAATGGAAGGGGAAGAGGGAATTTTTTTAAAAATATGCATTTTGTGGGCTGAGGAGTTGATGGGATCAAAAGACCCAGGCCAATGGCAAGAGGTGCACCAAGGGGCAGTGCCAAGTCCTGCCCTTGGGTCACAACAACCTCTGCAGCTCCAGGCTGGGGCAGAGTGGCTGGGAATCTGGGAATCTGTCCATTATAAAAGGCATGACAGCAGCAAAACCTGGGCCAGGTGCTCCAGGTGGCCAGGAAGGCCCAGGGCCCGTGGGCTGTCCCAGCCTTAGTGTGGCAGCAGGAGCAGGGCAGTGACTGTCCCTGTTGAAACCAGTTTTGGTTCTCTCATGGTAATAAAGACACTGAAAGCCTGGAGGATGTCAGGAGAAGGGAACAGAGCTGGGGAAGGGTCTGGAAAACCAGGAGCGACTGAAGGAGACTCAGCCTGGAGAAAAGGATGATTGGAGTGACTTTAGCTCTTCCTACAGTTACCTGGAAAAGAGGTTGCTGCCAGGTGGGAGTGAGTCTTTTCTCCCAGGCAACCAGCAGCAGGACAAGAGGAAATGGTCCCAAGCTGTGCTAGGGGAGGTTCAGGCTGGACATCAGGAGGAATTTCTTCACAGAAGGGGTGATTTGGCATTGGAATGGTCTACTGAGGGAGGTGGTGTTATCACCATCCCTGAAGTGTTCGAGAAACATCTTGACGTGGCACTCAGTGCTGTGGTCTGCTTGACATGGGGTGTTTAGTCAAAGGTTGCATTTGAGGATTTTGGAATTCTCTTCCAGCTTTAATGATCCTGTAATTCTGTGACTAGAAGTCAAGGGTAGGGAGGGATAAAGTTGTGTCTTGTATATTTTGTGTATCTTGTGATGTCCAGGTGTGTTGTAGTTGCAGCATTTTGGGGGTGTGTGCCAAGCTGTCTGTTGTGGGTTGTGTCTCTTGTGCACACGGATGCCAGGTGACTTCATATTGTGCAAGACTCCAAAAATTAACACCCAAAAAAGGCCAAATTGGATAAATTCTGTCACATTTCACCCCAAAGCCCCTCAGATCCTATGCAGCTGTGGGAACAGTGAGGGTGATGGTGACATAAGTGTGATGACTGCACCATGGGTGCCATGCAATGACAAGGACATGGATAGTGCAATATCTTGGCTGAAATTTTATTGCTCTGATAGAGGTTGGCATGATCTTGATATGCACAGTGGCTTCATCGGTGATAACAGTGGCAGTGGTGATATCCCTCTGCCCCACTCCCCTCAATTCACCTGGAGGAGATATCAACAGTCCAAGAGGAACAGCCACTTTCCACCCAAATGCCCAATACCCCACAAAAAAATCCCAATATTCCCCTCAGAATCCAAATTTTCCTCACAAATTATCCCATATAATCCCCACCTTTCCCCAACAAACTTCCAATTGTTCCCCAAATACCCAAATTTCTCCAGTTCCTAATTTGCCCCTAAATCCTCAACATTCCAACCAAGTTTCCCACTATTCCCCCCTGAATTCCTAATTTTCCCCAGCAAATCCTGTCTTCCCCTGAATTCTCAGTGGTCTTCCCACAGTCACAAATTATTCCCCCAAATCCCCATGTTTCCCCCCACTCATGAATTTACTCACCAAATTCCCACTTTTCCTCAAAATTCCCAGTTTTTTCCTCCAACTTACAGCCAGCAGTTGTTCAGCTGGGGGGGATCCACACCTGTCACCTGGAAGTCATCCACCCGGAAGACCCAGCGTCCCGGGACCTTGACGTTGGAGGTGGTGGTGATGTTGATGATGGCATCAGTCTGGGATCCGGGAATGTTGTAGAAGTTGGTGTCATCACCGCTATTGAATCCTGCCTGGAAAATAGAGTGGGGGAAGTGGGCAGTGAGGAGGACTGATCCCATCCAAAGTGGGTGGTGGGCCCCCAAAATTATTTTAGGATATGAACATATTTGGTATTGCCCAGAAATGATATGGACCAATCCATGACCATCAGTATCATGATCATCATCTCCAGAAGAAGGGTGGACTACACCATCTTCACCATCATCATCATCATCACCATCACCATCATCATCACCATCACTATCATCATTACATCACTATCATCTCCAATACCTGGGGTGGGCCAACCTCTGACCTTCATCATCATCATCTCCAGAAAGGGACAGGACAACTTGATCTCCCCAAAAATGTTGTGGGCCAATCCTGGACCTTCATCATGATCATGATCATCTTCATGCCCAGGAAATAGGATGGGCCAATCCCTGACCTTCATCATCATCATCATCCTCAGAACATGGAGTGGGACAACCTCCCCCTTCTCCTCCACCCTCCCCACCTACATGTGCTGGGGTCCCCCCGAGTCCCGTTTCAGCGTCCCCATCACTTGCTGCCCCTGTGGTCCACTGGATGTCCCAGTAGTTGAGGATGATGTAGAACATCTTGGAGTCTGTGGTCAGCACAGCCTGGAAGGTGTTGCCCTATGGAGAAAGGTCACAGAGGTCAAGGCTGAGTCATGGAGGTTGTGGGTGGGTTCTGGAGGTCAAAGAGAGGTCGGTCAACAAGGCCACCAAGTGGGACAGCAGGAGGCAGTGAGTGACCTTCATACCCCACAGACCTCACCTTTTCAGAGATGGAGCCATAGTAGGCCACGTGGTCCCAGGTGGCCACCAAGGCCCAGGTGGCCGTGAAGGGGCTTTTGGGGAAGTACTGTGTGATGTGCTGGCTGATGGCCTCCAGCAGGGCTGGGTCGGTGGTCTGGCGGTAGAAGATGTCCCCACCCAGCACGTTGTCCACATCGGCCCAGTAGGGAGCCACAAACGGGCTCCCGTCCTCCAGAGGGAAGGGGTCAGGGGTGTACTGCCTGACGGGCTCGTTGAAGGAGATCACCCCATTGTTGTTCACCTGGAGGCGACACCAAGGAGCTGGTGGGTGCAACACCTTGACTTGGGTTGTGGAGTCCTAGAGATGAACCTTACAAGCACATCATGAACCACCACCCCAACACCTATCAACACCCCAAGACCCACAGCCCACAGGTCTCCCCCAAAACCTACCAACCACAGGAACCCTCACCCACAGGGCCCCCAACACCCAAAGAACCCCTCAACATCCAACAACCTCCCAAGGCACACCACACACAGGACCCCCCTCAAACATCAGATCCATAGAACCCCCTAACAGCAACCACCCCCAGGACTTTCTGGAGACTCACCACCCACAGGACTCCACAACACACACCAATCCCCCCGAGACCCACCCCTCAAAGACCATCAAAAAATCCACCACCCATGTGATCCCACAGTGCCCACCAGCACACCTCAAGATCCACCCACCATGGGACCCTCCAAAACCAACCAACTGCCCCAAGACCCACCAGCCATATGACCACGAAGGACCACACCACCACCCACCACTGTCAGAACCCCTCAAGCCCCTCAACCCCCCCAATACCACCAGCCCCCTCAAGATCCTCCACCCATCTGAAGATATTTCAGTGTCCAAGGGTAAAACCCACTACGAACTCAAGAAGGGTTGATCTTGGGGAGACACACACAGTAAAAAAACTAAGTAGAAACGGAGGGAAAATCTGGAAAAATGTAGGAAATTCCCAAAAATACGGAATTTGGGGTGACCTACGAAGGCAGTTTTGTAGGTTTTGCCATAGAAGGTGAAGGGAACAGAGAGGGTGATCTCCTTGGATGTCCCATCATCATGTTTGGGGTTGGTTTCATCCCCCTGCTGTGGTCCGTAGGGATAGAGCAGGGATCCTGTAGGAAAATCAGGATTTGGGAACTGCCCCCAAATTCCCACCCAATTACATGGATTTTGGGGTGTAACCCAGCAAATTTGAGGCTCCCATGGTCTTGGTTACCTAAAAATGGTTGTTCCTTCTACTGGGTTTTTGTGGTGAAACTGGGGTGAAAGGGAATGCCCCCAGTGGAATTACATGGAGAACACATGGATTTTGGGAGAATAGTGGGAAAATGGTATGATGTGGGTGGGAGAAAGTTTGTTTTAGGTGGAAATAATGTTTTTTTAGGGCAAAGCCCCCCAAAATCACCTTTTTCAGATAAGGTTTTGGTGTCCACCATGGAACCTAGAAAAGAAATAGCAGGGAAAATGAGTTGATCTATCATTTTTAGAATAGGGACAAAAATGACAACACTTTTGCAGAAACAAACATTTACCTAAAATCAGGAGGAAGAAAGCACTAGAGGGTAACATCCTCGACCCTAAAATAACTGCAAAAAAGAGGAAAACTTGAAAAAAACTATGAGTATATTCAAATAAGCAAACCAACATCCCCCCCACCCCCCCCCCACCCCCCACAAAGAGGTGATTCAGTAAAATGAAGTTCCAGAGGCAAAAAAACAAAAACAGGTCAAAACACCAAGCACACACTTTTCCCAGGAATTCTGTGTTGAGGGCTGTGTGTATGTGAGGCATTTTTACCATTTATTAAAAGAATTGAAGTATTTGAAAAGTTGGCTTTTTTATTTAATTACAGTACATTTGAAAGTATTATTATAATTTAATTCAGGACATTTTAAAATCTGATTTAATTTTTAAAAATTCTAATTTACTATGATTGCATTGCAACCAAAAATTTCATTTAAGTGAACATTATTTAATTTCATTTCAACTGTTAATTCTAAATGCATTGGTTTTTATTTAATAGAGTTTTAATATGTATGCTATTTTTATTTCTCTTCTATTTATTTGGGTTTTTTTTATTTAACTTTAATTGCATCTTCAGTTTTTGCTATTTGTGTGAGTGAATTGAAGATATTTTTCCCCTTCTGTGCTCAAATTCAGGATTTTTTGCCTTTTTTCTGAATAAAATGAGGATTATTTACATTTTGTTCCATGCATTTTAAGGCCATTTAAAGGCACAAATCTTCCCTAAATGCATGAAAAATCAGGATTTTAAAGAGACTGTATTCCAAGGAATGACCAAATCCCAGCAGAATAAAAATTCTCTCACCTGGATTTCAATGAAGTGAAGAGCTGCAGCCTGAAAATGAGCTCAAACACCCCCAAATGCTGGATTTCGCCTGGTCCTGCTCCTTTTTTATCAAAACAAAAGATAGAGAAACATCGAATTTGCCAACTTTCCACCCATCCAATCTCTCTGAGCTCTCCCAGGATTCTTTAGAAAGGGAAATGTAATCACGTGTTGAAGATTTAATAATGTGTTGGGGATTTTGGGCTCCTCCTGTTTTTTTTTTTTTGTTTTTTTTTTTTAAGCACAGTGAAGACATTTTTTGAATAATTTTGGGGTTCTGGAGACACCTCTGGAACCCTTCTCACCTATGTAGGGGGTTTGCCCCTATCCAAACTTTCATCCCCTTATTTAATTAAAAAAAAAAAAGTCCTTTAAAAATTATTTTTAATTATAGATTCCTTTTCACATTTTTATGATGAGGAAGAAAACAGATTATCCCTTTTTATTTGGGATTTTGAGGATTTTTTTATGCTATTGTGAGTCTAAGAAAAATCTTTATCATGTATTGTGGCCTTTATTTTTCCTAGGAAGAAAAAAGAAGTCCTTATACACTGGAATTCTACTTTTATGAGGAAAAAACCAACCATTTAAACCACCATCATTTTTAGTGTGGTTATTTTTTGTTTTTTCTAAAAGGAACTTAATATTTCTGTTTTTAGGGATTTTTTTAAGAGGAAGAAACCTTTTATTCTCTTTATTTTAAGGAAAAATTATTGTTCCTTATATACGTTGCATTTTTAAAGTATTTTTTTCAGGAAAATTTTTATTATCTCTCCTTTTTATTTCTTATTTTTCTAAAGGAAAACTCCTTCATTTGCTTGTATTTTAAGAAACCTCATTTTTCCCAGTTCCAGATAGTTTTTTTTTAAGCTCTTAAAAGTTGTTTTGTCTTGGTTTTTTTGTCCAGAATCTGGGCTGGGACTTCTCCAGAATCCTCAGCTGGGACTTCTCTCATTAGTCTTCGGGGGAAAAAAAAAAAAAAAAAAAAAAAAAAAAAAAAAAAAAAAAAAAAGGACAGGTTTGGGTCTGTCTGCCAGGAGACAGTGGACGGGGGTTGAGAGGAGGGCAGGGATTCTGAGGAATTCACTGGATTTTTGGAGGGGCTGCCTGGAGGAGAGTCATCTGGGATGTCCCTGTGCATTCCCCTCACCCGTGGGTGCCCCACAGCTTCTGAGGGACCCCATCAGTGGCAGGACCCACCCACCCACTCCCAAATTCTGTTCCACTGAGTTTGTTGCATTGATACCTATCAGTGCCTGTTTGTAGTGGAAGTTCCTGTATCTGCTCCCTACTGGTGTCTCTGTTTGCTTTTAAATCCCTGTGCCTGAATTTCTTGTGCCCCTTAATTAGTATAGGGAAAAAAAGACACTTGGAGCACCTCCCTGGTTGACACTTGGATTTTATTTATCATTAGTTGCATTGAATCTTTTTGCAATGAGCCTTTGGAAAGAGAAGGTGATGCAAGGAGACACACAAAGAAGCTCATTTGCAGATTTTAAATAAAAATCTGAGCACACATTATTAAATTTGTAATTCAACTGGCTTTTCATACTTTAGAAAATGAAAAAGAAAAGCAAGGAGTAATCTATTTTAAATGGGCTTGTGTGTGATCACTCCATCAAAAGTAGCATTCTTTTTTGTTAGCAAAGGCTCGTTTAAAAGAAGTCTACCCATAAAATGAGAGAGTACATCTTCACTGCTAAAAATTTGCCAGAGCTAAAAGTTAGATTTTAAAAAGTATTTAAGATTTGAAAAAATTCCATTTTCATTCCCTTACATTTATCTGTGACTGAATTATATTTGTGTTAGGATTCATCTGTGCATCCTGGTGTGAATTAACAATCTGCCAAGATGACAGCAGGAAAGTGGACCAGAACTGCATTAGAAAGGAATTTTATTTGTTGCCAGCAGTTTCCAGCTACAGTCGAGACTGAGAAGCTCAAATTACACAGCTAACTTATTCTGAGAAGCTATTTATTTTGATCAGACTGTAGCTTCCTTTTGTGATGACATTGAACACAATGTACTCAGGCTTTCAACAACCCAGGAAAGCCTAAGAACAGCCAGGTAAAGAAGATTTTATCAAAAAATCATATTGACCATTGATCATTTAAGATTCCCAGTGGGTTAGAAATAACATTTTCAGAACTACTAACCTTTTTTTTTTTTTTTTTTTCTTTTTTTTTTTTTTTTTGTTGGGATCTAGTTAAAAAAAGCTTTGCTTTGGAAAATTTTATGCGAGAGGACTTCAGTGTTCTCCACAAAACAGATGGGGAAGGTAATGGATATTGCACATCCTTCTTCCTCTTTTTTCTTTTTTCTTTCTGCCAAGCAATCAGATCTGCTTTACTGTGACTCACACAACCCTCTTGTTGCTGCTTTATGCATTATTTGTGCTCCTGGCTTACTTCTCACAGCCTGTCAGCAGGCTTTGAATTGGGACTGAGGTTTAATTGGACCTTGTACAACTAAGAGGGACAAGCAGATTCACTCTTTTTTTAATGAGGGAGAGACTCTGCATAGCTGCCATGGTATCTGTTCAATAAGATCTCCAATTAAATCAAACATGATAGTCAGTAACTCAGGATTTAGAAAGCCACATTTCACAAGTTTTGTGTGGATGTTTGACAGGATTTAGAAGAGATCTTATGTGAGTGTGTAATTTCAGCCTTGAACTTCCTTTCTGACTGTTTAGCCCTAACACAAATGTCCTAATTCTCTTGTGGAGAAATGTCTCAGTTCTCTGTATGCAGCTTATGAAAATGAGAAGAAGAGAAAGGAAAAAAACACTTAAAACTTTGTGCTGTCTCAAATGACAAGAACACCTATGACAATTATTAAGTGTCACCTTAAGGGATGTTTCCCTGCCAGAATCAGACTCTGCCTATTCTGCAGTGGCAGGAATTTGGTTACAAAAGCATGCATGTCTTTGTCCTCTATGAAATGTTAAAGACCAGCCCTAATTTTAACATCAACACGACAGATAGTCTCATTTATTTTTTATAGCAAATCCTTTTACATCTGGTGTCTTCCTTTACTCTTACTGACAGATTCCCGTGTTCAACACAGTGTTAAGCTTTGACCCATGACATGGTAAAATGCTTCCAGAAGGTTGCTGTGTTGTAATAAAATCAGCCAGGACTCAGTTTCTTCATGCAGGGAAAAGCCTGTTCTTTATTCCCATTATGTGTTTTTATACAGTTTTTACAGACCTGGTGTTGATCTCCTGTTGATTGTTAATTTTCTTGCTATTCAGTTAGTTGCTTAGAAGCTGTTTTGTGTGTATGTGCTAAGACACTTTCATTCAGATGTTTACATATCTTCTTCACTGATTCTCATGGGACATATTTATTGTTTGTGCAGGTGCAGACCAGGATAGATTGTTGTGTTAACTAACTTTTCATTCTTCTGATTCTTTGTTGTGGGAACTTACAGGCTACTTCCAGCATAGCTAGGGTAGCAGGGCCCAAATAATATTTTTCTTTCTTTTATAACCTTGTACCTGTCTGCAACAGTGCTGCTGTCTTCTACCCTCAAAATAGCCCCTGCCTTCCTCAGGTGATTAATGTCACCTTGCTTTGGATTTCCTTGAAAATTCAGCTGCCCATAAACTCCTGGGGTCAGCTAACTCTCAGAGTGACTTCCCAAGCTGACAGAAGCAGTCTGTGTATGTCGGAGCCAAAGGGAGCAAAGGTGAGTCAAAGGTGCAGAGGAAAATCTCTCTGAGGCATTACAATTCTGAGAAAAATTTTAAAAACACCTGGTTCAGAACGTCTGTGCCATCCATGACTGTTAAATAAAACAAAAAGTAATGTTCCTGCACTGCACTGGGCTGAGCTGGAGACTTCTTTCTGACAACACGTGTGTTTCAGATCTGGGACCAAAAGAGCATGGACGGCACTGGTGATTTCTTATTGCTGAACAGTGCACAGCATCCTCCTTTGCTTCTCTGTGCCCTCTCAGGGAGCAGTCGGTGTTTGGAAAAGGGACAGGATTTGGTACAGGCTGGACTCAAAGTGACCCAAAGCAATATTCTGTATCATCCAGGACAGTGCTCAGCGGTAAAACTGCGGGAGGTGAAGAGGAACTCTTCCCAAAGTAGCCACTTCTTGGAGACTGTCTGGGACCCAGTTTGCCAGTGGGAGGTGGATGGGTGACTGACTTCAGATCCTTTTTATTTTTTTTTTAATTCCCTTCATTTATTAGATGCTCTTTATCTGAACCCATGAGATTCTCCTGCTTTTGTTCTTCCAATTCCACCCTCACCCCTCTGGGAGAGACAGAGCAAGAAAATGACTGTTTACCCTACAAGGGACTTACCCAAATGAAACGGAGCTAAGAAAGACCCTCTTTCATTAAAAAGGCTCAGGGAAATAACAGACCAACAGAGGAACACTGGAGTGAGTACAGAAACATTTCTCAGCTGTGCTTGATATTGGTAGCTGCATCAAAAACTTTTGGAATCGGCCTTCTGTAGTTTTGGGCAATAGAATTTTGGCCTGATTGTAACACCACTATTTCAGTCTTGACTAGCATTTAACCAGCCATTTGTCTATAATTGTTAACTTTCTATAAGCAGCGTAGTACTCTTAATTATCTGTGTTTTGGGAAGTTATGATATGGCTTAAGTCAAGCCAAAATTATGCTGACCAGAAGTAACACAAGGGTGTATGTAGATTAGGATATACTGTAGAGGAAAAGGAGCAGATCTGCACAACAAAGCATTCAGGGCTGACATTCACATCACACAGATTCAGGGTGTTCTATTTAGATTAGTCCTAGGCTGGTCCTGTGGACTGAAAGGCTGCAGGAGGTGAAGCATTTTAGGAGACCCTCTGGATGTCAGGGTTTGGTTAAGCCTTGTCCAGAAAAAATCCCATCAACATGGTCTGAAAGGGCTCCATAAAATGAATGAATGTGTCATATGTGAATATGATTGGGAAATTCACTCTTGAGCCCAATTGAAGTGGTAATACAACTGTGTTATTCATAAGGAGATACACACTTCCAGAAATTATATTACTTTCTTCCAAAGCCACAAGTAATACCGATTCCTTTGACTCAATTTTTAATTAAGGCTCCCAAAATGTAAGCCATAATATATTGCAATTGATTTTAAGAATTCATGAGGATCCACAGTAATGGGTAGCAGCTTTGAGACCTGTGAGATCTGTGTCTTTGCACAGGTCCTGCCTGCCTGCCACCTCAAATTTGGGAGACATTACTTTCAAGGGGACTGAAAAGCCTGACCAGGTTTACCAAACTCATTTGTGTTTCTCTGCTGTTTTGTTTTTGCTGCCTTCCTGTGGAGGGATGGGCTGTTGGAAAAACTTATCCTGCATCCAGGCGAGGGTGTTCCATGGCAGAACACAGGGGCTCTAACCACAGTTTCCAGGCTGACTGCTGGAAGTGATTTCTAGGTGATCCAGCTGGAAAGAGTCTCCCAAGTAAACAGTAGGGTTCAGCTGGGAACGTCCTGCCTAAAGTCACTGAGCCATACTTCAGGGAGCTGAAATGTTTGTGGAAATGTTTGTGGTTACTGGGAACTGCTAGCAGAACCATCTGAGATGAGTATCTTGAAAAAACAGAAAGTGCACAGGAATTTTTTTATTTACCATTTTGTTTTTGGTGTTTGTTCGTTCATTCGTTCGTTTGTTTTGTTTGTTTGTTTTTGGATTTACTTGTGTAGAATGTCTGAAAGACAATTAAAATAAAGAAGTTGGGCTGATGTCTCCTTGGCTTTCTCTCTTTTTAATCTACCATTTCCAGCTGCTGTGCTGGGGTATGTGAGGCAGAGCCAGAGAGCAGTGCCTTGTCCCACAGTTCTCTGGCTGTCACAGGTGAGGGAATTCACTCATCAAGTTCCTCTTGTAGTCCCATCAACACAATGATGACAACAGCCCTTTTGGTCAGTAAAATAACACTTTTAATAAGAGTCTGGGTCAGAGAAATTATTTTTTTCAAAACTCTGCAGGGAGAGGCAGGTTTTGACCATCACTTTACAACGTGACAAAGCAACCAGAGGTAACCTCAGAGTCTCTGGAAGTGGCACCAGACTGTAAATGTGGGTGTCCACCTAGGGCTGGCAGATACCCCAGGGGACCCTACAGAGATCCCAGTCCTAAAACATGCAGCTTCTGCAGGGTGGGATATCCCACGTTCCTGTGACAGCAGCAGGGTCTTGCACAGTCAGAGTCAGCATCAGCACCTGCTGATGCCCACGTATTTTCAGTGTGACTCCTCTAATATGTATTAATTATTTCTGTGTATAGCTCTTTCAGTAGTTACCACAGAGTTATTCCATTTTACACATGGCAGAGGAGGTTAATGACCTGGAATCTCACAAGCACTGTATCATAATTATGTCAGTCATTAAACCTCTAATGGTATGTTTGAAATATGGGAGAGGCAAAAGCTCATCTTGCTGTTCTCTCATGCTCCAAGCTGCCTTCTACATTTTCATATTTGCTGAACTCAGGAGAGGCCAAGGATGTTAAACTCTATGTGGAAATGAGGCTGGCAGATCAGTGGTGTGTTTCATCCAATCTCTCACCTCTGAAATTAGCTACATTTGTCGGGAGAACCATTGTGATGTCCAGAGTGGCCTGGCTGGGGAGCAGGGACCTGCTGGCTCCATTTCACACCTGTGGATGTGCCACTGCAGCCTTTTGTGTCTTTATTTCTCCTGCCAGGTACCTTTCCTAACGACTGCAATTGAATGAATTTCAGCCCAGAGCTGTGGAATCAGGACAATGAGCCCCTGGTTTGCTGCTGTTGTACCAAAAATCCTCACAGAGCCAGAGAGGCCTTGAGTTCATCAGCACTTGGAGTGTTTTTGGAAGTGCAAAACTGTTGTGGTGTGGACACTTGGATATATCCTTCATTTCAGCTTCATTTTAACACCACAAAATACATAGGTGAGTTTTCCCTGAATTTTATGTCCAATGGCAGTTCCAATTACTTCCTCAGCCACAGAAATTGAAAGCTGCTGAGGAATCAGCAGAGTGGGTTCCACACTTCTGCCAGCCTGCTAAAGGTTTCAGGCTTATCACAAATCTCAGTTTGAAATACCGATTTGAAAAAAAACAAAATATAAATAACATACATCTTCACTGGAACACTTCCCTTCAGCTTTTAAATTTCAGAAGCATAAAGAGGAAAATCTTGAAAACACATCTTGGTTGCCAACATGCGTGAGGACATTTAAGTGGAAAATAATTGTGATCTGATATTTAAAGAAACCAGTCTTGTTGATTTATTTTTAATATTCTGTTGTTTATTTCTTTTTAATTTAGTTTTTACTAAAAATTCTGTTTCCTCAGTAACTTTCAGTTTCTGTGGTTGACAAACATAAACTACATTTTTTTAGATTAAAAACCCAAATACTTGTTAACAATAGTGAATAAATTTACTATTCTAAATTAGGAAATATTAAATAGTGCCTTATTACTATAGATATTATTTATACAGCTATTTAAATAAATATTCCATTATTAGTTTTAAGCACACATTTCTTTGATCAGTGGGCTTGCTTGACATTTTCACTCAAACAATTCAAAAATCATTCTTGTAGCTACACAAAATTAATCAAAATTTTCTGAAAATTTTGGGATAAAACATCAGAGTTCACTTATATACAGAGGAATGAAGAAAAAATGGTTTTCTGGAGGGAAGTTGTGAAAGAAAAGCTAAAGAACAGAATGTATTCATAATCAACAGGGATGAAACAGTGACAATGGTAATATTGAAAGATTTCTGCTAACAAGACTCCCAATACACAAATATGTTTTAAATGGCTTCTTGGTACTCCCATTAGTTGTATGTAGATATTAGAAAAACAAAAAAAGCCACAGACAAAGAAAATTATTTGAAGAGTTTTTTTAAACAAATGTTACCAATTTATGTTGTCATGTAAAAATTTTTATTTCATATCTTGATCTTTTTAATGCTATATCACAGGCTAGCTGCTGGTTTTCTTAGGAAAACATTAATTTTAAGACAAAAGCTGGAAATTGTTGGAAAAAATTTGGTAGTTTATCTGCTTTTCCCATTGTAATTCCTTTCCCAAACAATTACACACTTTGTGGTTTTATGCTGATCTGAAAAAGAAAAAAAAAAAAAAAAAAAAAAAAAAAGAAAAGAAGAAAAAAAGAAAAAAAGGAAGCTTAGAGAACATTCCCATAACACTCTTCATTTTCATCATCTTTATTCATTAGCTTTTACAAAGAGTCCCATGACCAAATTCCTTTAAATGTTTGGTTAAAAAACTCTGCTGATATTAATAAAAACTAAAACCAAACCAAACCAGCCAATCACCCAAAAAAAAAAAGAGTCCTTTCCATTTTGGGGTTTATTGTCATATATTGTAAATGTCAATGCTTAATTTTTACTATGTTAATCTGGAAGTTATGTGGGAAGGGCATAATGGTGGCCCAATGAGACCAGATAAATAACACTGAGTAATGCTTGAATAATCCTCTGACAGATTTGATGATGTTTGGGGTTGGTAAGGTTTTGGGTCCTTTTTCTGTTTCTATATAAACCATTTAGGAAATACCATTATGGAGAAAAGTAGAATAATCTCCTCTGAAACATCAAATTTTTCTTGGGTGAAATGCCTATTTTGGGGGTCAGAAATGTACTCCAGCTCCTGTTTCAAGTGCCTTAGGACTCCTGTGGAATTATGAAATATTCTTTTCCATTTTCCCTTAGTAATCAATCATAGCAAGTGTGTGCCACTGCATTGGTATTGGTATTTATGCTGCATCTAAATCTGCAAAAATTCTGTGGTAAATCACATCTTCTTTATGTGCATAACAGTGATGTAATCGTGATACTTAAATTTCACTTCACTGAAACATCCCTGCCTCGAGTTGTTTCCTGAGCAGTGTAATCAGCAAAAGTGGGGCCCCCTGTACAGTAATTGATTATTGACACAGTCAGAAATCTGCAGCTTTCATAATGAATGATAATTCCTCGAATGAGATGTGCCCTGTGCTTGTGAAATTTTACACTGCAGCATTTAACCAATACTGTGAGAATGAGTAATGTGGTACGTCTCTCTTCTTCCTAATTCTCATATTTTTGTTATCTATACATTTTTCAGCTACACCTGATGGTGCAGGAATGAGGCCAAATTTTTTTTCTTTTTTTTTTTGTCAGCTTTTATTTCCCTTTCTTTCTGCAGTTTCTCTATTTCTAGCTAGTCCTCTAAGGCAGTTTCATCTGTGTTTTTCTTCTCTTCTGCTTTTGTAGACATAATGCTGAATCAATCTTATAAGGGAATGAAAACCCCCAGAATATGTTTTTTCCACTAATTAACAGAGTGCCCAGGATTTTGGAGTTACTTTTCTGATGAATAATGTGGCTGATTTGACAGCAAATTTTGAACTATGGCATGCCTTGATCACAAAGCAAAAAATGTAAGCTCTTCTAGAAATATTACTTAGTAATATTAGATTGGATTAATTAGTGGTGTTTCTTCCCCAGGATGTTGTATTTTTTTCAGAAGTATGAGCAGGATTTATTTTTCAAGAGGGAAGTAACCCTGGAATTTCTGACAAAAATTTCTTGCAAATCCATTTTTTATGAAGAGCAGAGTGTTTCAGACCCATTAGAGGAAAATCTGCTGCTTCTCTCTGAAGAAGAAGGAGTTCTTCTCTTGGGCTGTGAAATTAGGAATTCAGCTACTTGAGCACATGGGTCTGCAATTTGCAATTAATAACTTTTTGCTGAGTAATTATTGGTTTCATTTTATGCTTAAAAAATTACGTGAGCTTTCAAAGCTATTTTAACCTTCATTTTTCTTTTGGTGTATAGCTGTGTCTGAAGTTTATTGGTAAAGCTGTAACTGTAAATATTTGGCAACTGGCAATTTGCATTGCATAATTTAATTACTTTCACTGTGTTATTTACACTCAGTAATGAGATACTTTCTAAAACTAATTAGATGTTCTTGCTTAGTTGCAAAAATCTTTTAAAGGCATTTATAATTCAATGTTCACTGCTTTTTCTATGTCCTCCAGCATCAAAGACAAGCCAAATCACCTGTTTCTGTCCCCTTTAGATGAAACAGAATTTTTTCCATTTTCTGTTCATGGACTGGTTGTGTTTCCCAGCTTCAGGTACATTGTTTAATCTTTGGTGACATTAAAGACTGCTAAAGGAAATTGTAGAAAAAAAGACGTTTTGTTTTTCTTCATTGACCAGCACCAAGGAAGACACAACTCCCATGCACAGGGAGTAGTCTGCAAGTGCAGCTTAGTCTGGTTTCAGAGAGCAGAAGGAATGACCTCTAGTGCACTGTGTAATTACCCTAATCTACTTCCATTCCTTAATTAAGACTGTGTCATTTCTCATAACTTTTGCCTTGTGGAAAGACATTTTTCTGCCCAATCTCATCAGAGAAAGAGCAATTCACTTTCTGTACATATTTTGATGACAGGTCCACTCTAAATATTTGGATTTCTTCTTAGACTTGATAACTTCACATGCTTTTGATGCCAAAGTCATTCTGCTGGGTGTTTAATTAGAGGACATCAAAGAGGGTTATTTACATTTAATTCTGTAGTTAGTGTTTGGCCTTCTCAGTTTTATGCCAGACTTACAATACAACACCCATGCTGTCTGGCATTAATTGAACTTGTAAATAATTTATGTAATTAATTTACTTGATAAGCCTTCCCATCTCATTTTATGATTTTGCTCTCTACCAAGTCAAATCTAGCTGCACTGGCAACGGGCTCAGCAAAAATAAAACACTTTGAAAGTTATATCAGTGCTGCAAGGTGGGTGATACTTCACAATGCTCAACTGCTTTGCAGAGTGTTAACCATCAGTACAAAAATGACTTCTAGGCTTGAATAATTAATACTCCTTAAAAAAAGCTTACAAGAGATGATCCTAGACTTACTGACCCTTGGGCCTGACCTGGCATGGTCAGTCCTCGGTTGCCACATTCCCTGGCATTCCCAAAGTCTCACAGCTCTGGTCTAAAGGGAAATTGTGTCAGGGTCACAGCAGCCATGGGCTGCTCCAGCAGGGGACAGAAAGTCAGACCCAGTCAAGAGGAAGTTCAGGGAAATAAGTCATCCAATATGATGGCAAAAAAAAAAAAAAAAAAAAAAAAAAAAAAAAAAAAAAAAAAAAAAAAAAAAAAAAAAAAAAAAAAAAATTGCCAGCTCAGTAACTTTTTGGGTTTTTCTCCTTATTTAAATAGTGACATACACGTGATCTTTTTGCTCTGTCTGTCCTTTCTTTCATACAAAGGCTGGTGGGCTTTTTTGTTTATTAGGCAGGGCTATTTTAAACCACTGTAGTAACAAAGTCTTTTTGCCCTTTGCTCATTTGGTGCAGGGCAGCATCCAGACTTTGAGAGGACAGAAAAAGAGAATTTTTGGATGAAATTCTGCAGGTAACTTCAGCCTATACCTTCCTGTCTCACTCTTGCTTCCATCTCTCAGCTGGCTCACCCTGCTGAAAATGTATTTTGGATTTCTTTGTCCAGTGGAAAGAACAGTTGTGCAGAAGGGGTGCACAGGATGGTGGAGATGGTAATAGCACTTGTTTCAAAGGGATTCCCAAGTATCTTCTGATCGTGTGGATGAACTCAAGGTATTTGTTCTGCTGGAAGAATTCTGAACAGGTAAATCCTGGTCTCTGCTCCAGGTGCCTACCCAGTCCATTCCCACACACAGTGGATGAGTCCAGCAGCAGAGCATCAGTCCTTTAGGAGAAAGGCTCAATGGAAACAAACACCTCAAACCCTCCTGTTTGATGTTCACCTTCCCCCTTGAAGTTTTCTGCAGATTTTGTCTGTGAATGTCAGGAGACCAGCGAGGGAGGGAACCTGGGCATGAGGCTCCAGCAATTAGCAATGTTTTCTCATTGCTGCAAAGGGAACTGTCACCACAATATCCACTTTTCAGTACATAACTGCCTCATTTTATGGCCAGCAAGCAGTGTGGCACATAGAGCCCTGAACAATAGAGGGAAATAGTAAAAATAATAATCACTTTCCCAGACAGAAAACAGCAAGTTGGGCTTGAGTTGCCAAGTGATTGAGGAGTTTGTGTTGGGAGGAAATAGCAAGGTTTACGTCCCTCAGCCAATTCAGAATACAATTATAGAATATATCTGAAAAGGCAAACAAAAGACTGAGGAAACTGGCCCTGTGGCTGGACATTCTTTTCCAATACAGCAGAATTAGGTCAGAAGCTGTGGGATGGATGGAGTTATAACTGCTGCTTTTCACTAACTCTGTTGAGAATATTCCCTAAAGCGTTGGTTCCATGGGGTTCAAATGCTGAGCCAGTTAAATTAATTTAATATATTGCATAAATATTATGCACTGATTTAGACAGGGAAAGAGGTAATTGACTGACCTCATATTCTAAACATTAAGCCACTGAAGCTGGGTAGAAAAGAGTGTGCTCCTGATCCTCAATTCACAGGCTTGTTTATTTCTTCATCATTTAAGTGAAGCAATGGCTTGTGGTGTAAAACACATTTTGCAGAGTCCCATGATGAGACAATAGAGCAGGGGGTTGAAGTCCCATCAGGACTGATGACATTGAAGGGCCCCACACAATCCAAGCAGCACCACTGCCCTGGGAGGGCAAACCCCTGGAAATTATTTGGGTGGGAATCAGAGAAAGCCTCTCTGCCCAGCTGCCATTGGCCCTTATGAGCAAATATTCAACATGAGCCAGGGACTTTGAAGATCTGATTCTTGCAGCAGGCTTCCACAGCACTGGCCTCTGATGTTCCACAGCAGAGGCTGGGATAACTGGCTCTGTGGAAAGCCAGCAGGCCAGGCAAACTGAGAAGCAGGAAGGATGACACAAACTGAATTTCCTGAGAGGTTCAGGTGCCATCCAGTGAAGACCAACAAGATCCTCAGTAAGAGAGACTGAACAGCAAAGGAAGGGAGTAAGGAGCTGCTGTTGGAAGATCCTTTTGTGAGAAAGGAACTTCTGCCTCTTGCAAATGAGAAGTATATGATCTGATGATTAAAATGTTAGCCCAAAATGGAAAGCTGCCAGGCGAATTAAAAAAGGTTTTTTTTGACAAAGCAGAAGCGGAATATTTAAAATCAAGTAATGATGGACTGTTGTGAGTGTTTCCTGAGCTGTATTTTCAGCAAGTATTACTGAGTTTAGATCCAGAACACATCACTGTCTCAGGCAAGAGCTTTTACTGCTGGCAGCATGCTGCTGCAAGGACTGTGTTTCAATCAATCCTTTGAGGAATATCTTTATATTGAGGAATTTCTTTTGAGGAAAGGGAACAGACAGGCAGGAATTCAGAAATATTTCTGTCAAACTCTTGTTGTACAATCAAGGAATTTTAAAAGACTGTTTTTTCAATATGATGGTACTGTAGGTATTTTCTAGGCAAAACATAGATTTAAAGTAAATATATATTTCTGAATCTCTTTGCAAAAATATCTCTCTTCTTGTTCATGCTCTGCAGGGCTAAATATTCATGGAAAACTAAAAAAACCCAGCATTTAGCATTTCTGTGAAGAAATTTTTCCTAAGGGATGCCGAAGGAAATGCTTTCTGCTCAGCCTTTGAACATACACAAAGAAATGACCAAATTATTCCTGAGAACTACTTATGTGTTTTATGAGGGGAATCAATTTCTGTAACGTGTTGACAGCAGCTTATTGCTTGTTAATATATTTAAAAGGCACTTGAGAGACAATTGGCTGCATTGACTGCAGAGGAAAAAATTTATTACCTGTAGCACAAGATGGGGAGGATTGCAGGTTCTCCAAGTATTGGTTACTTTGAATGGACTCAGGCTCAGTCTTTTTAAACTGTTACTAATGGAAATTTAGTTTGCAGCTGTGTGACATGAATCTGTTGGACTTATTTTTCAATTAATCTATTGGTTTTCTTTCTGCAATGCACAAGCTCTGTGCTAATAGGGGAATAGTTTCTTGTTACAACTCAGTCTGTACCAGGGATATTCCGGAAATAGGCAAAATGGGCTGTCAGGCAGGAAGAATTGGGAGTATTGGAACTACAACTGCCAAAAACCCCAAACCAACAGCAAAGTTTTTCCATGCCCAAGCACTTACTGGGATGCAGGGGCTGCAGCCAAACTGGGACCCCACAGACTGGCATCCCCCAAAATATCCCTGTCCTGCAGAAAATGTCCCCACAGAGCCCTGCCCTTCTGTGGTGTCATGGCTTTTCCAGCACTAAGCTGAGATGTCCCCAGGAATGGTCCTGCAGCAGCTGAAGCTGCAGCCAGCTGAGGGGTGTCTGTCCATCCCCAGCATCCCAGCCCTTTCCAGAGCCACCCTGGCACTGGGTCTGACACTGCTGACCTCCAGCTGTGGGAGCTGCCAGTGGAAGCAGGACAGAAAGTGCTGCAGCTCCAGGGACTGATGAGCCCACAGCCCATTTTGGTGCAAAGCCACTCAGCCAGATTACACCAGCCAGGAGCACAAATCCTCATGGATATGCATCTTTCAGTCTGCCTTCATTGAGGAACTCTATTTTATAAATCTCCCTCTTTGGATGGCTATGAACGTAAACCTTCCTTTAGTCTTTCAAAATCCCACCAAACAGACTCAGCTTTTTTCACCCTGTCCTGCTTCTTCCTCCTACCCCCATCCCCACCTTCATTATTCTCTTGTCATGTCAGACAAGATTAATGAGACTGGTGGGCCTGGTGAATTCTTGAAATAAATAGCTTCTTTTATTGTCCCATTCTAAGCATCAGTTTTCATTTTAATCTCTTCGGGTTTGCCTCTCAGCCCCCTCTGACAAAATCATCCCTCCTGGATACATAGTGTGAGATTTGTGTGAAGCTGCAATTCTCTTCAGTGCTGTTTACCAGTTCTCATCAATAAAGTAAGAAAGAAATTTAAAAATCACCCAAGAAATATTTTTCTGTTGCTGTGATGAATGCTCAGTAGCTCGTCTAAATAAAATCAGACTCAGTGTGAATTCCAAGAATTTATTTTTTTTAAGGGTGGAAATATTCTGCTTGTGTAGGGAGGTTGGATTAGATGAGCTCCAGTGGTCTCTGCAACCTTGCCCATTTTGTGTGATTTCATGAAAAGGAAAGTTGTGATATAATATTTTTAGAACTTCAGGGGGAAAAACCTGGGCAAAATTTTTCAGAAAAGTTAACAGAGAAAGAGGCAGGGTTACTCCTGGTCAGGCCACCATTTGAAAACTGTTTTCTGATGTTCTTTTTTCTTCTTTCTTTTATTTTCCTTTCCAAAGACGAATACAAGCAAGGCCCTTAGAATTCTTTTTAGATAAGATAAAAGAAATGAAATAAATTAAGGACATTGAATTGAAACCAGAGGGACACACACCACTGTAATACATAAAAAGTGTTCAAAAAAGTACCTGAGTGAAATCTGACAAAGTGCAAGATTAGAAATTATAGGTTCATGGGTTTGCTTTTATCTATTCTGAGCTCATTAGTTCACCACAGAGTAAGAGAAATTAGAATCCAGTTTCCTCTCACAGAGGCCAGGCTTTTCCAGAGGGCAGACAAGGAATATCTTCCTTTTTTTTTCCTTCACAGAAGTAAAGGACCAAGACAGAAGTCTTTGGTTGAACTCTGTGTTGCCCCAAATTATCCTATCATCTCCAATTAGGGTTTACTCTTTGTCAGCACTTTGCCTGGCTGGAGGTCAGCACTGCAGGAAGAGATGGATGTTTCAGCACCTCGTACATCTCAGATCACCTGGCTCTCTGTCTGCCTTCTTCCTGTTGAGCTCTGATGAGTCCCCGTTTGGTTTCCTTTGTGTTCAGGTGGAGATTAAAGGCACAAAAGGCAGCCAGTTCTTATAGTAAAGCCATCTCCTTCAGATGCATGAATAGGGTGTTACCACTGCTACCTACAGTAACAGGGGAAAGTTGTTGTTGATGAGGAAAGAGAATAGTGGCTACTTTCTTAATCATTTTGGTAAACAGGAAAAAATTGTTGGGGAAAAAGAGGAAGGGGAAGAGGAAGAGGAAGAGGAAGAGGAAGAGGAAGAGGAAGAGGAAGAGGAAGAGGAAGAGGAAGAGGAAAGATGGAAGGAGAAGGTGGAAGGGGAAGGTGGAAGGGGAAGGAGGTGGGGAAGGAGGTGGGGAAGGAGATGGGGAAGGAGAAGAGAGGGGAAAGGGAAGAGAAGGGAATGGGAAGAGGAAGAGGGAGGGGAAGGGGAAGGGGAAGGGGAAGGGGAAGGGGAAGGGGAAGGGGAAGGGGAAGGGGAAGGGGAAGGGGAAGGGGAAGGGGAAGGGGAAGGGGAAGGGGAAGGGGAAGGGGAAGGGGAAGGGGAAGGGGAAGGGGAAGGGGAACGGGAAGGGGAAGGAATGTGAAAACAGTCTTAAGTGTTCCCCAGAAGCACCCTGTTGCTGATGTTGGATACAGCAATGTGACAACACACTCCCAGGTTCGTGCACAACAGCCAATTTTATTGAGTGCTCTGTTTCTTCTGTAGATCCGAAGGTCTGTGCAGTCAATCCCTACTGGTGGAACCAGTTTCCACCCAGCCAACCAGCCAAGAGCTGCTCATGTCTCCAATGGCCCGCACTGGTCAAGTTATATAATCAAGGTACTTCTGTAGTTAGTTACCTTTCAGTTATAAAAGCAGGATTAATTATAACTGTGAGGCCTTCAGGCCAGCTGTTGGCCACTACAACATCCAGACATCAAAGTTCCTCCCTCCATTCCCTCTGCCTCTGACTCCCCATGTTCTCTTCACTTTCCTTGCTCGTTGTCATGAAATGTAAGTCATCTCTTGGTATCTCACAGGTCTGTTGCAGCAGATGGGACATCAAAACCTAGTCTTAAAATCCTCAAAGCTTCAAAAGCCACCAAAAGTCTCTCCTCACACTCATGTGATGTCAAGAGCCATGTGTGCTTCACTTTGCTCATCCAAAACAGAAAGAAAAATTATTAGTGCACTTTTAGTTATTAATCACATAGTAGAAGGTACAGCAGGTATAGCTTCACACCTCTTTTATGTTTTCTGCCATATATATCTGTTAGTACTTTCACAAATCAATCCAAAGAATCCCCTGTCCATTTCCCTGTGATCTGTGGAAGGAATGCTGGTTGCCATTCCCCAGCAAAAAAAAGAACAATAATTAAGAAAGAGAGTGGAAAAATTCTGTAAAAGAATATTAATTCTTGAGAAATAGTAAAAGAAAGGAAATCTTCTCTAGCAGTAACAAGGTTTTCACATCACGAGCCCTGTGTTGTCAGACCCTATAAATCCATTAATACTGACAGCCACAGAGTGACAGCTGTCACTCCTGGTCTGTTCTTCTCTCTGTGAAGGTGGAAGGGAAGGCATGCTGAAGTAAAACGAGAACCTGGTCCCACATGGATATTGGCAGACAGAAAATTTAGCAAGCATGAACTCAGTCAAGGAATTTCATTGGGAACAGGAGATCTGCAGGCACAGTGGGTACCAGCAAGAAGGAAACACACCTCCCTTCAAAGGGGCTGGCCAGTGAATGACCTGAGCAGGGACACAGCTTGCTCTGAACCATGACTGCCCTTCCCTGCTGGTAGATGTACAAGTGGCAGTGTCAGGGGAGCCCCAAGAAGGCAGTGCTGGGTGCCAAGAGGATCAGCTGAGATGTGTCTGGGCGTGTTTCTCCATGACAGCTGCCTCCTTGGCTGACACTCCACAGGCTCAACCGAGACACTCTGCCACTTAGGCTAAATGAAGACATAAAAACAGAGCTCCAGAGGTCTCAGATGGGGAATCAAAGACTCCTGCTGGGACCCCAGCAGTCACTTTTCATCTGTGGAGTGGGTTTGTCACACTCACTGCTGGGAAAGAAATCTGTCAGAGGCTTGCATATCAACATCACTTCAGCCCAGCTTCTCCTGCTGCCATTCTCTTTGGGATTTATTGGCAGTGTAGTTTAAAAACCTTTTGGAAGTCTCCCCGGTGGTTTAGGGGGAAAATCTGGATTTATGGATATACCCATATTAGTTTTGAACACCACTATGAAGGAAGGAGGGGGGAAATTAATCTAACAGAAAAAATAAAGGTTAGGGAACAGCTCAAGTGTGAATATTGATCAAGACACACACTTATGCATGCCAAGTCTGGTGCAGGTGAAGTATTTGCCTAGGTGTAGGAACTATTTCCAACTCATGTTTTTTACTGTCTGTTGCTTTGAAAGGAGCATAAGTTTGACATACTTGGCAGAAATACTTAAACCAATTGCCTGGATTTGCCTGATAACCGTTAATTTGTCTGCAGCTAAGAGAAAGAAGACTGATGGGTGACATTCTTCTGGTCTGGCCTGTTTTAATGTCCCACCACAGAAATACATTCCATTTGTACCCCATAACACAGGGGTGATTCTGTCTGAGGCTGACCACCATCCAAGGTAGATGTCCTATCCTGTGTTCTTTGCTCTGCTGCCCTGTTGTGCAGGTGCACAGTCCAGCTCCTTCTGGGTCTTGTTTTCAAGGAAATCCCTTCCATGGTGGGCATGGCAAGGCAGCCTGGGGATCACATTTCTTCTGTTTTTTCCTGCTATCTGTGCCAGCTCAGCCTGGCTGTAATGCAGTAGTAGTACTTCCATTCCTCCTAGGGCTACTTCACAGACCCTCAGAGAGAAAATGATTTGTGCACCACACTGGCCCCTAATAATCACTGCCAAGTACCTCTGAGGGGCCAGTTCCACCCAGGGATCTCCTCTTGCTGTTGTCTCTTTGTAGGAATGAGCACAACAGGTGCAGTCAGTCAGATTCACAACCTGCCTGAATGTTTAAGTAAAGACAACTCATTCCATATGTTTTCTCATATGCTTCCTGTAAAACGTTAGTTGCAATGTGGTTTAGACTTCCTGAACAGACCAGCTAACACAAAATTGTCTCTTTCATAATATTGCTGAAAAAATTTCCAAATTTACTGCTTCCCTATGATTTTAGTTCATGTTCAGGGAAATTAAGTCAGAAACCTGGCTGTTTTGTATCTCTAAGGTATTGCAAACAATAAATTCACTTTCAATAAATAAAAATCCAGTCAGACTGAGAAAACATAAGACTGGTCTCTGAACTAATATAAATCACAGCAGATACATGGAAATTGAACTCTGTGGGTTTACATCAGCTAATGTGTCCAACCCAGAATTTATGTAATGCAGTTACATAAATCTCTTAACTGAGGACTCCTACTCATTTTGTAGA
Organism: Oenanthe melanoleuca; assembly: GCF_029582105.1. Classification (NCBI taxonomy): domain Eukaryota; kingdom Metazoa; phylum Chordata; class Aves; order Passeriformes; family Muscicapidae; genus Oenanthe; species Oenanthe melanoleuca. The sequence continues at coordinate 17,681,472 of NC_079362.1, read as the reverse complement.
AATTCATCAATTCACCAACTAGCGAGTCAACTCAAAGAGCAATTAAGTGTCTGACAACCTCAAAGAGACTTTCTTAGATGTTTCTTTGGCTGCAAAACCATGCCACCTTTTTTTGCAAAATACACCTATAAATACCCACTCAACCTGCTTTTCTCAGGAGAGAACAATCACCTGACAGCTCCTCGCTGCAGACAAAAATAAAACAAATGGTCAGTCTTATAACAGCAGACTTGTCTAGACTGAGCAAAATTACATGGACCAAAAAACAGCAAAAATGTCAGGGTTATGAAACTCCCATCATGCCCTGTTACTTAATCCCACTGTGCAGACACAGTCACAAATGAATTTGTGCTCACCTCAGCAGCTTGATTTACTCTTCAGTGTGACTTGCCAGTAATACATTGATAGCATCAATGAGATAAAAATAGAGAAAAACATAACAACCAAAGCAGCTCCTATTTCATAACTTAGAGCACTTGCTGGCAAAAACCCAGGCCTTTCAGAGGAGGTGGTAGGTTTATCATGGTTAAACCCAGACTGCACTCTGAGCACATGGTGGATAGAAACGGGTATTTATGAGCTACTCATCCTTACTTCTGCAATTTTTATATTTTGTCTTTGCCCTAAGTGACTTATTTCTCACCATTTTTTCCCCTCAAATTTGAAAAGATATCAATTGACCAAACAGCCTTTCACAGCACACCCCTTCCTGTGACACACAGTTTCAGTTCCTCTCTGCAGCTGGGCTGTTTATCCTATAAATTGTCCTTGAAGCTTTCATCTCTGCAAGATGACATCCAGTATCTCCTGAACTGGTTGCATTATGCTTGTTCCTACATTGCTACATGGAAGCAGGAACTCCCAAACACCCAGGAAGGATGAGGTGGGGAGGAAGCAGCATCACCTGTGCCGCTCAGCAGTGGTGTTGTCACCTCCACAGCCTCTGGCTGGTGACTGGACCAAGTTTGAGGGAACAGCTACAAGAAAAAACATTTTCCCATGGTGTGCACTGACTCCCCAGACCCTGAAGTGGATTTGCAGAGCACTTGGCTCTGAAGGGTTTTAAAATCCTTTTTTACACCTCCATTTTTTTTTTCCAAGCAGAAAATGATTTTTTTTTTTTCTTTCCTGCTTAATGTAGGTCTTACAAGCCAGGAAAAAAATCCTTCAGGAAAAAGACATGCTGAAAAGCCCAGTCAGTGGTCAGAACTATTAAGATCCATTTTATTTTGAGAATTTTTCTCATTCCTTTTCACTAGGGGTATTGAAATAGGTCCAGGCATGTCACAAAGTCTCCCTGATTACCAGCTGTGACTGAATATTAGGATAACCTATTGTAAACATAAAAACTTAAAGGTCAGAATTAAGCACCACATCCTTGAGAGCCTGGCCCTGTTGAATCCACTGCTGTGGAAAATTCAAATGCAGAAATGTCACAGGATTCAGTCACATCTCCTCCTCCAGGGAAGTTTCTTTGCCTCTGGTGTATCAGACCCTGTCTGCTGCTGATCTTTGGTTGGTGCCACAAAGCACCCAATTACACCTCTGCTCTTTCACACATGATGGCCTCTGCTGCATTTCATTCTGTGCTTAGACGCCTGTCACTGCCTGGTCTTACAAACAAAAATTTGACTGAACCCAAATTCGGTTAAAATTCAGCTTCCAAAGAAAAACAGCTTCTTGGAAAAAAAAAAAAAAATCCCCTCTGTTTGGCAAGCTGTTATTGTCAGACTAAACAGCAACAGAGCAGGTTGTTCTTGGCTCTTGCTCCACATATGATATACATGCTGGCTGTTCTTCAAAGCATTTAATGATCCTATGCTATGTATGAAGAAATAAAAATAGTAAGTAAAGGCAGAAAGGCAGGTGCATTTTATTTGGCAGTTAAAAGATGCTCACCATTTAAAAGTGAATATAGTACAAGTTATCTGTGCAATAAAGTGAATTTATTGAGCAGAAAATGGTTTGCTTCATACAGTAAATCATGTTATGTATTATAACTTTTTTTTTCTTTTCACCATCAAGTTGAGCTATTCCACACTGAACACAATTAAATACAATTGTGCCTGGAAGGACACCAGTTCTTTTTACTTTTTCAAATATACAGTAGGCAAATATTCAAATCTCTGCTCTCATCTATATGTGGTGTATAATACATATACCTCTGCATTATTCCCATGAGAAATGCATCCACTTAACCAATGCTCCTCCTACAGTTTCAACTGCGCAACTCTTGTTTCAGTTTCTAAAACTCAGATTATCTCCCCACTCCATATAGTGACTGTGCTTTTATAAAGCTTTCCCAAGGACCACTGAGAACCAACATCTTGCACTTATTTAAGACTCTCCTGCTGCCAACATTGACCTGGATTAAGCGATATATCAGTTTCTACTATTTTTGTTTCTAAACAGCCTCTCTTCACATATTTAATGTTCCATTAATATGTCTAAATGCCTCTGGTCTTCTCCAGATATCTCACATTATGAATAAGATATCAGACCAGTGCGTTCTTCACAGTGTAAGGTTTTGGAATAAAAGCAAAACATAAATAAACTGGCAAAAAACTACCCCAAAACCTACAGCACAGCTTTGTATAAGCCACATATTCAGTCTTTTTAAAAGAAAAATGCATAAAAGTACCTCTTACATTTTTTAACAAAATTCATTCCTTGCATAAAGATACTAATTCCAATAACTGTTCAGTTCTTGTTTTATTTCCTGGACATGTAGAGATAGAAGAAAAAGCAACAAACAGAACAAAACAAAGCACATCTCAAAACCCCACAAAACCCATAAGGATTTTTATTTAAATTTTCTTTTTAAAAACAACTTTGACCATGTTGGGTCGATTTGAAATATTTGAAGTATCAGGCATTTGAAGCTAAATTCCATCAGTTATCATCAAGCAGAATTTCAGAAATTTAAAATTCTTTAAATAAGAAAAAAAAAAAAACATTCAGAAATAATCTAGAAGTTGCAATAATATCCCCTTAGATACTGAGAGAAAAAAACTGCAAACAGAAAAACTTCTTCAGGAAAAAAGAAAAAAATATCACTTAGCAATTTTTTCCACTGTGAGTTACTGAAGAATGAGGGAAAACACTCTGACATCTTTTTAAATTTAGACTTTTGCAAGTGCCAAGAAATTTCAACGTCAGTACTTTAAAAAAAAATCTTAATTTCTTAAACCCATGTTATATTGCTGAAATATCTTCTGATAGCTAATCAAATTTCAGGCTTTTAATCCTCCTGGCCATTTAAACTTTTAGTAAATGTCATCTTTTTTTCTATTCTTTGGAACCCTCATCTCTGTGTTTTTCTAAGCAAAATGCAGATAAAGAAAAAAAAAGGCAAATGGAGATATAGATACTTTAGAATGTGCTTTGTTATGGGCTTATTTTGTCTGTTTACTTTAGAGGCAGTTTAAATAAATCATTCAACTACTATCTTTATCTAGTATTTTCCAAGCTTTTAACTTCAGAAGTAAAATTTCTCAGGATTTTTTCTCAGGATTTTCTTCAGGATGAAGATTTCTCAGCTAGGATGCAATAGTTAGTTTAATTAAATTATTCATTTTATTTTTGCCATATGTTCATTTTTAAAAATCTGTGGTCATCTCCAAACCACAAATAATCCAACCACAATTTGAGGGATTCTTCCTTTTTACAGAAGAAGAAGGAAAAAAGAACATAGCCAGAAGAACAATGACAATCCTTTAGACAGATATTACACTGAAATTTAGTGTAGTACAGTTTTACTAATAACTTTTTTTGATATCTTTAAAAGGAGGTATGTAAATGCCCCCAGGAGGAATTCTCTGTCTGCCAGAAGAGATGAATAATTTTCTGATACTTGAAGAAGCTGTATTGACTCAGGAGCCTTTGAAGAGTTTTCTTCCTCATTCCCTTCTCTGAGAGAAAATTTCCTTGATAAAAAAAATTACCTGACTGCAATGTCTGACTAAAAATATTTTTTACTAGGCATATTTCAAAATAAATACTTCAAACCCTCACTCCTCAAGATAAAGAAATGTATTTTTATTTCACAAGTACTGGGCATTGTAATAATTTACTTTATTCAAGATTTTCTTATCTGACTTACCAGGAATAATTTACTACTCCTGGATATCTAAACAGGAGAGTTTCTACCAGGTGCTGTATTTTTCTCTCTCTAAGGTGGGCTGCACTTCTGAAAAATAAGGTCACTTCCTCACCTAAAAGGGCAGATTTTCAGAGGTAGATACTCCCATGGCCACTTGCTGGAGTTGGAAACCTGTCTGCAAACTGGGAGGTTTGATGGTCGAAGTCCCCAAAGCTGCCCATGGGTTCCTGTGTTTCTGTGACAAATTCCAGCCAACAAAACCCTAAAGTAAAATTTAAAAAAAATCTTACCACAAGGAAACTATTTTTGGCAATTCATAAGAATCTCAGATAATATTCTAATTTCTCCAATGTTTATTTTAATGTCACTGCTGGAAATGAGGCTGGGCTGCACAGTTTTCGGTCCAAAGATGCTGGAAAATCAAGTGTTGTCTCATAGTAACAGACCACAGCTGGAAGAGTGAAACCTGAGATGAACAGCAAAATCCACACAGGGTCTCTATGAATTAATAGGAATGGACTCTGTGGAAGTGCAGACACTTCCCAGAATGTGAAGTGATTCACATTCCCAGAAACAGTGAAATCATATTTTTCAAGCATGGCATAGCGGGCAAGAAAATGTAGTACATTAAATTTTTAATTTTTTTCCACCCTGTACATCTGAGTCAGACTGCCAGTTTAAGCTGAAAAATGTTTTCCTAAAATTTTAATTCCTCTGAGGAACAAAGGGTAAAGGGACATGATGTTTTTCTGGATTTGAGTATCTCTAAAGGAAATGTGATCTTGGAGGAAATCAGGGCTAAGATCTCTTCAGGAAATGCTGTTAATATGAGACAACAAACTCATCAATGAAGCTCAACAACTACTTTGCACATGAAAATGTAGATCAGCAGAAGCAGAACAAAATGGGCATTTTTAGTATTACAAATATATATTCAAGCCAAGATTTATGAAGCTGGAAGTGTCCAGCCAAATGTGTTGTTTTCTGAAAGTGCTCTTTGACGTGGAAGGAACTCTGGGATTTACAGCAGCTGATATAGCTATGAAATCTGAAATTTCCAGATTTAGGAACTGCAAAAATTGACCTGGGAAGGTTTACACACAACATCTTGTGAGTACTGCCCTCCCAGTTATTCAGGACTGGAATTTTAAAAGATCCAGCTAGCTGTAATTAGCTTGAAGTTTGTCCCTCCTTGACCATTTGGAAGTGACTCTCTCAGGTGTTTTGGAAGAGTATTTTGCTAAATAATGGATCAGGTGAACAAGATAAGGTTTGTTATTTTCAATCTTATACAGACCGTATATACCGACCCAAATTTACTAAAAATTTAAGTAACAAAAGGAAAGAAAAAGGTTGTACATGACCACATCCATGAGGATTGAGGATGGAATGCTGTCTGTGAATGGGCTGCTACTTCACTCTGGTTTTGGTGGTTTATGCCATTAAGTGCCTCCAAAAGGACTTGAAATGAAATACGAAATACTCATATATAGCTTGAAATATGTAGCTCAAGTTTGCATTTTTTGTGTGGTTGCATATGCCTGAGCTACCCACAAATTCAGATACATGGTTAATAACAAAAAGAAAATGGTTTTCAGTAAGGTTTATTGTAGAGAGTTATCTGTTCTCTGGTCTAGGTCAAAACTGATCTAAATCTTGGTTTAAGCTGAAAATGGCAGTCCTCATAAATTTATAGTGTTTGGTTTTGCTCTGACACACAAACCTGGACAAATATAAAGTACATTCCAACAAGAAGTTTGCAAATTCTGGGGGAATTAGTGGCAGAGGGTTCCAAAATGTGATTTCTGTGATGTAACAAATTCAACCATAAAACATTTGAAAATACTTCCCTCTGGACAGATAAAGGGAGAGCAAACCAAACCAAAATTAAACCATCTTTACATTATGGAGCACAATCAACATTTTGAGTGTATAAATGAAAGATGATGATCCCTAATTTCTACTGAAATTTGTCATGTTGCTCAGAATTTTTATCTCACTTGAATCTAGATGAATCTATACAAGAACTTTTAATCCCCTGCAGAGCTGACCCACAGTAAAATGGAAATCAGGGCTGTCTGTAAAAATGCATCCCATGAAAACTATGATTGAGTTGGTATCAAATATGGGGTCCTCCACATGCCTATGGATCACAGAATTTCTCTTCAAATGCAAAACTGGATTTTTGTAGCTCCCTGTCATTTGCAACAATTTGTGTGAAAAAACCCAAAATTACCTGTTATTTTGGGGGGTTTGAAAAACACACTGAATGTATAAAAATATTTATCTATGTCTACTTATTTTAAAATTTTTTTCTACTAGAAGCAAGACATTTTGCTGTCCTATTTTGTTGAATGCATATGGTATTCAATGAATTCAGAACTCAGAAGGCCTTGGCAATAGGGATTTCTCAACTATGGGAATAAATATAATGTCTCCCCATTTTTTTTGTCCACAGTTATGGGTCAAATCCACTATTAAGCTGTATCATAGTTGTGAAACTCCCAAAATAAACAAAACAATACATCTTTGGGTCTTTTGAAATGTAGAAATAGTATTTATTTTCAAATCTTTAGTATGGAACCATGTGGTTGCCCCTAAAAATTTTTCTGGGCATTTTTTAAAAAACATTTTTCAAGCAAACAGTTTACACACAAAACCACTCTATGATCTTGGGGAAGATTTCATGTGAATTAGTTTTACAGGTTTTTTTAAAATATTTTATGGTAAATATTTATTGATTTAGTATTACTGTGCTCAAAAATTGAAAGATTTACATAAATGTTTAAGCTCTAAAGCAACAGACTTGGAAGCTCTGAGTGTCATATAATTCAGATTTTTGCAGACTTCATGACCATTAGCAGAAGATAAATATTAGCCTTTAGTGAGTATATCATATCACTCTAGAAACAAGCACCTAACCAGTGAGTGTGCTTTCCTCAAGAAAACAAAACAAATTTTACATTGTAAATGGTACTATGGAAAGATGTGACATATTTGAAATAGATAAACCAGGAAAAAACTCAGGCTGTAGCACTTGTCTGGTTAGGTATTATATGTTGTGTTGTGTTGTTGGGGTGTTGTGCTGTTTGTTTTGGGCTGTTCTTGTTGAATCTGTACTCCCCAGTTTCAGTCTCTAGTGCTCTGAGTTGTACCCTCCCCCACAATTCCTGTATCCTCAGTTTCCCCCTTATCTTCCGTCGAGCAAGGCCTCCGCTGCTTCCCACTTGTTCATCAAACTGCTGATGCCGCCCAATAACAAACAAATTGAGAGACTCCTGAGATGCTTAGCTCTAAGGTGGAAGTTTGATTAACACCAAAAGTTCCTAAAAGCAACGAACAGGCACGAGATCTAAATCTACAAGAGACACCATGAGGTGTGCAGAACATCAAGGTACATGTGGATAGCCTCCATCTTCCCACGATCACCTCACCATCACCTGGACAACACCACAACAGGATGGCCCCTTAGACTACACGAGCCAAAGTGAGTTCCTGGGAACCCCCGTGAGAATGGAGCCCCTAACTCTGCAGCGTGAGCAGCGGATTCGACTGGTGCCTCCTCCTCAGTGGTATCCAGTAGGAGCAGCAGCAGCACGTGTAGCCCCTCGAGTTCCCCCACCCATAGCTGTCTTAATAAAGGCTTTTGAAAAGGAGATTTGTCTCCTGGCCCTGTTCTTAACAATATTGCCAAGATTACTAATTTAAGTCAGGGGTCTGAAAAAAATATGTTTTCTCAAATCCATTGTTTTCCCCTCCCCTTCCTTACCTCCAGACAATTTGGAGGGAAAATAGCAAAATAACCCAAAATAACAGAAGAAATTCATGCCATGCCTGACATTTTGGGGGTTTGGTACTGCTAACTCTGTTTGGAATAAGGTTCAATGCTTTCTTGTGCTGGTTGTGCATATTTAACATTTGGTGTGGAGGGAAGAAGCCACTCGTAGAAATTATTTTTCTGAGACGAGCTACTGAGAGCTTTCTCTGTGTCTGGCAAAAACCAGAGATTGGTTTTGAGATGTGACAACCTGTTAAACCACTGAGAAAGCTGAATACGCCTCTATGAAAACATCTGTTAAAAACTCTCTTGCTTTCCAGCCTTTGGAGAGAGAAGTTCTTCCCCGTCCTGGCATGGTGACTGGGCAGGGGAAGGGAGGCCATGGGGCCCCAGCCATGGCTGGGCCAGGCCGTGGCTGCTGACATCTCACCGACATTGAGCCCTGCCTGGCCACTGGGCCCAGCCAAGCTGGGTCCACCGGCCCCAGGAGCAGCTCCGGACTGGGCCAGCTGGGCCCCCTCCACCATGACCCACACAGCTGTCACAGTGTGACTTGGGTTTGCCAACCTTAATATATTTAATTTCTTTTAGAGACAGGACCCAGGAGTAGAGACAAGGCAGGCTCAAAACTTAGAAAGGTACAAGAAGAAATTTATTAATAACACAAAAAGAATTCAGAATAAGATTCCTAGGTTATTCCCTCCTCCCTTCATTCCACATTTCTTACCAACAACATACAGAGAACACTTCAATCAGTTATCCGCCCAAATAATCAGTTCAGTTCACTTAAGAGAGCAAAGTTCATTTTTTAGTTATGGCTTAGGGGTGTTTTCACCTTCACAATCCACATCCGTCGGGGAAGATATTGCAGATTATGACTCTCCTCCCATTTTTCACAGTCCTTCCAGAGTTGTGCTATGGGTTATGTTACATAATTGGGGTACCACTTTTAAAGGCAGGCTGCTGAAAAACAAAATTCTCTTCATCTCCTTCACTATCAAATGTCTCTGTTCATATTCCAGTCCCAGAAGAGAGAGAGCTCTATTTCTCCAAGGCAAAAAGTCTTGGTCTCAAGCATCCAAGTATATTTCACAGTTTAAAGAAATTTTAGTGAAGTCACAATTCCCTTAGCCCCCACTAAAAAAGGTTGCATCTTTTCAATCTCTTCCCACCAGGAGCTTTATCTTCATTCCGCTGACCTCTGTAGTATCCAGGCTTCATTTCTTCTCATTCAGGGGAGCTCAGATCGAGAAACTTATCCAGGCATAAAGAAGTTAAAATTGTATCCAGAACGTGAAGAAACAGCAGGGGCAGCTGGAGGCCTCTTCTCTCAGAAGGAGGAGGGAAGGGGGAAGGGAGAGCCTTTGCTGGCTCCCCGATCCCCCCTGCTCGGCCATGCCACGTAGAGAGGGGAGCTCCAGGCCGCACGGGGCCATGCGGTTGGGATGGCGGGGGGCAGGGGGGCCGGGACCATGCGGCCGGGCCAGGCCCCCCACCAAGCTGACCCCACCTGCAGAGCCGGGGTCGGGGTGCCGGGGCCGGCCCCAGGCCAAGCCTGGAGCCGGGGCCGGAGCCCCAGCCAGGGGCCACTGCACCTCAGGAGGCCGGAAGCCAAAAGAGAGAGCAGTTAACTAAATCCAATGTGATTTGTGAAAGCGAAATAGCCTTCCATTGGTCTCCCGAGCTGTCCATCACCAAATCAGCTCTCTGATTGGTGGCAGCAGCCCACAGGGGAAGCTCCCAGAGACAGGAGAGCCCCTCCCACTTCCCAGCGTCATGGAGCCTTCCCTGAGGTGAATTCTCCCCTCCCCACAGCACGTGAAACCAACACAAATGTCCAGCCGGGGCTGGCTCGGGCCACAGCGGCTGCTGGGCAGGGAGAGGGAAGACCATCAGCCCTGCAGTTGGGATTGAACGCAGCAAAAGCCAGAAAACAACTGTGTGGACAAAATGGCCACCACCATTCTGGCTGGGCCCCTTGAAAATCCTGGCACAGCCCCCCAGCACGGTCTGAAATACATCACCGCGAGTGCTCTGGTCACCACCCAGAGATATTAACTCTTCCACTGCACAGATGAGACTTGCAGATTTTCAATCGTCTCTTGAGTGAGAGGAAACGACAGAGTGAAGACACATAGAGAAACAACATGAAGACACCAAGGTCAGTAAAGGAGTCAGGTCTCAGATGGGAGGAGAATGAGGAGATATCTTAGTCTTAGGCTGAAAATTGTTTTGTAAGCAATGGTGGTGGACTACTGAAATATCCCTGTAACTCATTGAAAAATATGGAAGGATGGAGTGTTCAAACTATAGATATAAGCAAAAGCACCTATGCTGAAGCAGGCAAATGTTGAAATAGTTGTGATCCAATGAGAAGCTTGAGCAGAGAGAGACAAGAGTGATAAAGACTCTTTGCCTTCAGGGAAGAAGAAGAAGAAGAGCTCTATTCCCAGAGATGAAGATGATCTCAGAGACAGATGAAGAGAACTTTTGTTTTTGGACAGCTCATCCTTAAAACAGTACCCCTTAAGTTGACATGGCCCATGAAGACAGTTGTGGGAAGGCTGCAAGAGACAGGAGGGGATTCATACAATTCACAATTGCAGATTCCCGGGCAGCTGCTATTTGTGGAAGTTAACAGCCATGAGAGAACTTTTTTCTTGTGCAGAAGCCCCCATAGCATGACAAGAGAGACTCCTCTCCCTAAGAGAACTGAAGAAAAACTATTCTAGAGGTGACAAACTGAATTTTTTCTGTACTTTGTCAGCAGGAAAGAAAATGGGGGTGAGGGAGGACAAGAAGTGCTCTGAAGAAATTTTTTTCTGATTCTTGTTATTCTTTTAGTTCTCCTAATGAAGTTTTTCCCTTTCAAGTTTGAGCCTGCTTTGCCTTCCTCCAAATCCTATCTCACAGTAGGAAATGAGTAAATAATTCTAGTGAGTGCACTGGTGATTTGGCCAGAACTAAACCCACCACATAAACAGGTGTGCTGGCTGGGAAATCTCAAATTGGCAAACAAAAGCCACTTCACTATTAAGTGAAAATTATATTGTGACATAAATATTGGCTGTATTACAGATTATTTGGTTTATTGTTTTGGTTTTTTGCATTTTCAGTTGAAACGCCAAAAGTGTAAATTGGTGGAAGACTTCATGTACTCCTTGCACTGAACCCCACAAAAAACCATAAAATTCCCCTCAATCCTTTCCACCAGTTTCAGAAATGAAACAGCTCTTCACAGGGTGACTTCCAGTTTACTCTGGGTAGTTAAACTGACCATGAAGTCACATTGACATGCTAAAAACACCTTCACAGCTGTCTTTAGACAGCAAGTCTTCTCCATATGGTTGTTAAGGTATATTACTGAGATCCATAATTAGCATAATTTAAATGTTCAAAAATGTCCTGGTTCTTTATTCCTTGTCTTTCAACAATACCTGAGGAAAATGTTGAAATTATATGATTTCATGTGGGTAACTGGGATTTCTCTGAGCATTCACTGTAGGCTGCTGTTGCAAACAAGTTGTGCTGGGCGAAGCCCAGTGCAGAGCCTTCAGCTCTCCAATATCTCATTTATAATAGAAGATACTGCAGAAAAATAGAAAATTGCCACTTTTCAAGCTACTCTGTTTGTCTGTTATAAAAATCCACCAGTGAAATACTTTAAATTAGTGCTGCTTTTTAAATGAGCATTAGGCACAAAGGGCAAAAGAATTATTATTTCATTCGTGAACTGCATCTGGAATACCTGACACTAGAATTCATTCCCCTGCTCTCCAACAGCTGAAAACTGTTGAAATGGTCTATGTGCCTCCTGCACATTCTACTGTAAATTCTGGTGAATCACACATGCAAAACTGGCCTATGTTCATCAGGTGAAAAGATCATATGAACTCCTCCTGTGTCAATCCTGCTGACTGAACCCTGGTCAGAGCAAATCCCCTCCAAGACACAGGACTCTTCCTTCTTTATGATTGTTGGAGGTTGGGTTTTGTTTCCCTTTTCTCTTTGTGGAATTTTTCCCATTATGATGCTAAGAATTTGTTGGCTACACCCTAGCATGGATGGGGGCAGGCAGTAAAGGAAGAGGGGGTAGCAGCTCTCTCTCTGGCTCTTGCTCGCCTGGCTCGGAGGGAATGCTGGAAAAACGCCGCTCTGCCACACCGACACCGGGAGCTGCTTTCCTCAGCTGGGGGACCCCGCAACCCCCTGCCCGAGGGGACCTCCCACCTCCACCTCCACGCATCCTGTTGGAGCACCGGGACCGACACTGCTGCCAAGATCCGTGAGCAGCGTCTCTCCTCCACCCTTCCCATGCAGGACAAAGCCACCATCACCTCCAGTGTCCCTGCAGCCACGCGGGGTCACCGCACCTCTCCCTGCTACCGGGCGACGGTAACTGCACCGCAGAGGAAAGGTGTTGTTGGAAATGCTACTGGGTTCCTGTTCTGTTTTATTGTTAATTTCCTAGCTGTTGTTGTTTTATTTGCCTTGTTTCATATATATACATGTATATATATATATATATATATATATATATATATATATATATATATATATATATATATATATATATATATATACACACACCAGTAAAGAACTGTTATTCCTACCCCCATATCTCTGCCTGAGAGCCCCTGATTCCAAAATTACAATAATCAGGAGGGAGGGGGGTTTGCACTCTCCATCTCAGGGAGGAGTTCCTGCCTTTCTTGGCAAATAGCTATCTTTCAAACCAAGACAACAATTTCTCTCATTTTTTTCTTGAGCATTTACGTACAAAAGGGACTAAACCTCAGATAGGGTAGGGCTAAAGAGTCTCATTTATCATTTAAAGCTAGTAGAATTAGAGGAATTGAAAGTGAAAAGACAACACTGACATGAGAAGTCAGACTGTTCACCTCTTGCAGCAGATGTAAAAAAAAAGAAATAAAAAGATTAAGTGTTATTACACGGTGATGTGCAAATGTTCAGGCACTTTGAAGACAAAGAATAATGCAATGACATTGATTCGAACCCTTCTAAATATGGTCACTTAAAATTCCAGTGATGGTGCAGTAACTTTTTTATTTCTGAAAAAAAAAGAGAGAGCAATTTTTGGAGTGGTTATTACCTCAAATTGGAAAAAGCAGTGGGTCAAAATCATCCGCAAAGAAAGACACTTAAAATCCCAATACCTTGATCCTAATGGAAACATTTACAAACTGCAGCACCTTTTGGTTTGAAGGTTTGGGATGGAAATGGAGCTGCTTTAACTTGATGGACCCATTTCCCATCAAATGGATTTACCACGTACTCTGTAGAAAATAACCTGCAGATATGAAAATTTTATCTTTGAAGGATTATCCTGTGTCAACAACAATTTTTTTTATGAGGAATAAAACAGATGTAAAGCTATTTAAATTATTTCCAGAACAGAGATGAAAATTTCAGAATAACATACTTTCTCTGATTTCAGTCTCTCTGCTAAAGACTTATCCCAAAACCTGCTGGAGCCTTTGAAGAGATTGTGGGGTTTACTGCATATTCCTGAGTTCTGGCAGTGATGTGTGTATTTCAGTGGGGTGCTGGGGAACACTACAGGAATTTTTCTTCTTTTCTTTCTTTGAGTAATACCTGTACATGACCTGGTTTTGGTAGCAGGGGAGCTGTGGACATGGCATTGTGAAAAGGTGCTAGAAGATTCCTCCGTGTTCAGCAGAGCAGCTGGCCAGCGCTGGTTCAATTAGAAATGGTGTTAACACCTCTGTGATAACAATATGTATATAGACATTTAAAATACATACTATATATAGCATACATATATATATATTAAATATTTATATATAACAAATATAGGTATATATATATGACAAATACAGATATCAATTCATATCCCCAAATTCAGTCTGTTTTTCCCACGATAGTAATTGGTGAGTGGTTTCTCCTGGTCTTTATCTCAGCCTACGAACCTTTTGCTACATCTTCTCTGTCCCCAGAAGCTGCATCAGGGAGGGCTCTGGCTTCTGTCGTTGTCCCTTCTCAAATGTTGTGTGACACACAGGAGCAGAGCATCTGGGCTCTGGAGATCTTTCATCACACATCTGAAAATATACAGCAGGAGGAAATATAAAATAAAAACTATTTCTCACTTCACTGGTAGAAAATAATGCAATCTGAGCAATCTTTTTTTTCCATTCCAAGGAGCTTAAAGACAAAATATGAAACAGGATTGATTTTATTTTAAATTCTGCATTTTACAACAGAGAACAAAGCCCATAAAATTATGTTGATTGTTATTAAAATACACAACTTAATTTTTACTAAATTAGAATTGAGGATTTCTTGGCCCCTCTGAATTTCTTCCCAGGTCAAGCTTTGGGAACAGCAGAGATTTACAGAGGATTACAACTGATCTGAATGTCTTTGAGAAGCTCCAATGGCAGAAGAGAACTGTTCTTTCTAACCCACCAAGAAGCTCCCATAAGGTTCAACAAGCTCAGTGCTCCACTGACAAATCTATGGAAGTCAGCCTAGCCTCTCTGGAAGGCAGCAACCTCCCCCTCACTGCTTGCTCCCACAACATTTGTCAGGAAGGATTTTTGCCCATTCTGGCCAAACCCTATAAGGAAGGTGTGACCACTGAAACCCAGCGCTCACGGAGGATGCCTGACTGGAGTTAGACTGGGACTGTGAGTTAAGGCCACTTAAGTAAGATAAATAGGACACTACTGTTCAATCATCTCAGGTTTAGGGAGAAGTAAACAAGGAAAAAGCAAACAAGGGAAAAGAATGAATCCTCAAGAAAGCCAAAGCCAGCAGAAAATCATCCCAGGCAGGGTTTGGCATGGCTGAGGCCATAGCCCACAGAGGCCAGGTTTGTACAGAATCCCTCTGCAATGAAAGGGGGAGGAGAGTTTTGGGTGTGTGGTGTAACCTCTGGTCAGAGGCAGAGAACACCCATCCTTCCTTACACAAACCAGCCCAGCTGTGGAACCCCCAGCCCTGGGAAGGCCACATCCAATGGACATTCCCATGAGAGGCAGCTGAGGTGGTGTCAGAATCCATCAAAGAGCCCCTACTGGGCTCCCCACAGGCCTGGCATGACAGGACTCTATGAGATGCCAAGTCCTGCCACAAATCCAGAACCTCTTGGAAGACACCCTGTCTAAACCTTCTCTCCATTCCTCTCTGGGGGAGGTACCTGGGCATTCCCTCCTAGCCCAAAATAAATGATTGCATTGGATTCTGTGTTTTTGGGGGACTCTCACCACCAGCTGGAGAGAATCATTGGGATGTTGGTGGGATCTATGGAATGGTGATATCTTCTACTTAATCTGTCTCTGTCACTATCTTTCTGTCGTTCCCCCTCCCCCCAATTTTTCAATTTCTTCCTTTTTCTCTCTCTCTCTCATATCATTAGTATTTTTTAAAAAATCCACATTGTTGAATTGGGCAACTGGTCCCGTTTGCATCTTAATTTGGACAGAGGCATTTCAAATAATTTTAATCCAAATCCTCAGCCAAGGGCCCCAGTGCCCTAGGGCTGCAGGAAAAGCTCCTGAAGCAATGACCATGGAACATCTTCTGGAAAAGTTTATAGCCCATTGCTCTCTGGGAGTCAGAATTCTTATGTAGATGCATGGAGCTGTACAAGCACAATTTTTCAGGAATTATTCCTCTTCAAATTTATTTTGTTCTAACCCAGAAAGAAAACAAAGAGAAGATTCACTGCTGGTGCCAAATTATGCTTACAGTTAGTGTAATATTAGTTATTAAGCTGGGGAAAGCAACAAAAGCAGTGCAGCAAGAACTTTAAGCAATAAAAGTTAGAACTCCTCCCAAAAGATCCCAAGTTGATGCAGTTACACACCGTGGTTTTGCCCAGGAAGTTTCTGGTGGTTTTTTTTCCAGGAATGCCCCCACCTCCCTGCTGAAGATCAGAAGAACGAGTCTGGGAGCAGGACAGTTGCCAGCAGTTTTAAATCGAAATGTGATGATTGTTTTTCACTTAGGCTCTGTCACCTTTAGGATAGATACAAGAGACTTCCCCTTCCTTTTAATAAAGGGTCTACAGTGGGCCAAATGCTCTCTTTTCTTTATACAGAAACCTTCCTAGAGTTGAGATGGAGCTGTGAAAGAACTGATAAAATTTTTAACTGCCATCATAATTGCTTGTATTGACAATTTACTAATCTTTGTGACTTGTCAGAATTCTCATCACAAGTGATTTACTGGGAGACCAAATATTAGTCAAAGAACATTATTTTATTTTTTAATGAAAAAGAAGTGGTGTAGGAAAACTCCCATGGATGTGTAATTCTTCTCAACAAAAACTTAGATATATTTGAAATTATGTTAACCTTCCCAGCTCTGCCTTAGAAGGTTTTAGAGTTATTATGATTTGGCTACCTTTTTTTAGTGTTCATAATAAAGGAACTAAAGAATCCTAACAGAACACAAAAAACAATGTCCGCTGAGGAATGGTTGACTTCACCTTCCTCATCTCCTTTTGCAAACAATGCTGTTCCCTCAGCAGCAGTGGCATCATGGCTGTGAGTCTGAGAGGCAGCAGCTCTCTGGCCACACGGTGCTGCTGGCAGAGCTGCTGCCTACTCAAGGCTCAGGTAGGCACCTGAGCTGCATTCCTGCACGGCCAAATCCATCTCAATCCTGCAGTGCAGCCCAGAGGTGCTGCTCAGCTGCCAGCTGCAGGACTTGCTGCAGGGCAGCGCAGAGAGCTGGTAGTGACGTGACTGCGGCAAAAGCAGCCAGGCTGATGACACCAACATTTGGACCCAGCGGATGACTTTCCTTGCATCCAAGCAGGAGCCTGTGCAGAGGGTGTCCAGCAGGCTCTGATCCCGGGGCAGCTGGCCACCAGAGGCGTGCAGGAAGCACGTCTGCCCCAGCAGCTGCTCCCCGGAGCACAGGCACTCCAGCGCCACACGGATGCGCCCGGCTGGTGGCCGCCCCGTGCTGTGAGTGTGGAAGGAGTAGCCAGGGGGTGGCTGCAGGATGACCAGCGGGCGGAAGGTGCTGCTGTTCCGCTGGATGCTCCAGGCTTCAGAGCTGGTGTCCGTCCCAGAGGCCAGGTGCAACTCCGGCATTGAGCTCCTCCGGGAGAGCACTCGGCAGACACGGAGGAGCTCATCCACCAGCTCCTTCAGCACCTTCGTGCTGGGCAGGCCCTGCTGTGGAATCACAGAATCACAGAACAGTTGGGCTTGGCAGTGACCTATAAAGGCCATCCAGTGTGAGCCCACAGCCATGAGCAGGGACATTCTCATCTAGACCAGGCTGCTGACAGCCTGCTCCAGCCTTATCCTGGATGTGCCCATTGCTGATGGGGTGAGCACAGCCAAAGTGCTGCCACCACTGTCTGCACCCTTCACCTTCTCCTCACTGCCAACCTTTTCCTGACTGCTAAACTTCTCTCTGCTCCCACCCTTCTCTTGGCTACTGACATTCTCCTTCTCCTTGTTGTTGACCTTCTCATACCCAAACTCATCACAGCTGACCTTGCCTTCACTGCTGAACTTCAAGATGACAACCTTCTGTCTCTTGACTCTCTCTTGCTCCCTGCAGCTGGCAGATCCATGTTTTCTCCTGAGCAGGCAGCAGCCCACAGCCAGCAGAACCAGAACCAGGGCTACTGCACTGCCCCAAAACAGCCAGTGCTGTTTCAGAGCAGGACAGAGCAGGGTTTCCATTGTGCCTCTGCTCCCCTCAATCTCCTGCAGCAGCCGAGACATCTCCTGGTGCAGAATTTCCTCGTGCTCCCAAATCCGCTTCAGTTCATCTTTATCAATTCCTAGGTCCACCTTCAGCCCAGTCTGGGCAGCTAACAGGGCCAGGATCAAGGCCAGTGTTGGAGACATGGCCTGGTGGGAGAAAGGGGGCTCAGCACGTCTGGCTGGGAGGGAGCAGGGGGCTGGAGGCACCTGGAATGTCCCCACAGCCTCTCTGCCACACTGAGAGCCCCAAGCCCCTCTTCCCCAGCCCTGGGGTCAGTGCCCTGCCCTGAGAGCCCCAGTCCCACTCTGGGTTTAAACCCCCAGGGCATCTTTGCCAGCCCCCACCCAGCCCAGCATTCCCAGGGTGTGTACACTCACTGCCTGCCAGGATCCAACTGCCCGCTGCTGCCCCTGCACACAGGTGTCAGCGTGACCTGTGCTCTGTGGTGTCACAGCCACCAGAAACACGTCACTCAGCTGCCAAGCTGCCGTGCCCTGCTCACAGCTCCCATTGTGACCCGTACTCATTTCATTTTCTGTGAAATTTCACCTCTACCACCATGAACAAATCATAACAGCTTCAGGTCAACTCCTGACACATTTAACAGGGTGCCATGCTTGATATCCTGCCTGACAAATGACTTTCTGAGTCAGACAGTGTGTGTGAATTCAATTCAACTGAACACCATTCCCTGCTGCCATGGTGGATAGGCACCTTTGTATCTCCTGACTGCCAGGATGTTGATAATGCAGCCTGGTTTCATACAGCAGATCTGCCCTGGACTGAACTCCTGTGCTTTGGTGCTTTGGGATTTCCCGGTTTTTGGTCAGCAATTCAAGGCCCAGGGCTTTCCATTTGCCAATTCCATCCTTTAGAGAGGCAAACTCAGCCCTTAGCACAGTCACATGTGAGATGTGCTATGAAAGACATTTCCATAACTGTGTTTAGAATGTGTTGGTTTGACAAGCAGAACATTGACAAGGTATGGGCAGACTGATCCAGGCTGTCATTAGATATTGCCTCCCTCTTTCTTTAATTTCTTTACTTGCTTTGGTTCCACTTGGAAAGATGGGGAACTTCAACTGCCCTTCCAGGGTTTCTCTTCTCTTTCCAGTGCTATGAAAATACTTCATAAAGCATATCTTGCTTCTTAGTTTCAACCTGACTTAAGGCAGTCAAGGCTTTAGGACTTTAAGAGCTCAGAGAATCCTCAGGTAAAAAACAATTAACAGGACTGCATTCATATAAAAGTAATTTTTTTCACAACATTTGCTGTGCAATGCACCTTAAAACTTCCAGTAATTCTGAGAAATAAAGATGCAGAAGACAACCAACACCAAGAAGGCAGACACTACAAAATACAGAGCACAACAGAAGACCTCTGAGATGGTTCAACAGAAAATGCCAGCAGTGACCAGAGCCCAGAGCTGCTTGCGGGAACCACAGGGGCTCAGTCCACTGCTGGTTTGTGTTTGATCCCTGCTGGGGTCCCTCTCTCCCTTCAGCTGGCACAGCCCTGGGAAGGGCTCCATGGCACAAAAAACATGAGCCACAACAACTGATGCCTGGACATGACAGAAGATATTACATTCATGTGAAATTCATGTGAAAAGATACTGCTGAGATCTAACTTTTTAATCAAATTCATTGACCAATATGAGTTTTAAAGTTTTAACTGAAGCATAATTTGGGGTCCAGAAATTTCTTTAGTTTAAAATGAAGGAGAACAAAAAGGGGGTTCACTGCTGTTGCCAAGTTATGTTTACAATTAGGCTAATACTAGTTGTTGAGTTAATACTAACTATTAGTCACAAATGTTCCAGGAATTGCTTCTTAGAGGGTCTAGAGAGTGGATGAATTTCAGCTTCAGAACATGAGAAGGAAGGTATACATTATAAAAACAGTTGTAGCTCTGCATACACGACTTCTCAGTGAAGTTTTCATAGACAGCAGAGATGTCAACAGTTCATGCAACAGCCCTGGCAGGCAGGAGTCAGAAATACTGCACTGGATGAACGGGCATTCTTAAGAATTGGACATCCTAACATTACTGGGAAGTTATTCTAAAATTATAAAGGCAACACAAGTTTGCAAGAACATGAGAAGATTAAACCATGGTGGAAAAAAGCAACCAAAAAAATCAGAACTTTTTATATTTATTAGGTTGCTTGAAGCCAAAGAGAAAAATTATAGAAGTCTGTGGCATTTCTAAAACTCATAAAGGAACTGTATAAAATATGGATTGCCTTGTAAACAAACGGATCAGAAAATGTTTGCACACCTCAGGAAAAAGAAAATAAAGAATTTGCACATACTATTCAATTCAACTCTGAAATTCCAGCACTTGGCTGATGGCAATTGTTTCCAAGTGTCCACTCACATTGTTCTGAGGGAATGATTCAGTGTGTCTGCATGTGGCAGTTGTTTCATAGAAATTCCAGGTCAGGGAGCCAAAAGACTGCAGGAATACTGTGCATCTGCTGTGCAGACTTAGCAGCAGGAAAATAGTTCCCAGTATCAACACTGCCAAGTTTTTTGGTCAGGCAGGTGAAGACTTCCCAGTCTTTTGGTTCATGTAGGGTGCCCTGTAGTGCAAGGTGAAGACTGGGATGGCATGGAATAGTGGAATTCCTTGTAACTCACAGATTGTGAGATGAGCATGGGGGTAAAAATGTTGGCACGAGGGAATGATCTCACTGGATGTTATATATGCGATTCATGCTAATTAAATACCTATATTAGCCAAATTGTTGCTTCATAATCAATAGAAAAAATTGTATTTAATTGTTATAAAGCAAAAAGGATAAAGAAATGGTTAAAGAAAGCAGATGGACTCATTCTCCAGATGTTTGGTGGGAGTGAGGATAGTAAGGGTATATGTCTAAGAACAGCATCTAGAAATAAACTTTCAACCTTGAATTGGGCCAAATTGGGATGATTCCAGGCTTTGGACACTGGAATAAGGCCTGTTGTGGGAATATATATTTAATTGTATAACCCTAAGCTTAGTGCACTTGCACTATCTGCGATGTCAAAGAGCGAACACTGAGGATGACCCAGAACCTTCATGGGAAACAAGAGCCTGAAAGGAGGAGAGACCCATGACCACTGGTGACACAAGCGCAACACAACATAGTGACGTAGATTGTAAAAACAGAAACGAGGAGGAGCTTTCTAGAACATTCTGTATTAATGTGTATTAGTAAACAGTATATAAGTGAGATTTTTAGCTTGACTGATTTGGTACGGTGTGAGAGGAGAGACCCTGCCCGTACCCCCGGTCGGTTTTGCTTATGCTTTATTGAAACCAAACCTCAATTATACTAAATTACCTACTGATAAATTTTGCATTTACTTAAATATATATAACTAATATACTTTGATCATATTAATTTATATACAATTGCTGCTATTAATAAATTGCTGCCAAATTTAACCTTGTTGTTTTGATAAATTGGACAAATCGAACACATCCATTTATAACACTGGATGACTCTGATGTCACCAGGGGATGCATTGGGACTTCAACAGCGTTTATACTGGGGCAAGTGTGGGCTCAGAGTGGCTTCAGTTTGGGCTGGCGGAGCTGCTCCTGGTGCTCGCTGTGCTCAGCCCGCTACGCCATGGACACTCAGGCGGGAGCTTCGCCCAAGGCCGGCAGCCAGACGGAGACACACCCCAGCTCCGCGGACGCCATCAGCCCTGCTCAGCCGGTGACCACTGCGGGTTTCCTGTCCAGGAAACTTTTCAGTGGACTGATTCCCGCGTGGGCCCGGCTGCGCCAGAGCTGTGGCGGGGCCGTGGCTGGCAGAGGCCGCACAGAGCAGCCCCGCTGCGGACGGGCAGGGAGCAGCGGCCCCGCTGCGGCTCCCGGGCAGCCCTCAGCCGTGTCCGCGCCCACAGGGCAGGAGCAGGGGCAGGAGCGGCGGTGGCGGCGGCTCCCCGTGCCCAGGGCCGCAGCCCCTCCCGCTCGGCCGCGGCAGGAGCCGCTCCCCTCGGAGGCTGCGGCGCTGCCGAGCGAGGAGGCCCCGGCTGCAGGAGCCCTGGAGCTCCGAGCGAGAGGAGCCGCCGGCCCCGCCAACAGCGGCGCAGGGGAAGGAGGAGGAAATAAACTTCTTTTTCTCTGCCAGAGAAGCTCTGGGCTCTGCTTTCTCTCCTGCCTCAGACTGGTGCTTCTCCCTGCACTCTGATCACCATCGTCAGCCAAGGGCCCTGGAGTCCTTTCCAGGGTTGCGGGCAAAGCTTTCTCAGTCATGAGGGAGTCCTGCCTCCTCTGGGGTGATGCTTCCAGAGGAGTCAGGAGTGAAGGACTGGTGAGACGTGTGGAGTGTGAGAGATTGGAAGAATTGTTGGCTTGGGACATTCTTGGTGCATGCCTGCGAGGAAAACAGGCAGCTCAGGCCTTGCCTTTATTTGCATCTGTGAGAAATGACCCTCGCTTTTTAAAATGTGAAAAAGTTTGTTAACCTGCCACAAGAGACAAAATAACATGAAAGCCATGGCCAAAGGCATGCACCCCACACCAGTAACAACACTTGTACATGCTATTGCCTCAGATCTCAACAGAACTTCTCTTAACCTTATAACATGTATTTAACATTCATGAGAGCCAACATTTCACTATCCATTTATTACAGCACCTTCAATGAGCCTAGAGGTTTCAGGGAGGGGCACCCTGAGGCTGAAGAGGCTTTTGCCAGGTAAGGGTCATCTCATACTACTGGAAAGCATCAGGGGTGTGTCACAGTGTTGGTGACAGACAAACAACAGGAACCCACACCGAGTTCACACAGCAACAGCCAGATTTTATTGTTGTGCCCCCCCTTTCACAGGGGCTTCGAATTTCCCATGCTTACAGATGTGATTGGGAAAGGGATTTAACTCTGCCCAGCTCACTGTCCAAGGGTATAGGTGCATTCATGGTTTAAAGGGCTGGGCTCCCCTGTTTGAGTTTGACACAGCCCTATCCTTAACATGCTCAGGGACTTTTTTTCTTCTTACTGTGTAATAAGCTAGGCTGGTCAAGTGAGTCTGTCACGGCCAAATCAGCCACAGACAGCAGCTATAGCTGTCACAGGGCTGTGCTTGGGTTGTGCTAAGAGCTATACTTTTAAAATGCATGTGTGGCTTTACTGCTGCCTCTATAAAAGTTTCCTTTGCCAATCTCGGCAAGATTCAGTGATGGATAAAGGTATTCAACGTAACAAATTTGTATGATAAAATCAAAGGACAGGCAGGTAAAAGGACTCAGGCACAGTTCACACTAATGTGTCATTGACTATGTATTTATGAAATTATCTATGGAAAGTCATCTAAAAACAAATTAAAAATTTTAGATTGGTTAGTTGGTTGGTTGGTTGGGCTTTACATTGGTTTTGTTTTTTGGGGGGTTTTTTGGTTGATTTTTTTTTGTTACACCCCCATTTCTTTACCATTCATGACCATCCTGGAACATGGTGTTCCTACATCCTAAACAAGCCCTTTGCAGGAAGTGACCAGCTCCCAGATAATCTGCTACCCTGGCCTTCCTTTCTGTTTTTCGGGAATTAATTTAACAGCTGAACTCATTGAAATCTCAGCAGAACATTTGCTTCTTAAGAGCTCCTTCTTTGTGTTCAGAAAATGAAGTGTTGACAAGCATAAGGCACATACAAGGTTCTGACTTAAGAGCTCCTGAGCCATAGGATTCCATGCACTGCTGTTCCCACCTGCTTTGCCTGTATTTTACAGCCAGTTCCTGACAGGGTAGGAGGGATATCTCAGCCTCAGCCACAGCAGGTGATTGTCAACAGTGGGAGCAAAAAGCAAACAAAACAAAACCAAACACACACAAGCAAACAGAGAGAACCAAAAATCCTTTTTTTTTTTTTTTTTTTTTTTTTTTTTTTTCCCTGAACTGCTTTTCCAGACACAAGCTGTTTGCAGAGTTTTGGCAGACAAAGGAATGTCTCCTGCACAGTGCTGAGTCAAGGCTCTGCTGCTAGAGCATCTATCAGCACTGACTCAGCATCAGCTACAGGTGTTTTTCCTGTTCCAAGAGAGCTGGTACTCACGCTGTTTACAGTGTTTTTCACCAGCTCTGGGTAGTTTGTTCAGCTCTGGAGCAGAGCTGGACACATGATTGGCCTCAGGGGCTCCTCAAGGCTCCTCTTGAAGGAGTTCCTGAGGGATATGTTGGATGTGTCATTGCTACCATCTCTCCTAAAGCAAGACACCCCTAAATAAGCAAGTGCCCAAGCTGGCACAGTGTCTCCAAAGTGTTGTTAGTCTTTGCTTTGCTGTCATTGCTGTCTTTTGCTCTTACAAGGCTTCTCCTGCCCCACCTTGCTGGTCTGGCTGCCTGGGGCCACACCTGACAGAGAAACCAGAGCTGGACCTATTGTGGTGGTAACCTCTTTCCTGTGCTTCTCTTATTTTTTGTTTGGCATTTCCCTAATTTTCTGTTTCTTTTTCTTCCATCTTTTGTGAGGGAAACATAAAAAAAGTTGTATTATCACTTTGGATTCCCAACACATAGCCTCATTTGTGTTTTAATCTCACTTTCAGGTATATTTAGAACTAAATTTCTTTCTGAAATTGTGGATTGAGTCAAAACTTGCCTCTCCTCACCTTAAGCCTATCAGAACATCCTGCTTAGCTACTCCCCAAGTTAAAGTAATTGTTCCATAAATTCTAGAAAATTCAATATAAAGATCATTCTTGCCTACGAATCACACATCTGTTGACATGAAGCTAACAACACATGCTCATGTTTATGACTACAGGGATATGTTGTAGTGATTCCACATCCTGCCCCAAAATCTGTAATTCCTTAACTGGTGTTTGAATTTTGGATTGCCTTACATCTGTGCATGTGTTTGTGCATCTGCAGGAGGGAACATGCTAGGATGTGTCAGAATAACAACAAGATGTTACAAAGAAAAGAGGCTTTATTAGAAATGTATTCAACAAAAACCCAAGCCAACAAACTATAATAGCTAATTGTCTTACAGTCTTACATCAAAATTATGTCTATTAGAGTAAAATACTGTGACCTAAGAGCTGTGACACAGCAATATTTCTGAGTTACATTACTAGTTTAAAAACCAAAGAAGTAGCACTAAAATGTTTAGTTTCAAAAGTGTACTTTACCTAAATTTGAAATATGATGATTTTTATTTTCCCTTGAAGCATGCTGTTAAATATAATTTTAAAAAATACATTTGAAATCCAGGAGTTAAACATGTTTGATGGTGTGGTGATGATTAATAAAGAAATTCTTCTTTTGATTTTCTTTTGATCCATCTATAATGTTTAGTCATTAGCTTAGGGAATTCACCAGTTCATTTTATAACTGTTTCACACCTTTACTCAAGTTCCAAACTTTGTGGTTCAGTTCTGAAAATTAGCTTATTTTAGCTGAACTATGCAGCAATATGCTTTGACTCTGATGCAACTTTCTCTGATGGAAATTGGTTTGTACATGATTTTGTTTAAACAAATGAAACACTGGGGCAGTTGTTGAGTTATGTCCCACAGTAAACAAGTAAAAATCCATCTGTTTCATGATGCCAGGTTGTGTAAAAAGGCAGATGAAGCAAATTACAAGATGGTTAAAACTCAAATATTCTTCAAGCCATAAGCTTGAATTCTGTCTCCTCTCACATGGGAAGAAATTAAAGAGAAAGCCAACCAACTACTGCTCAGAAAGTTTGCCTTACTTCTGGCTGCAAAAGCAGCTCGGCTGCTTGGTGCACCCAGCCCATGCATCAGCTGCTGAAGCATGAATTTGTTTCACTCCTCAAATGAAGCTGAAATCACTTTGGGAAAGCGGTGAACCCACTCACATTTATGGTGTCAAACATGTTTTATATTCATGTCTGATGGTGGAGCTTGTGCTGCCTGATTAGGCAGCACGTCCTTGGGTAAGGTTCTGTTTCTGGTTTGACAAAGTTATTTCTAGGGGAATTTTTTTTTTCTTCCTAAATTATTTTCAGCTGCCATTTTTACTCTATTTTTGTTGTTGTTTGGTGAATTATGAAAAGGAAAGAATAGCAACCAGCCTAGGCATAAATGGTGGCAAGGCTTCATTCAGCTGCAGTAATACCAAAATTTCAAGTGAGTCTGCAGTACTACAGCGTGGATGAGTAGAAATGCCTCTGGTGACTGATCAGGTCTCCAGCTGCATAAACAGAGGCCCTCTGTGAAAGCACCAAAGATCCTGGGCTGGGATAAAAGCAATTTACTGGGAACAGCAACAATATTGAGAACAGAAGGGATAAGACAAGGAAGCAATTTACAGGGGAAACTGGCGACACCGCCCTGGCTCTTCCAGACCATGTATTTTCTCCTACCTGGAAAGGACACCCTTCTCTTTATGGGAGAGAGAGTTCCTTTCCCTGTCTCTGGCTATAACCTGAGATGGGATTGAAGATGGGGACACTCACAGGGCCTCTCCCTGGTGTGGATCTGATGGTGGTGGATTAGGTGGGAGCTTGTGCTGAAGCTCTTTCCACATTCCTGACACTCAAAGGGTCATTCAGCACTGTGGATGTGACCTGCCTGATGAGGACAGAGCTGTTATTGGAGCTCTTCCCACATTCTGGGCACGTGTAGGGCCATTCCCCACTGTGGACCATCTTGTGACAGTTCAGGTCAGAGCTCTGGATGAAGCTCTTGCCACGTTCCCCACACTCATAGGGCCATCCCCCAGCGTGGATCTTCTGGTGGGCAGATCAGGCTGGACCTCCAGCTGAAGCTCTTCTCACATTCTATGCACTTGTATGGTTTCTCTGTCAGGAAGCTGCTGATATAGCACCAGCTCCAAGCTCCAGCTGGAGCTCCGGCTGCCTTCCTGGCACGGGGAGCACCCTGGGCTGGGTTTGGATCTCCTTGTGCGAGATCTCTGGGGTTCTTCCTCCCCGTTGGATTCTAGCACTGCAGAGCCACTCAAAAACAGCCTTGTTCTGCTACAGGGATTTGTCCTTCCTGGTCTCCATCCTCAGCTCCTTGTCTGGGGGAGGAAGGAGAAGGAAAGGATGGGATTTGCCTCCATGCCATAGGGAGGGGAAGGAGATCCCCCCAGTCCATCCCTGGAAGGACAGTTTCAGCAGTGGGGTTGTCCTGGAGCCGGGGGCGATGCTGGGCTGGGAGATGGAGGAGAGATGGGGTAAGGGGCAGTGACTTCCTCCTCACCTGCCTGGGTGTCCTGGGGCACCTTCCTCTTCCTTGCAGCCTGCTCATTCATCCAGGCAAGGCTCAGGGAAGGGAAATCCTTTTTCAGGGGGAAGCAAGAGAGAGTACATTGGGCTGGGGGTTCTTTCTGCCCAAATCCATCTCTAGAAGTTACCAGGTGCCTTGTGTCCATAAAAACCTCCAAAATACCAAGATTCAGGAAAAAACTCGCACCCAGGAGAGTTCCCCCACTTTGGTCTCTCCACTTCGGGGTTTGTGGGGTCCCCCTTTCTGGGCTGCTGCAGGTCCAGTGTGTATTGGTGTTCCCCCTCTCTGAGATGATGGCCGTCCTGGGAATCCCAGAGATTCCCCTTCCCTGGGGCTCACCAGTTTGGTGTCAGAGTGGCTCCAAGGGTCTCACCTGTCAAGTCCCCATTGAGAAAACAAAGTTCATGATTTAAAATTTTTAAAATTTAATAAGGGATAAAACAAGGGACAAACATACCCAGTGCTGGCGTGCTTTTGGCAATTAGGCAAAGAATGCACTGTCCTCATAAAATGTTCTCTGTATACTGTTACATTGCTGGGTGCACATACATATTAATGAGTTTAATATTATTCAAACATTCCTTTGAGTTTTTGATGTTCTAGGAACTCTCTTCGGTTATTACTTCTGCCTCGTCTGCAGGACATTCTGTAGATTAGGTCAAAATATTTTATTTCTTCCAGTGTGAAGGAAGAAATCCTATTATTTTACACTCCTTGATAGTGAGGAGTTGATAAATCCTTCCTGGGTGCTTATGCTTTTGTTTCTGTCACTGTTATCATTTGGAGAGGCCAGTCCGCAGATGTAAGAAAAATAATTGCTTTACACCATTCTCTAAGTTGGTTATATAGAGGTATTTTGGTCTCTATTTTAACATTTTGCTAAAGCATATGATGTAGTATATTTGTCCTACTACTATTTATATAAGCTATACAGTGTATACATAAACCAACAGATCTATAGACAGACCATACAAAAGCAGTTAAAATAAGTGTAAACTGTACCATATCAAGATACTTGTGATTCAAAATGCTAATCTGTGAATGCAAAAGCCAGTATTATATTGCCATATTGCACTGATTCAGGGCTCTGGGGAACCCATGGGTCCCTTGTCCATGGTCCTCTGGCTGCCTGGAACTCAGACCCGAGCAGAGAGCTCTGCCCTGGTGGCTCCAGGGCAAAGGCAGCCACAGCTCACCCAGGACCACCTGCTTAACTTCTATCTGAATATTAGCTCCCAAATGTACCATCTAGAGTAATAGAGAATTAAAGTAATATAATCAAATAAACATAACAACACTTGAATTTTTTTTTTTTTTGCTAAAGAAAATGAGATAATGCCTTGAACTGGAAGTAATAACTCTGTTTCATTTCATACTTTATGGAATTCCCTGCTGCCAGCAACTAATTATTGATTTGCTTCAGGAAATTAAAGCAAAAGCATGGTCCAGCAACAAGGGCATTTGCCTGAAGGCATATGGCTATTAGACCTCATTTTCTGTGTGCAGAATGGGGAAGAGAAGGAGAATGTAACTTGTGAGGAACTTTATGACAATGAAGTGTGTTTTGATGGTGGTAGCAAATCGAGAACCACTTAATGAGGAAAGCCAAAGCTAGTCAAGGCATTTTCAGCTATGTGCAGTTTACACAAAAGGGTGATAAATAAAACCAAAGATTACAGTCCTTCTGCTTACTTTCTTTTTTTTCTCCCAACATTCCTTGGAGATATTTCAGGATAATGAATCCAGGCTAATTCAGGATAGTTCCTGTGGGCATCCAGCAAGTGGAGAATGTGAGATGACTCAAAGGAGCAGATGAAGGTGCCTGTTTCAGGATGAAATTAAGTATTCTTGCAGCTTCCTTGACAGTTGTCCGGGTTGTGAATGGCAGATACACCAGTCTTTGTCTGTCCAGGGAGACTCCCAGGCTGCAAGGATCTGCCCTAAATTCCTTTGTGGAGGGGGCATCTGAAAGCTTTGCTGAGCAGAGGCTGCCCAGCAAGTGCAATCTGATTGCAGGATCCAGCAGAAGCAGGGTAAGAGACAACCTGGGCACAAGTGGATTGAATAGCAGCAATTTCTAGCACTTACTGCCTCAATCCCTTAATTCTGGGATTCAGGATTCAGCCTGTGTCAGAGAAAAGAAACTCTGATCATCCCTGTCTTGGTACTGGGAGGCTTCTCACACCCCTTGTGGGATCTTGCCAGGAGTGGAGGCTGGACCTAGGAAGAACCTTTGCCCTGTGAAATTTAAAACTGTGTTCAAATAAAGAAGGAAACCTATAGGAACCACCCCTATGAAGCCCCTTGAGTTTTTTATTAAAGCTGTATTTGTGTTTATAGCTAAATGGCATAGGGGTAATAGTTCTTCACACTTAAACATTCTAGCAGAGACTTCATGTTTATCTAAGTGCTTTTTATTGCCTGCACTAATATAGGAAGAAAGCAATTCAAATGCATCACAAAGACCTAATATTTTACTTTCCCTCATGTTATAGTTGAGGAGCTGAGACACAAAGGGTGACAAAGCAGAAGAACTTGGATGGGAAAAAAAATGTGGAAAGACTTCTCTCACGCCTCTTCCATGTATTTGCATGAAGAAAAGCCTACAGGTTTTTAGGTTTTCTGCAAATACTATTCTATTCTTCCTAATTATAGAAGACTAAGCATATTTAAGGTTTTGGGGTTTTTTTAGAAATGTAAAGATAATAGATTTTAAATTAATTAATGCAGTATACCATTAATCAAGGCTTCTTGAGAAACTTTAATTTAACTTGAAAGGTCAATTGGATTTTGTTGTGGTTTTTAAATTAAGCAATTTATTTCAAATGCCTTTAATAGATGAGAATATTGTCCACAAAAGAATTAGATCTTGAGCAATCTTTAACTCTGGAGGTTTGCCTCAACTCACAGGACATGAATATTGAATTGCTTCACAGAATATCGATGAGGTTGATGTTTCAAGTACAAGTCAGAGATATTTTAATGAGAACAGAAAAATACCTTGCACTAAATTGCCTTAATTTCCTAAATCATCCTTAAATGTTCATAAGCACAGTTCTTATGTTTTCGCTGTGTCTTATTCCCTAAAAAAAAAAGAGAAAAGCAGAGAAGCACAGGCCAGCCTGCAGCTCCTGAAAATCCAGTGTGTTTTACACGTGCTGAATTATAGAGCTTGGGATACTGCTAAATATGGAAAAGTTTAATTACAAAGAATGTTTTTAACCCTTAGCATCAGATGCCTGTTGTAAAAAAAAAAAAAAAAAAAGTCTCATGGTCTGATGAGTTTTTTATCCTGGAGAACACACAGTAAACAGCAGTAAACAGGTTTCAGTGTGTATGCGTGTGAGAGAAAGGGCTGTAAATTTTCATTGAGATTGCTAACCACAAATTAATTCCCTTTTTTGTTGTTTTTTTGTTGGCACGTTTGTTTGAATTTTAGTGCTCCTCTGGACAATGCCAAACCTGTAGTGTCTGCTTTGTTTGCAGGAAGAGAAAGGAGCAGATTGAGTGGTTTGTCTGTGATAGACCCATCACTGCAGAGCCTCTGATCTAACTCACAGGAATAGGCAAATCACCAGATGTGAGGAAAGGCAGTCTGATACACAGACTCACAGAAATGTAAATCAGCCTCTTCCAAGATCTCAGCCAAAATATTAGAAAAACAACATCTGAAGCCATGAATATAACAAATGTTGTGCTGCAGAGCCCAGCAACAGGAGCACCACTCCACACCAGCCTCTCTGCCCACCTCTGCAGAGGGTGATTTCCTCTGGGCTTGACTTTCACCATCTGGGAAGTGCAGCACTTTGAGGCAAATGGTTCTCCATTCTGCATGTTAGAGAGACCTTTGGTTCAGGGGCTTAAATTTGCAAGAGTCTTTGCTAAATAACATTTAATGGAGAAGGATAATTCTTCTGATGGAAACCATTAGGGATGGCCCACTGAGATTCAAGCAGAAAATAATCAAAATCCCTGACTTCGTGTCATTGATGTCTGCTGTTTAATTTTAAATGCACTCCTCTGTTAGTAATAAACCTGACTCTGATTTCCCAAGGTGAGCACTCAGTGCTGACTTCTCCCAGTTATCTCACTTATTGGTGAGGGAGTTTCTCTTACAAGGACTCTCGTGTGCTTGCTGCTTACCATGTGCCTGACAAACCAGGTTACAGCTCTTCTTCCATTAACTTCTAGAAAAAAAAATTACATACAGAAATCGTAATTTTTTGTTTAATTAGAACTTCGGGAATATTTTTTTACCATTTGTACCATGGTTTATTGTTGCCATATTTACAGTTAGTGACAAAAAGCAGAATTCCCAGAAAATTTGACATGATGCAGTTCCCTGTAATGGCTGGAAGCTCATCTTCACCTTTTTCTCACATGTATTTCTGCACTGTCTGATTTTTTTTAATTTTGAAAAAAGGCATCTTTTATACCAATGCAAATGCAGAGATGTCCCACATCCTTGCAGCAAATTATCAGCAGCTAAACATTGTGCTTATGAATAATTCCAGCTTGCCTTTGCCCTGGTATTTCTCACTAGAACAAATTTCTCACCAGAACAAATTCGGAACAAATTTTCCATTATAAATTCCGTCATATTTATTGGTAAACCTCTGTCCCCTGTGAAAGTGGCATCTTAAGCATTTTATTCTCTCAGAGAATGGTGAATGACCTTTTTTTTTAAAGCACAAGTACCCAGTTTCACTGAATTGATACACATAATACTCTCTTCCTGTGTTTTGATGGAGGTTTATGTCCCATATTTAACGACCATCTGTCATTGTTGAGAACTGCAGACACAGCAAGAAAGTTGCTGTCCAGAAATAAAAGATGGGGAAAATAATATTTTTCTTGGACATGCTGTGCATCTTTGGAACTCAATACTGGACAGAACAGGGGAAAAGAGGAGAGGAGAAAAGAAGAAAAAATATTATCATGTGCATTATATATTTTCACTACTTTATTTAGCTTATGGCTAGACAGCAGAAAAATACAGACTAATGCACTGTTCATTTTTCCCATCCTGGACGAGTTGTTTTTTCCTTTCCTCTGGAAACAGAGGATATATTGGATAGCTGTGTTTCATTTCTTGTAGGGTACTTTTCTTTTATTTGTGAAAAGCACAGGGTGCTGCTGCAGCTGACTTGTCAGGGATGGTGAGAATAGGAGCAGGGAAACCATACAGCTGACAGCAGTGGAAATGCACGGGCTGAGGCCCTGAGGGTTTTTGTATCAGGTGCACTTGTTTGCAGCATGGAAGTTACCCAACAAAAGCACTGAATCCTCCTTAAAACAGGGAAGATTTTGTTCCTCCTTTGTGTCATTCCAGTAAACAGTATGGAGTGTTGCTGTGTTCCAGGGTCAGAGCTATTAAATGTAGCTTAAAGGCTTCCTATGAAGTCAAGGGGAAAGTTCTAGGAAAAGATTATATTATTAGTTCTAGTTGTCTTTTAAAGAATTTGGCTTTGTTTATGGTTACTGGAGAACATTAGCACACCTAAAATTTGTTAAGTCAAGCAGCATGGACTGAGAACATTCCATGTTCCATATCCTTGTGTCTCTGCATGTACACATTTTCTGCCTCTGATAGTATGCAACATGAAAAAGAAGATGATTTCTCTTTTATCTATATCAAGTTCAGTTTGTGGCATACCAGTGCCTCAACAGGGCTCATAAGTATTGCAATTTTATATGAAGTTAATAATTAAAAAAAAGAAAATCACATATAACAGAGTGTCTGAACCTATGTTATCAAAATAAAATAGCATGAGCTTTATCTTGAGCTATTTCCTTAACTGTTTGACAGCACCTGCTTGGAGATTTAAAACTGTAATTATGACTTAGGTAACAGATCAGCCTGTTAATGGAATGACTTCTGGAGATTTAGCTCTGACAAACCATGTCAGCTCTTATGGTGTGTGATGAAGCAGCAATGACCCAGGAGAACATCATCAAACTTGAATAGATTGGGGTCTAGATACTTCAGGGTTTGTGAAGGTAATTTTGTTCCCAGGGTTTTCTGCTATTATCAATGACTATCAATTAATATCAGTTGATATTGGGAATACTTTTTGGAACACTTTATTATGTTTATTAATTACAAAGATGGTGGGAATGAGTGTACCTGCAAATGCATATTGAGTGTACCTGCATATAGTGGAAGATGTCCCTACCATGGAGTTCCATGCATAAGCACATTTTGTCTCAAACATTCTGATTGTTAGGACAGGAAGAATGTGATCAGAAGAGAGGGGTCTGGAGGAGGGGCTGCAGTGTTCTGAGCCAATTTTCTGCGCTGCCTGGAGGCTTGAACTCAGTCCCCACCCTCAGTTAACTCTGTGGAGAAGGGTTCAAAGAGCTGGCTGTGCGTGTGTTACAAAACTGAATGAAAAACCTACTGTACACAAGAGATTACACCAGGTTACCTGTAAAAGGGAGCAGATTGGGCCCCTCATTCTATTTTCCCTCTCTCTTTCAGTTTTGTTTACCCCATCTCTGGATCATCCATATGGCAGAATCAACATGGTATTTATGATCTGGTGAAATTCTCAGTTCTCTTTCTTCTCTGCTTCTATTTCTCTCCTGCCTCACTCTGCCTGGGCACAGCATGGCTCCCTCTTTGACCCCATGCTAGGTCCTGATGTTTGCTGTGGGAGTGGGGAGCTTGTGGCCATGTGTTACGGCTTGAGAGCCAGTGGAAAGTCAAGTGGAGAGTCATGTGGAAAGGGGAGATTTGCTCAACCCTTGGTGTTGGATTTGTCTGTCAGCCCCCCAGGAAAGCTGAGACCCTTGTGCACCAGCAGTCTGTCAGTGTCCCATCACAGGGACCCTGCCCTGAACAGCCCTGCCGGATTGGAGGGGTTTGATTGACTTTTCCAGGGACACACCCCAGCAGTGTGAGGGAGAGCCCTCAGTGGGTCTCCCCACTTTATTTCAGTCTGTTCCCCATGGCCAGTGCTGCCACTGCCCCAAAGGATCCCACAGACAGTTCATGGAACAAGACTCTCTATTAATTTAAAATTGGGACAGCTTAAGGTTTGGGGAGCATCACTCACAGTATGACTGCAAAAACATGTTCAAAGCAATGCACAGACAAGCTCTAAACCCCAATAAAATATTCAGCACACAGAGTTCTCACCAACAGGTGTCCCTACAGGGAAGAAGGCAGGTTCAGCCTATTGACTGATCCCAGCAGTTACAATGCAGTCTTCCCTGGCTTTTCCCCATTCCTCACTTCTTTCTATACTCTATATTCAGATTTAGGTGGAGTTTGGGTGGCACAGGTCACTGATACCCTTGTTCCTGATGGTGTAAGTTTCTCCCAGCTGGCTCTCAGACACAGTCCATGAATCACAGAGCAGGTGCCCAGTGAGGGGTGGTCGGACCCTGGGCAGGTAACACTGGGATGGAGGGGTGTGTTAATATCACAGTCAGGTTATAATGAGCCCAGTTCATCCAAGGGGAGTGATTCCACTCCAGCTGCTGGCCCAGCAGCAGGACATCTCCTCTGTGCCCTGGCTGCCCAGTGCTGTGGGGTTTATCAGCTGCAGAGAGCCACAGAACTCCCCTCCCTGCAAGGATTCCAGCAGAGCAGCCGCCCACCCTCTCTTCTGTCCCCTTACTGGGTGCTGTGGAAGCAGATTTGGGGTGTGGCAATCATTGTGGGGTGGGTCTCAAGGATTGCAGCCACATTCCATCCAGGGACAGCAGCTGCATTTCTAGATGTAATTTCTATACTGTTATAACTTCTGTTAGGATGTGAGTATAACTTACCAGTTTTCCTCTGATTTTACCCTCAGCCATCTTTCCACAGCCAGTACTTCTGAAAATTCCTTGTGCAGAGTTGAGAGCTGATTGAAGTGCACTGTACAAAACCAAGGGCTTGTTAGCCAACAAGTCTAAATAGTGGGCTGGCTGCTGGAGTTGACTGTACAATAAAAGCCCAAGAGTTCCTGACAAGTGTTGTGTGTTTTTGTACAGCTGGCTGAGAATTTATAGTGAACATCATGCCCATTTGAGCAGGTTATTACACCTTCCCAATGTTGGACTGGATAATCCTTAAAGGTCCCTTCTAGACCAATGTTTTTGTGGTTCTGTGATTTTATGAGTTCGAAATGTACACAGAAAGTGGAAAAAATGAGTTATAACTCAGCAAGTCGTAAGTGTCCACTCTCTAAGACTTTCTTCCTATTTTTCTGTCCTTTATTTCTGCTACCACATTTCTCCACCCTCTCCACATAGAAAAAAGTCAAAACTGTAATTGTGTCATAGAGGAAATGCGATGAAGATTTAAAGTCTGCACTTGGATATTTTTTTTCTCAGTGTAACCATGAAAGGAGATATGTACAGTAACATAGAAATACACATTTTAAGATCATGCAGCGGACATACTGTCATGTATTAAGCTACAGAAATGCATGTCATACACATAAAACACATGTTAAATACATAGTAGTGTTTGGATGTGTGCAAGGATGCAAACCTTGCCTGCTCTTTGTTCTGGAGTTCCTTAAGGACACAAGAGCTCTTCCACAAGGCATATTCTAGCTGTGCCCTTGGCATTGCTGTGCTTGCCTGACGATGCTACAGATTTAGCAAATCTTTCACTCCTAATGAAAGCATTCCTCTTCACAGGAGCTGTCAGACATAAACCACAAAAAGTGTCTGTTGCAGACCAAAAATAAAAACAAAACTTCAAAAATCAGCTCAGAAATGCAATGGAAATTATAAAAGGCAATCTGCTTGGCAGAGCTGCATGTTGGCTTTTTCATGTCCTATTTTAACATTTTGACATCCAACCCCAGGCACCCTGATTTATCTGAAACAAATCAGTAAATCTTTGCTAGTTCCTATTTCCCTGCCAAAACATAGGAAACAACAAAGATCAAGTACGTGCATTTAGCTCAGCTATTTGCCTCAACAGTCTTATTTTTATTTCCCTTATTCTTGCAGAAAACATTCTTTATTCAGGGAAAAAAATATTGTATCCTGAAACAATAGTTCACTTTTTTTTTTCTCTTTTCCAAATGTCTTTTTAGGTTTATTGTGTGGAGTCTGCCAACTGTGTGTGTTCATGCAAGGTGTTCTCAGGAAGGTGTACTAAGATTATTTTTATTAATCATTCTATTTGAAAGAAATGAAAATTTCTCTATACAAGTGTGTCTTTTTTTCCCCCACTCCTCCTACTCATTTGACATTTTGTAAAAAATGTTTTTGCAGTTACCCAGGATTGCAGATTTTATGCAGCACAGCTGCTAAATATCAAGGGGCACATGAAGTCATGTTGATCTAATGAGGATGATGCTGCACAGGCTACGAGTGAAAAGCTTGAGAAGTAATAAAGCCCCTAATTATCAGTCTCTCCAAAACACATTGTTAAAAGTTTTCTTTCAATATTTTGCAATTGTACACAACTAACTCCAAAGAAAATGCTCCTCCTGCTTGTTCCTCCTGGTGGCTAATTTTGAAATGCGTAACTTAGCAGACTCTGCCTCAAGTGGCAAACTAAATTAAGACTCTGACTCAGGAAAACAAATTTGCATATGTTTAATACTATGGAAAGGAAGAAACTGTTTAGTCTTGTGGGTTCAATTGAGTGGATGGAGTCAGGAGAAGGAATTAATTTGTAGCTGAAGTTCTATAATTTACAATAGTTTGAAATTCCAGTTTAGAAGCTCCTGAGGGTGAACAAGTTCAGGGCTTTTTTTTTTTTTTTTCCAAAACAAAGCAGCCTGTCCGTCGGTAAATAAGGGGGGGAACCCCAAACCAATTCAATAGGTTTTCCCTTGCCAATTATTTTACAGTTTTTACATTTACATTCAATTTTAATAGTTTCCTTTGAGTCCTTATTATTAAAGACCACGAAGTTTTCAGAATCCCATGAATAACTCTCCAAGCCATCAGGATAAGAGATGTTTTAATTCTATATATGTGTTAAATAAGAATAAGAGAGAGAATTGACATGATGTAGTTATGTTCTTTTTATATCACTCCTTTTCATTTTTTTTTCCTTCCTCAGTGACTTGGATATTTTTTCTCTCCACTATCATGGGTCTCTTAGGCAATACAGCATTAAGCTGAAGTTTGATGGTGGCTGAACAGAGAAGCTGAAGTGTCGTCCTGGTGACAGAGAATCAACTCAGAAAAATATAATCTTATTTTCATTGTATGGCAGTGAAATTTATGCTGAAGCCTTTTAATAAAACCTCAGTTGAGTCAAAGCAGTCACCAAGGACTCAACAAAGCGAGTTAGAGGGGAAATGAAATGCAGAAATGCTGAGGGACTGAAAGAAAAGAATGTGGCAGTTAAAAAGGTAGAAATCCTATTTGTCAGCAGCTGAGCAAACTTACATTATTTAGAGATTTTATATAAATACATGGAAGAGGATTTCCACCTCTTCTGTCCCCACCTCAGCAACTTTCATTTTGCTGCCTAATTTGCTTCTTGGTTTTTTTCCCTCAAGTATTTCAAAGAAGCACAAACCCCCTTGCAGAGATGATTTTTCATGAAAAATAGGTTATCAAGGCAGGAACAGGTGGCTGTTGGTAATCATTGATGTGAAGTAAATAAGAGGGACAACACACCAGGATTAGCATTAAAGAATGCAGTTTCTTGGCAACTGAGCATAAGAAGCAGTTAGTGGAGTTCAGTGGCACAACAACAAAAAGTGCAAGGGACTGTGAAGCAGTGAGAGAATAATGTAAGGTAGAAGCAACAAGAATAAGAAAATGAGGATAAGCTGGGGACAGTTATGAGGAGTGGGAGTTGCATGTTTGTAGCAGCTGCTGTGTGCTGTGTGGATTGCCAAAAGGACACCAAGTCATAATTCTTGCTGCCATTCTGAGTTAGAAATTAGGGAAGTCTTTAAAACAACTAGAAGCTGCCATTAGAAGTTAAATTCTGAAATTAATTTGCTGTCCTTGTAGCCATACTTCCTAAAATCTTTTTCGTGGCAGTGGGAGGGCAAAGGCATTGATTGGGCTTTTTAGGAAGAAAGGATTAGATGCATTTTTTAAAAAACTTACATTTAAAAGTAGTTATAAACCATGTCAAATGTCATGCTAAAATAGATCCGTGGTGCAGACAAAGAGAGGCATCTATTTGCCCAGTCAAGGTTGGCCAGCATGGGTGTGGGAATTGGGAATTCTCAGACACTTTCCTGGCTCTGCAATAACAGGATATGCATCAGTCACTCAGTGAATGCTGCTGTTGCTAACTTAAGCATAAAAAGCCCATAAATTTGTTGTAGCTCATTTCACAAGAGAGGCAAAATAATTGCATGGAGTTAGTTATTCTATGCAGATCTATTTTTTTTTTCAAAGTTGGTGTAAGTTAGTGACTGAGTAGCAAAACAAACTTGCAATTCCTTTATGAATCCCACAAGCCAGGCTTTTATTTTTCCCCTTAAAGGCAGGGCAGGCAAATGAAACACTGAAATATACTTAGTGTAAGCAAGTGTCAGAGGGTAACACGAAATACATTTCTCCCTAAGGTTGTCTTGAAGGTCTTGACTACCATTTTACAGAAAGTCATCAGTATTAGTCCATCTTACTCTCTTTGATCTTACACAACTAACTGAAAGGATTGAGTTCTCACAAAGAAAACCCTCCACCTTCTGCATGGACATCAAACCTACCCAGATTTATTTTTGGGGGGGGTTATGTCAGTCACTGCCATCGTTAATCATAATTTATTGAAAGGTGTCATGTGGCCAAGGAAAATAGGGGAGGAAACCAGTGAGAAGTTACCAGGGCCTGGTAACCAGGTCTTTCAAGGTGAGATGCAGGTTCTATGCAAATGACAAATTCTGTATAGTATGTGCCTACAAAATCTTACCTGTAACAAGCCTAGGAGCTTTCCTTCCCAGGATAGATTTTGGAGGTGTAAGTGAGGAGGTCACAGTTTGAGCCCTATTTTGAGCCCACAGTTTAATTGAGCCCTGTTACTATCTGATATTAATAACAGTGGGGAATCTCCTTGCTCTGCCTTTTCATATTTGGTCCTTTTCTAGCAGCAAATGGGACACAATTTCTCATACAGGAATAGATCATCCAGGAGTTTGGCCTGATTTATGTCGCTGATATTTTATCTTTCCTGTAGTAGAGCTGGTGATTTGTTCCTAAATCCACTGTGGTTCTTTGCTTATTTTACTGTTATAGAAATGCTGGTGTTGTGCCTGCAGTGGAGGTGTGCTGCAAGTTCAGTGTAGGTGGACCAAAGAATCTGCTACAGTGACACAGAACTCTTCTCCTTGGGATAAGAAAAATAGTACTGAAAATCCTTCTGCAGGCATCAGCATGGGTCAGGTGCTCACTGTGAGACATGGAGGTAATGGAGAAGGGTCCAGGAACAGGACAACTGGGCAGAGGAAACAAAACCCCAGATCCTGGGAAATCCTGACTCAGCTGTCATGTAAAGAGCATTGTTATGTTGTGAGAGAAGTATTAAAACTTCATAAAAAAGTTGCTCAGCACTTTTTCATCAAGTTGGTTTCATCATCTGTTTGACAAAAATTATGAAAGGAGTGGAAAATGTAGGTCTGTTTTCTGTTATTTTGGTGCCTTATCAGTTTTAAATCTTATGTTTTTTCCCATTAGTTTTAATGTATGTCTTCAACTGCTAGTCTGCTGCTCCAATGTATTTTATTGCCCATTATGCCTTTTCACTAATCATTAATCTCTTAACAAAACTAACTGCAACTAATTACCTCAAACAGCCTTCAATCCTTATTTGAAGGCTGCTTGTTATTACAAACTTGTTTGATCACCTGGGATCAACCCGTTCCTTGCCTTTCCCTTGCAGAGAATCTTACAGAAGCAGCAATTCATTAGAGCAAAGAACAGTTAATACACTTAAAACCAGGCTGCCATGCAGGTTTTCCTGTAGAAATGGCATGAGCAATGCTATCCTCGAGTATTTTAAGGATTTTCTTCTGAAGTGATGGTTTTGACACTTAAGTCTTTCAGATTCTGCCCTCTAAAAGGGAACTCTCTCCACAGGCCAGAGTTTTCTAAGGCTGCCTCTTCAGCTCTGTGGTTAATGACTATGATATATTTAATAGCCACAGTAAATACAGGAGTAGACTACCCATATCTGATCAGGCTGCCACTGTTAAGAGGTTTTCCTTGCCTATTACCTTTCAATTTCACCCCTTTTGTCTCACTTTCCACCAATTCTACCTTTATTATCTTATGAAACATGTAAATACTGGAACTTCTAGACACCCTGTGTGACACATCCCCCACCTGGTCTAGAGCCCACACTGTTTAACCTGTCAGTTTGTGGCTGTAAAAGTCTCCTCTGCCTCCAGAGAAGCCCTTCTGTGCATCCAGGCATGAAATTCCTGGTGCCTCTCTGAGAGGGAAAAAATCCACATCGTTCTTTCTCCAATGCCTCCTTAAAACTCCATGTTTGTGATGCCAAAAAAACCAACCCCACATTGGGCTTCTGAAAACTTATCTTTTGTAGTTATATGACCACATTTCAGTCAGGACACTTATTTCTCTGTCAGTTTGTAGGTATGTGCTCCCCACTTGCACCCTTCAGCTCATCAGTTTGTTCTGATCCCAGCTGTACCTACTATCCTTTGAGTGATGACAGAAGTGCTTCTGTCTTTTTCCTGCCCACAACGATTGATGCATTGGAGCCTCTTACAGAACACCAGCTCCTGTGGCAATCTGTTACATTCATACACAGCTTTTTCAGAGGCTTGTAAGTAACATTTTCATGGGTCTCAGTCTGCTGTGTTTTAATCTCTGGAGGCAGAAATCGTTCTGAGTCTTATTTGTTTGTCTAAATTTGTTTTGGAGTTTTGGGGTTGGGATTTTTTTGATGTTGGAAACATGCAGGGTTTGGAGAAGCCTTTTGTTTCAGTTTTAGTCCATTTTTGTGTATTATTATACAGATGTATGCGAGTTCACAATGAAGGAAATAAATATGAGAGTAAAAAACAACATGCTGTTCAAGATTGCAAAGCTTATGTGCAAAGGTGGCAATCCCTCCCTCTCTCTGTATTTCTTGTAAGCCCTCTCTAATATGAAAGGCTGCAATAAGATCTCCATATAATTAATGTAATGGTAGCTGTAAAACATCAGGAATCCATGTCATATCCTTAAGATCTTCTTTATACCCTGTGTTAGCACAACTCACTGTACAATTTTTCTAACCATGATGCTTGGAGAGCAGCACAACAGTGATTTATGAGGCTGGCCACATAAGAGTTAGAGTTGTATTTGCAGTTTGCCCTATCAGAGATAAGAGGTGTTAACAAAGCATTTTTATTGCAACAGTTAATTCTCTGAAGATTTCTTAAAAAGAAAGCAAAAAAAAAACCAATCTTTTTTTGTGGGTTTTTTTTGGCTTCTTTATTGCAAATATGTTTGATATCTCTATCTCTCTGTAGGTTTTATTTTCTAGTCAAATATTGTTCTGCTAGGGTTTCTGGTTTGTTTTGGGGTTTTTTTCTCTTTGATTTCACCAACTATTGGAACTATTTTTTTTTCCAAGACATGGTATGAATGTACAACAGATTATATAAAGTACACAAGAGTCTTGTGATTCATTTTTCAGAGGAAAGTACATTATCCTTGCATGAAATGAAACTTTTAACTCACTTGCCCTTTTCCTGAGGTATATGAGACATTCTCTCTTCACTCCCTCTGCTTTTATTCCTGTCACATACTTCCAGGGAGAGTAGGAAGAATTGGGACATGGTTTTATTGCATGGCAACACTCTCACAACCTCATTCTCATGTGCATCATGGCAGAGAGCACATGCAGACAGTCTTTGAGTGGTTTTTTTTCAGTGCATCATCTCTCTGTAACCCATCCTTTAGCCCTTATGGCTCAAAGGAACCTTGATGTATCCTGTCTGTACATAGGCAGCCTCTAAAAAACAAAGGTGCACCACTCAAAGGTCCACCAAGGACTGCTTTCTTTCTGACTCCTTCAGCTGGTGCTCTGTCCTCAATCTCTGCAGTATGAAAAAACAGTTAAGGTCCTTGTTGGGAAATGTCAATGTTTAATAAAAACCCAAAGCATTTTGTAAATAAATTAAACCCCTCTGGATTTTGGGGTAGAGCCGATGTACAGATACACTGCAATCCTTACCAGGAAGCTGGAAATCAAGGGCTGTGTCTAGATTAGAAAATTCAATATATTTTGAAGCATCTTTACCCAATGACATCAATGGGCACACCAGAGGCCACGGCTGAGCATCATGAGTTCTCTTTGTTTCCAGAGCAAGATTTTAAAGAAAATTGCCAGTTAGTAAATATCCTTGGAGTTTTTTTGCTGCC
Organism: Oenanthe melanoleuca; assembly: GCF_029582105.1. NCBI lineage: Eukaryota > Metazoa > Chordata > Aves > Passeriformes > Muscicapidae > Oenanthe > Oenanthe melanoleuca. The sequence continues at coordinate 17,639,374 of NC_079362.1, read as the reverse complement.
ATATCATGCCCAGGAATTACAGAAGGACGTGGTGTGCCAGGGACTGACCTCATGAAGTGCTGGCATAGCCAACTGATCTTCTGTGTCCAGGAATGGTCCCAGTCAGCAATAAATGTACCCATGAGAATATAAACTTAGTTTTCAAAAAGATAATCCCCACATTAAAAGCCTTAAATGTCCTTGATGATAGATGTTCTGACTTACAGTCATAGATGACGTTGGACACTTATATCTGGAATTTTTAATGAAAATATTAGAGATGTTGCACAAATGTTTTTTCAGTCTCCTATCAATGGAAAAAGTCAACAAGGCAGATAAAAATGTCACTCTGCTGTCATAGATATGACAGGTTGGATTCTTGGTTTAGACTAATTTGAGATTGCTTAGAAAGTATTCTTTCACACACAATAATTGATCTATTTTCCCAAGACAATGATTTGAATTGCTTGAGAAGCTGATCTTTCAATTCTTCAAGAAGACTTGTGGCAGGCAGGGTCTGTGCTGTGGGAGAGAGACTTTGGTTCACCCTGGATGCTCATCGGGCTGCAGGCTCTCCTGAGTCCCAGGATTCTCCCCCACAGACCCTGACCTGGTTTTACACAAAAAAAAATCCATTGTCAAGAGTAACTGGGAAATCTTTTGTAACAGAGGAGAAGATGACAAAATTAATGGAGTGGCTTTGGAGTGAACCAGCTTTGCAGTTTGCCTCCACCACAAGGGTTTCCCAGAAGAATCACTGTAACGTAGCAACATTCACCCAAAGTTCCTCTGTTTCCATCTCATGTATTTTTTTACTCAATATCTCAATTCCCTAATGAAAATAGTGGCATTTAGCAGCTGTGGGACCACTAGTCTTCCCAAAGAATGTGACTGGGTTTTACAGATACTACTCTAACATCCTGAAATGTTTAGCACTGCTGCTGTCCCTTCTGGTTTCCCTGAAACCCCTGAGTGGTTCAGAGAGATTCCTTCTGTTGGGTGGTTCAGGAGCTCTGCAGTAAAGTGAGGGGGTGTGTTTAATATTAAATTTACCCTAGTAATTCACAGCAATATCTGAGGGTGTTGACATACCCTGCATGTTCAAGGGGCTGCTGGGGGAGTTGTCAGCTGTGCCAGCTCTTGTCCTCACCTCCTCTAACACCTATGAAATTATGGATGTACCATTATCAGTGTGGGATGGTTGTACAGATGAATATGTATGTTTGCACATAAATAAAAGTGCATGTCCACAATACTATTTAAAGCAGCTTCCCATGTATGCTCTCTTTCCAATAGAAAGTAAAAATATAAAGCCCTGAGGCTGTCTCTGCTGCTGACTCTGTGAATGTTAATAGGGGAGAGATTCACCAACTAGATTATTTCCTGTGAGATGGAGATGAGCTATCCTGAAAAAAATCCTGTGCTGATTTATCTCCCATCTGTTAAAGAGCCCCAAACCAGCTGACTTTCTAAAGATTGGCAGGATTTTTAGGGAATATACAGGAACTTCACTGTTGACAACAAAAAAACTCATGAATTATGTTTTCCTGGGGATTATGACAGACACAATGTCTCAGTTTACTTTATAGCATAGCTTACAAACTCCTTGTTTGAATGGAATAATTTTGAGAAAATTCAGTCTGTCATGCAAATGGGTAGCTCAGGCTGGTGCCCCAGAAATAACAGGGCTAATATTGCTGTGAGTGGTCTTTTATCACCTTTGCCTTTTCAGCCTTGGAATGATCCACTACTTTTTATTTTAGATTAAATCCCACAGATATCATGGGCCTTGCACAGGGAAGCAGAAGGTCTCGTCAGGTGTCAAATAATGTGAATCAGTCCAGGTCTATTGCAGGACTGCATGGTTGGAAAAGTCTTTTGAGTCAAATTAGGCATTTGCAGAAAATAGCATAAAAGGAGAGAGAAAAAAAATAACTCAGGAAGAAAGGCATAAAAAAAAGAAAAAAAAAATTAGGGTTTTCCCAGTTATGTATAACCTTAACTTTTAAAGTACATTTTCAATTAGTTTCTATTAAAAACATTTCTGGCTTTCAGAGAAACTTGGGTTTGAGTTCTTTATAAAGAGGAATATTTTTCAGCTGTAGCTGAAAGTTTAAATAAGCCTTTTTCAATGCTCTGACAAATTGACTTTCTAAATTGCAGTGAAAAAGGGATTAACATGACACTGACATTCATACTGTGAGAAGAAAGGAATGAATGAATCAACGGGAAGAACATGATGAAGTGAGACTAAAATGGAATTATTTGCCTGTGCACTTTCTCCCACAGTTACATTTGACACAAACTTCTTAAATCTTGCATTTTACTGAGAATCTCTTGGTCTGCAATGATCTGGCAGAACACTGTTCATTTGTTTATTTTGCTTATCTGGGACTTATGGGCCCTTCAGTAAAGTTACACTGCTGTGGAGAATTTGGGAGCCTGGCCTGGGTTTTATCCAAAATAAGAAAAAGAAAGATAGAGATACAGATGGGTGGGAGGAGAGACAGTCTCTGTGCTTGCCTCTGCCATCACTGTGTTAATGCAAAGACCGGTTTCTCATTCATTTACACCCTTTGGGGAGGCATGTAGATAATGAGAACCTCACAAAATGCACGTGTGTGAAATGTTTTTTTTCTCTTCTTTGCTGATGCCTGTGAGCAGAGTCTCTCTCCAGAGCAGAGCAGTGGAATTTCCTCTGTAAATTAAATTTCTCTGAGTCCAGGAGCAGCTGCTCAAAAGCAGCTTTTGGGAGGTGCTTGGGGCTGGAGCAGGTGACAATAAGCAGAGGGGAGGAGGGGAAACTCATTGCCCTTCTTCAGCACCCTGAGACATGATGGATTATCCCATCTTCCTGGTATCAAAATACAACACATTTTGCAAAATCTTATTACTAAAATGAGACAACACTTATTGTGCCTTGTGACAGGTCTTAACAACAAACTCTTTCTGAGTGTCAGGTTAATTTTGACTCATGTCATATCTATTTAATTTTAATCCTATCTGCCTGAGAGAAATTCTCTTTACAGAATAGCTGAAGAGAGAGCTGCAAATTCAATGAGAGGTTCATCAGGAAAACAGACATGATATTCTTCAGGTTTTTGCCAAGGCACGATGTACAAAGTGAATAACCCAGCCCAGCCCAAAGGCCAGTATTTAATAACAATACCAGTAGGAGCTGAACAAAATAAATTTATTTTCATTTTATAGAAAAAGTTTAACTATGCACACCATTTTCACCAATTCTATATTTCACAAGAAAAATGTTCTATACCTAATATTTTGTTAAAGTGGCAGAAATTTCAACATGGAAAACAATGCAAATTGTAATTTATTCCCTACACAAGGTTTAATACACTTAAATTGACGCAGTAATTGTTACATTCTTGCAGAAGTCAACTGGAACAGGTTTAAATATTAATAAAATACGAGGAAATGCCACACTTTGTAGCCATGATGAATGAGGAAAATTGTCTGTTTAGGTATTTTTTGTCACACTTGCTTTCATCTGCAGACACTAAATGAAAACACACCCTGTTAGAAACGAATTGCATTTTAAAATCTACCAGCTGGTGAAAGACTTGCCTTGACTCAAGCCTGGATTCTGTCTGTCTATCTTGTCTGTCCCTAACCCTTGTCTGTTATTCAACATCTTCTCTTGCCACACTTTTCCTCAATACTTAATAGGTTTGTAACTGCCTGTGTCTCTGTGATTTGTCCCTGGCAGGAGACCCACCTGTGGTTATACCAAGGACACAGTTTCCTCATCACTGACAGCTTTGGTCACTTGCCAGTGGAAATGTCCTTGTCCAAATCCCTTTTTCCACCAGCCTGGTTCTTTCCAGACTCCTGTCAAACCCAGCAGCTGAAGAATTGCCCCATTTACACGACAGACTGCAGTCTGAAATCAGTCTGAGCAGCAGATCACTTCTGTCAGTTTACCTTTTTGTGCTTTCTGTGGTGTGTGTTACCTTTTGCCAAGGATTTTGATGTTTGTCTCCATATCCTCACAAATAGCTGCATTAGTGGCTACTACAGTAACCCACTACAGCTGCCATTCAGCTTTAAATAGTTTTTTAAACATTAAGTGTTTCCTAAAGGTTGTCCTCAGTACAAATATTTTAACAGAAGAAATTTTGATCCTTCCTTCCTTCTCCCCCTTAAAAATGCAAAGGGAGGGGAGCATCTGGAAATACCTGCCCAGATCACCTGTATGCATCCTTTCCTACTTCAGTTAAAAACCTCTGCACAAGCCCTAAATTGTGGTGGCGGTGCCGGAGGAGGAGGAGGAGGAGGAGGAGAAGGAGGAGAAAGGAGGAGAAAGGAGGAGAAAGGAGAAGAAAGGATCAGTGGTCCTGGCCCCAGCCCTGAGCTGATGGGGTGTTCAGGGACCTGTCTCCCAGGCTTGTGGGGGTACCTTTTTGAAAATTATTTTTATCTACCCTGGAGTTAAGTTTCTCACCTTCTATGCAAATCAGTTACCATGTGCAGTCTGCCTTTCTTTCTGGAAATCATTCAAAGGACTTTGGAGGCTGTTGGTTGTCTTGATTTGCCCCTACAGTCCATGACCTCGGCCTTGTGTTTAATTTCAGGAGCCAGAACAAGGATGTTTGTCCCAGAAAAGTGCTGCCTTACCCCCACACCCTGTTCTTTCCTCACAATGTGTAATTACCAGCAATCCTTGGTTGGCTCAACAGCTCTCCAGCTATCTGTGTTTGAGACTTCACATTAGGCCCCTTGGCTTCCACACCATGAAATCATATTCTCTGCAAAGCCACAAGAGGAAGTGTCTATAAATGCACCCTCCTGTTGCTTCCAGTCAGGATACAGATACCTTGAAGTATGACTGACTGAATGCCATGCATGCTCTGAAGTCTGCCCTGGCTGGTGTGGTTTGGCTGCCCCATCTGCTGGAAGTAGCCAGAGCTTGTGCACTGTGGCTGACCACAGTGACAGATGCATTTAAACAAATGAATCATTTGTGTGGAGTTTCATTTGTTTGCTTGCTTTAGTTATTTATGTAAAAATCAAAGCAAAAGCAGGAATTCAGATGCTCCTCCAAAAACTTGCAAATATAAGTCAGAAGACCAGGGCTGTGGTTACATGATCCAAACATAGTAATTCACATTATGAGATGTTATTACAAAAACCACAGTTTTGTTCATGCTGTTAACTGTGCTTGAGAAAACCAACTAAGAACATGCCAATTTAGTAAGTGAGGTTCTGGCAGTATTGCATTACTGAGATAAAGAAGGGAGTTTTGATTTGTTAATTTCAATCTTGCCAAAGCCTATTTTCAACATCTCTACGTCATTCTCCATTGTGACAAACTTCAGTGCAGCAGAATCCGCCCAGTGTTACTGGGCCACACACAGTTTAGTTTCTGTGAACAGTGGAAAGCCACTCTAGTGAGATTTTTTGTAAGAAGGTGAGATGTAAGCAGTATAAATGAAAGAAAGAAAGAAGGAAAGAAGGAAAGAAGGAAAGAAAAAGGAGGAAAAAAAAAGGAGGAAAGAGAAAGAAAGAAAGAAGGAAAGAAGGAAAGAAGGAAAGAAGGAAAGAAAGAAAGAAAGAAAGAAAGAAAGAAAGAAAGAAAGAAAGAAAGAAAGAAAGAAAGAAAGAAAGAAAGAAAGAAAGAAAGAAAATAATAAATTGAGGAAAATTAGAATTTCTGCTAAAAAATCAAAATTAAAAATCCTTTTTGTTTATCACAGTTCTGCTTCTGTATTTCAGTTGCCCTCTTGATCCCTCAGCCTTTACCATGGAAGTCTTGCTATGCTATGGAATTAAAATCAGAAGGGAGGAAAGGGTTGCTATGGAGCTTGAAAAATACTGTGTAATATCTTGATAAATCAATATCAGCTGTTAGAACTACATGCCAGTTTGGAAAAATATCCTGCTCCACTCATTATTTTCTGTAGATATGGGCTTCACCTTGGAATGAAGAGGTGCCTGGAGTTTGCCTCCCTAAATAGGATTCACTCAGCTTGCAAACAGCTGGAAACAGCAGCAGCTTCTGTGACCTTCCTGCACTCAGCCTCAGCAGGATTTGCAACTGGCTCTGTGGTTCATAGCCACAAATGGAACTTCATGGACTTTTGCCATTGCAAAGCCTCTCAAAGGGCTCACATTTCAACTCTCTGCCTTTGTGGTTTCTCTCCTAGTTGGCCCTGTGCTTGCCTACTCTTGATTATACCAGCTCAAGTGCTTTCACAATGAGTGTTGTCAAATTCACCAGCAGATTCTTTCAGACTTGGCCTGTCAGCTCTCACCATTACAGGCTTCTTTTGAGCTGCTTCTCTGGCTTTTGCATCACAGCTTTTAAAAACTGCAAGTGTTTTGACCCACAGTGTTTGGAGGAGAGGCCCAAAAATGCCACACAGCTTTCAGGACCTAATTGGTCCCTCTGAGTTTTCTGGTCTGTCACTGCCCTGGTCTCTCTCCTGTCAGCTCATTCCTGCTCAGCTCTGCAGCTGCAGTGGAAGTGTCAGCAGAGGATGAAGCAGAGGCCTTGATCCAGCAGAATTTTTGAAGAAAATGAAGGAGTCTGATCCAGAAACAGCACGATAACACCGCTGCCTCACAAGAATTTTAACACAGCCTTTTTTGGCACAGCCACCAGTGGGTTTAAGCAGTCAGGAAGTCAAACACGTTCACTCTGATACATTCATATTTACCTTTCTATTGTTCTAGCAAACAAAAGGAAATTAATTAGTTTAGAGCAAAAGAAGCCTTGTGTTGAATGTCTCAGTTGCTGTTCCAGGCCATGAGGGGTGTTGGTTGAAAGTTAAGGTCTAAGAAGATCTGTGCCTTTGTTGTCATCTTTTTGCATTGTCTCAATGCCATGAGATTATCCTTCTCCCTCCTTACTTTGATGGGAGCACACTTCTGCCATGAAGGAAGAGTTTATAGCAGCAGGACAATATTTCTTTGTCTATTTTTTTCAGATGTACTCGCTTAAGGTGAGTAGCCACTGTTTTAGATGTGTCATCAGTGACACAGAAAATAATGCTTTTTGCCCAAAAAAAAAAGAGGAAGTAAATTCTGCAAATAGATGCAGTTAATTAGTAAATTTCTAATTTAGTGGATAATTAGTAAATTTCTGAGGTAGATACAGCTCCTGGGGGTGACAGTGTCTCCTGAAGTGCTGAAGTCCAGGAAAGTTATTGCTTCTTGCCTTTCTTTCAAGTCTGGGAAATTTAAAAAAAAAAAAAAAAAAAAAAAAAAAAAAGTGCATTCTAGAGCAAACCAATAACCACACCCTTTGTGCAGCACCCTTTGTGTCCTTGTAGCTGATTCACTACACAGATTTTTCACCTGTCTTCCCCAAAGTGTTCCCCTCATGGTCAAAGCCAAGAATTAGCTGTGGCTTAATTCCCACTTAATTCCCACTTAATTTCCACTCACCTGACTCTGCAAATTTAGCAAAAATGTGAGTATCAGCACCACTCTGGTGAAACTTTGGCTGCTGGAGTGGCAGATTTGTCAAGGCTGTCAGGTCTGATCTCTCCTGGCAGGGTCTGTGTGTTCTCTTCTTCTGCACACTGGAGAGAACATCCAAGTCCCCAGCAGCACTGCTAAAGGCAGCTTGCCTGTGGCCAAAGGGGAACTTGGTGTTTTGATGGAAAGCCCTGAAATCCTCCTTGAAGTCTGTCAGATCCAACACCAGTGGCAATGGGACAGAGGCTTTTGGTCACAGCAGAGCACAGGCTTTCATCAAGCACCTGGAGATGAATCTGTTTCAATGCAGCCAAGGATTTTGAAATAAAATACCCATTTCAGTTGCAGGTCATGATTGAAAACTATGCTGCTATCTTTCAAACATCAGATTTAATCTGTTCAACTTGCAGACACTTTTGTTGGCTGTGGATTCTGGTGTTGCAAGCCAGGTCCACAGATGAGTAGTGAGAAATAATTAGTTTTTTACCTGGGATAAGCATTCCTCACTAGGACGGGCCTGACTGTAAATCATGTCTCATTCTTTCACATCTGAGCCTGATACTGTTTATCTACATGTGTGAAGTGGGAAAAGTGACTCAGTCCTTTCAAATGTGCTGTGATGTCTGTGAAGGGAATTCCATCAGAAGAAAGTGCTGGGTATTACTGCTGAAGCCTTTGAAAAGAGAACAAATCTGGGAAAAGGCTTCCTCTGGTTTTCAGTCTATTTCTAGGACACTCCTACTCATGAGCAGTTCTGATCCCAGTTATCCACCATTTAACCACACACCAGAAGAGAAGGAGAAAGGAAAAGCAGCCACAGAGCCACAGCAGCATCTGCTCATTGCCCATCATCAAAGCCATGTCTCCAGAGCATTTATGGGACACTGCCAAGTGAAATATCTGCTTGTCTGCCAATGCTCCTCTGGAGGACAGTGCCATTCTGGCAGAGAGGCTTTCATCCCTTCAGAAGTTCAATCATTAAATCATGAAATGGTTTAGGTTGGAAGGGACCTTAGAGATCATCCAGTTCCATCCGTGCCATGGGCAGGGACACCTTTCTCTAATTCAGGGCAGCCACAATTTTTCTGGACACTTTCATTCATGTATTTGTATGGGTTTGACCTAAATAAAGACTAAAAGCACGTACATGAATACACTCATGTATACATGTTATCTGTTTTATATATATATATATATATATATATATATATATATATATTAAACCCATAGAAGACCACTGCCCTGTGCAGCCTGTTCCAATGTCTGACAAGTATTTTCAGGAGGAAATTTTCTGTAATACTCAGTCTGAACCTCCTTGGACAGCTTGAGGCCATTTCCTCTTGTCCTGTTACTCATTACATGGGAGAAGAAGCTGACACACAGGGTGGAGCTGTCAAGGAGTTGTGAGAGACAGAAGGTCCCCCTGAGCCTCCTTTTCTCCAGGCTGAGCCCCCCCAGCTCCCTCAGCTCCTCCTGGTGCTCCACACCCTTCCCCAGCTCTGTTCCCTACTCTGGACACCTTTCAGCCCCTCAATATCCTTGTTTTGGGGGGCCCAAAAAAGGCTCTCAATCAATAATCAGGCAGTGACACCTTGCACACCAATAAATGCCTTTATTAGCAGTGACATGTAAGAAATTAACCAGCTATGTCCCAAAATATTGTAAATAATACTGTAGATGTGTGGAGGCAGAATGGCTGGCTGTCAGTCTAGTCTGTATTTCAGCTGCTGGCCCTGGATCCACAAGAGAGCAGCTTTAGGAAAGTTCCAAATGGGCTGATAATTAGCAATAGCTGCCTGCTGTGGCTCCTGCTGGGTGCCTCCCCAGCAGGCAAGCGCTCTCCCAGCCCACAGCACTGCACAGGCTGGCTCCTGGCTGAAGGGAGAACACCCTTTTTCCATCCAGATGGAATTTTTAAGGGCTTATTGAGGTAAAATTACAATGCAGGTTTGGTAACCTGAGTATCAAACGCCAGAGAAAACCGGTCAGGCTACTGGATTTGCCTCAGCAGCCTTTGGAAATACAACTCACACCACTCTGATGGGTCTGCGTGCAAGGAAAAGGACACCAGAACTTAACAAATCCTCAGTTTCCCACCATTGTCTTTAAGCACACATTTCTAATTTAGAAAACAGGATGTTGCTGTATACCTTTAGCTCCTGCTGAGGAATTAGCTATAATTGCCAGCTTTTAAGGGGGGGAAAAAAGGTGATGTTACTTTCTGTAGAGCCTAAACGTCACAGTCACTTTAAAAATTCAATTTGAATTCATGTCCTAAGAGACAACCTTCTAATAAACTTATTCAAAAGGAAATAGGAAGAAAGACTGGCTTGTCTTTGTTTTGTTATAGATGAGTAATGCTCTGGTTGGCTCTCACAATTAATGGATGACTATTGTGTATATGTAAAGATAAGTTTTGTAGATGTGTAATGATGTTATTGTAATATATCCTCCCATAGTCCTCTTTCCCCTCCCCCTTGTATGAGATGTCTTGGGTAGTTGGGGCATTTTGGGAGGGCCAGCCTGTTACTACACCTGACCTCCAAACAAGATGTAAGAAAGTAGTTTCCACCAGTGGATGGCAAAGAAGGGGTTAACTGACAAGATTTTGGGAGGGCCTACTGGTATAAAAGGCAGAGCATCCATTTTGTAGGTGAGCACATGGTAGTTTAGTCCTGTGCTCCCAGCTCTGATTTTTTTTCCTCCTTATTCAGTCTTTTGTATGTTTGTTAAGGTTTAATAAACCTTTGAAATTCTAAAAGTGAGTGTCATTTTTCACAGTTTAGAGCAGAGAATTCTATATTTGCAGTAATGGCTTGTAAAAATAAATTTCATTTATGCAAATCTATTGTTTACTGATTATTATGTTTTTGAAGATTGTAAGCTCAATTTAGTGTGTTGCAATAAGTGTTGCAATTTAGGTGTTGCAATACAACACAAACCCTTGAAAGCTATTTCTTATGCCTCTTTGAAAGACAAACATCTAAACAAACAACCAAAACCAGAAACAACTAAACCCACATAATTGAAGCTTCAGCCAGGCACATCCTATCTAAAAGAGAATTCAGGCTCAATCTGGGGAATTGATGCAAAATGGAGAGTTCTGTAAAGTTTTGAGGTGTAACCACATGAGAAACAGACTCTTTTGTTCCATGAAAGTGTTTTGGACGTGGTTATCTGGTTCTGTATCTATGCCACAATCTGTGCATGCTCTCAGCAGGTCCAGTTCTTCAGATGTGTTCAGGCTGCTCGTTCTCACATTTTTAATGAGAGCCACAGTCTCTGCCTGCCCCTCCTGCTAGACAGGAATGAAAAGGCCTCACTGATCTGCAGAAACTGCAAAATGTCTCCCTCTTTCCTGTGCCATTAAAAAACTGAAGTTCATTGCTCCTTCAGGGATTTCAGAACAACCAACCTGTAACAGTGATATGATGTTCACTGCAAAGCAGACGTTGCCTGTGTTTCAGAAGAATGCAAACAAACTGGAAGGTGGAAAAAAGCTTTATTTCAGGGGTCACCAAACTATTCAAGTAGCTTAGAGGTATTTTTATTTCTTCTAAACCAGACTTACCTTGCAATGATCTGGATTTCACAAAGTTCCGAATTCAATCTGCTGCACATGCCTTGCTGGAGTTTTGATGAATGCTCACCTGCAGATTCCTTTCCTCTTTCCATTATGAACATTACAAAAATTGGTTGTACCAGTTTGCTGATTGCTAGCTTTCCTTCTTATTCCTGGATTTCCAGAGTATGAAAGAAAAGGGAAGTTTGTAACCAAGAGAAAATGCTTCAAATAATTATGCTTCAGCACTAGTACTAATAAGTACTTAATATCTTCATAAGTAATTAGTGTGTAGGATAAAACATCCTGATTTGGTAGAATACATTACCCTGTTTGATGAACTTACTGTGGCCAGCCAAAGCAAAATTTGAAGTCACTTACTCTGTGATTTACTCTGGACAATATATAAAAAAAAGTTGTCTTGATGAGTATTTAATGCCTCTTTCAGCACATTAATTGGCTGGTGTTAGTACCAACACAGACTGCACTTCTCAGTAGGGGTTCTTTGGTACTTTTCAGTTCTTGTAAGGCTGCAGCTGGAGTGTGAATTTTCACAGTAATGGAGCAGCAAAATCATGGCTATATCTCATTTGGTATTAACCAGAGTGAGGGCCAAACACCCCAAACCAACACAAAACGTAAAACAACTACCAAACCAACCCATTAACATTTCTGTGACAGTGCACAAAGCACACACAGTTTGAAGTGGATGGTGCTGTTCTTCTGAGGCTTTGACATGCTCAAATTGTGTGACACTGCTCAGCTGTGATGTGGCACAGGTGATTCAGTGCTCACGAGTGCCTGAGAGTCGCTTTGAAGTTCCTTTAATATCATTCTGTCATTACAAATAAGACTCCAGTATTTGAATTTTATGAGCCCTGGGTGGGCTCTCAGTTGCCATGGCATTAGCTCTGCTAACTAGGCTCATTGGGAGCACAGCACCACAGTTGCCAAGGGCCTGATCCAAAAACACCTTATAAAAAAAGGTTTATGTCAGCCTGGTTTCAAAATGTCACCTCAAGCCTTAAACCCTGACACCACTTCTTGCCATTTGCCACTGGTCACACAATATGACTGACATGAGGATTTGAGCTAAGGGGAACTACAGGTTGGTACTGGAAGACTTGCTGGGAAGGCTAATTTATGAAAATATGGAAAAATCATGGATTTATCTTATTGCTTTTTTATTTTTAAATGCAGAGTTTAAACAGTGGTCATTTTTATACAGGAAATCAAGTACCTCTCTGCCAAGGGTGGCAGTCCAACTTATCTGAAAAGCATTCCTGCAGCTGAGACTTCACCACATTTTCAGCCTGGTTGTTCTTCAGGCCATGCAAGTTTGTGGGCTGTGAACCAGGAAAAACAGGTTAAAATACTATGATTAATATCAATTTCTATAAATACCTCAATATCATAAGATAGAGGACAACCACCAGGAAAAAAAAGTAAAAATAAAGTTCATCTGCTAAGCAGTCAGGCTGAAGCTTTAGCTACCCTACTAGAAAAGATTTTGGGATTGTTTACAATGAAGAAGAAACCTCTAAGTTATTGTGGGAGGTTCATAATTGAAAATAACTGAAAGTGTTTTCATAACATTTGAAGTGCTCTCCAGCCTTAGTGGAATTAAAGTGTTTACAGCACTCTGAAATTACATTTCAAGCATAAAAGCTAAAGCTTGTTCAAGCTTTTCTCCTGAGGTACTGAACAGCAATTTTTTTCAGTTGGAAAAAGTTATTAGAAGAAAAATGACTGATTTTTAGTGACCTTAAAGGTCCTTCATACTCTTAAATAAAGAAAAAAAGTTTAGCACTAGGATTTTAAATAAAATAATAATAATAATTTTTAAAATAAAAATTAAATAAATAAAAATTTCAATTTCAGCATGTAATTCTTTTAGTCTTAAACTTGAACAGTTGTAGATGCAAGCACAATCTTATGACAGGCACAAAAAAAGAGCATACATAAGGTGGGAAAACTCTCCAGTTTGTGTGCTGTAATATTTATTTATATAATTATATGCCTAACACATATTATAATATAATGATTTAACTGATAATGCTGC